>NW_005187542.1:464220-481030 GCF_000239375.1 Pundamilia nyererei | reverse complement strand
TCATCCTATGGGTCTACCTTACAATATGAAGCACCTTGAGACGACTGTTGTTGTGATTTGGCGCTGTATGAATTGAATTGAATTGAATTGAATTGAATTGAATTGAATTGAATTGAATTGAATTGAATTGAATTGAATTGAATTGAATTGCAGCTCAGGCTTTGTACATGCAAATAAATGATACTCACAGCTGACCACATGGAAAGTAGATGCTGTTTATCAGATCCCATTTATACTTCTCTGGTCTCCCCCAATGTGTCTGCACTCCAATCCAAAAAATGCAATCACTATGCCAGCCAAACCAATGGAGAAACTGCTCAGCAGAAGCTCCCTGACCCCCTGAAGGTGTGCTGAGACGAAGTCCGGAATGGTCAGGCCCCACCATATCTTAAAGACCTCATTATAACATATTATCCCAAAATAGCACACCAGGGTCAGAGTGCAGGCTTACTTTTCGTTCTTTCTCCTTTGGTCACCTCATTTTCTTCTTTCTTAAAGGGCCATTCCAGCATATTGTGTTTACTCAGGGTACTCATAAGTATTAGATTAAACAAAAGGCTATGACATTTAAAGCAACACACACAGAAATATCAGAAGTTTTATCTTTCACAGGTTTTCAGCTAAATACATGGAAACAAATTAAGTGTTTTTGCCATAGACTGCCTAATAACAAAGTGCCTAAAGATACCATTTAAAATGGGCTTTTTGCAAAGTTGTCCCTTGTGTGTAGACACAGCACTGTTTCATTTCTTGAGTTTGCTGTCTTTTTTATGCTTGAATGTTTCTCAGGTCAGCATTAAGTGGTTCAACAAACAGATAAGTTTGTTGAAAGAGCGAAAGGTCCAAAGAAAAACTTTGAAAGACCTTCATAAAGCCTGGAGAAGTTTCTCAGAAACACTTTAAAAAAACCAACAAGAAAGTCGTGCTCCTTGGAAGCAAATTAAAAAGAAATGCACAACACTTTAAGATTTTTTTTCTGGAGCCCTCAGTTGATTAAAAACAAGGAAAATTAGGATTAGTAGCTAAAGTGACAAGAACAGCAACTGCAAAGCACTCCACTACATAGCCCTCAAATGAATTTTACCTTTAGTATGTTGTATATATATATATATATATATATACACACACACATACACACACACATACACACACATATATATTTATATAGTTTCTTAATAAAACCCACTCTTACTTTTTCATTTACAGATTCATTTACTTCTAACATTACTCAAATAGGCTATTTTTAGCTTAATTGTTATTGTACTGAAGATTAATTTGAGGGATCAGGTGGGACGCACTGACTGATTGTTTTTTTGTTTTTGTTTTTTTCCTGCTTGATTATGGTCATATTATTTCTATCCATTTGACCCCTTTTAACTTTCTATTGTGACTTGTAGGAATAAACTGTGTTTATAACAAACAGAAGATAGCAGCTTTGTATTATGTGGTAAGAAATGTATTATGTTCATTGTGTCAAGGCTATGCTGCAAGGACTGGTTGCCTGTGATCTTTGCTTGGGTTTCTATATAGCAGTTGCAGTGTCTGGATATTCTAACACTAAACACTTTGTTTTCAAGATTTTCCACAAGGTGCGATGCTCAATTGACAGAGATAGAAGTATTGTATTGTACTGAATCTTTATTTTGAACATGTTAAAATAGTATAACAACAACAAAAGAGGGAAAAAGACAAAGCAAACAAAAGGAAAACAAAGCAATAATAATTATAACTTACATGTTCAAAAAGGAGAAGGAAGAAGCATCAGCTTATTTAATCCCACCACATATCCACTATTTATTAACTAACAGTCTGCACTTTTTATTTTCTGTCCATCAGAAGTCTCTAGCTATAGGTGAAATCACATTAATTGTTCTATTTATTTCCTCTAATGTGAAGCAGCCTACCTCCAGTGGGCCATAGCAAGTGTGCAACCCACAAACATCCAGCCTAGTATGCTAAGCAGTAGCCCCAGGATCTGACCCGGTCTACTTCACATCCCTTTCATTTGGTAAATATATGCAATACACCAGCAATGATAAGAATGCAATTTATACCACATATTAAAATCTTGAAGCATCTGACTGCTTGGTCATCACATGCTCTGAAGTTTTTTTATACCTAATAATTGATATTTGTTCAAATATAAGAGTTTTTGACATATGGTGCAATCTCACTCCCTAAAGTGCCTGACATGGAGGTTTGTGCCCTGCTTCTATGGCTGTTCCTGCCACTCCTCTCTTCTGACAGACTTGATAGGCTAGACTTTGAAGAGAGGCCAGACTGTGACCCAGATCCTGATCTTGATCCTAAATCTGTCTTCAGCTCAAACCTTTCAGACCTTTCTGACTGGGTGGAACGCCCTGACTTGGTCGTGCGTCTGGATCTTGAGGCAATGCTAGATAAATCTGAGCCCTCCGACCTTGATAATAGCTCAGAAATAGAGGACAGTTTGGTCTTGGATGTGATCTCCGACACTGTGGACAGAGATGTGGTGGACTTGTTTTGCAATGGGTCTGGCAATCCCTTGACAACCACCCTAAGGAAGGAGATGCACATTATTGTCAAACATGACAGTTACATGTTCCACTAAGCAAGACGTAATAAAAAAAAAAAAACACACATGTTTTTAATTATTATTTATTATTATTATTTGCCTTCTTTCAAGTCATGCACATTTACTTTCGATTATTCATCCTGGCTCTTCATGGCACTTCTACTACTTTTGGTCATTTAGGCTTCTGCCTCGGGGTTTTGGCATACCTGCTCATTATTTTAAATGGCATGTCCTTTTTCTGTCTTCATCATTCTTCTGTTTTCAGTGCTCTAAACATTTAGCACAACTCTTCAGGTTTTGGGGGTACCAGCATTGTTAATCGTTAGCGGGAGTAGTCCTGAGTTTCTGATGTTTCCTGTCCTTCACAGGAATGATTCAAGCATGGTTCTTATAAGGTCACGTGGATCTCTGTATTATCTGCTATTTTAGCAGCATCTCCTTGGCCTCTATACAGTAACTCTTTCCATTAACATCTTGGAAAAGTCCTGCATTTAGAATTGGTAATAGCTCTATCTCTGCTGTTTCATTTCAAAGATCTTCACTAAATAGGTTGGTAGGTGCTGCTCTATCAGCCTTACAAGCCTTTCTTTCCACCCTCAGTCGTGTAGCGCCAAACACATCAAAGTTGCCTAGGAGGCTTAATGTTGTAAGGTAAGTCCTTATAATTCAAAACAGCTTTCCTTCCACTCATCTCCAAATCATTTGCACATCTTCTGCCTTACTTTTCTAAGTCACCAAGTCTAAATTCAGTCGGCATCGAGCTGGTGGTGGTATAAAAGTCTTACTCTTACTCCCACTCCTAACTCTTTGCCTCATTATGTTCTGTGTGCTCTCTACTGGCCTACAGCAGCACAAGCCTTAATGCAGCGTCTTCTCTCCACTGTTCCTTGCAACTCTCAGCCTTTCGTAGCCTTTTTTTCTCTCTGTGGGCCATCAGCGGCCCCGAGCATTATTGTAGGCTCTTCTCTCCTGTGCTGCAACTTTCAGCCTTTGTAGCCTTTCTATTCTGTCAGTTATCAGAAGCCCTGTGCCAACGCTGCTCTTACCGCTTGCATTTTCAGTCTTTGCAGGTTCTCTGTTCTGTCAGCTATCTGCAGCCCAGGGCCTTAACCCAAGCTCAACCTCTCTGGCCTTTGATATCCCTCAGTTTTCCCTTCCAATCAAATGGCAAACATAGCCTGCCATTGGAGGGCCACTGCCACCCAGAACTCATGCTGGTATTTTGGGTGGTCTGTTGTTGTTGCTCTTCTCTGTGCTTATGCTTCCTATGCCTTGCCATGCCATGCATTACTCCTTACATGCATAGGTTTCCTTTCCCATGGGCCAGAACTCTGCTGCAGTAAGATCTTTTTTTCTTTTGGGATCCTGCTCTATCCCCTTTCACAGCTGGGGTTCTGTTCTGCCAAGACGGACCATTGTAGTCTAATCATGTAATACCCCTATCTAATTTCTGTTCATTAATAAATTACGTTCATTCTTTCAAATAATCTCTCTTTATTGAAATAAGCTTCTAAGTTCTTTAAGGACAATCTATGGTCTCTCATCTGTCTGCTCCCAGGTTCTGCTGGCTAAATTAAAGCTTTATCACTCCAACTTTACCATGTTGTCAAGGTGTTTGTCATCACTGGCCTAGTCCAGTAACACTCTCCTGGCTTTCTCCAAGCCAATCAGCACTCATGCTGTGTAGTTTAAATCTCATTCTCATTCTCCCTTTCTGTTCCGCCAAGACGGGCCATTGTAGACAAACCGCCAAATTTGTCATTTGTCGTGTTCATTCTTTCAAATGATCTCTCCTTATTGAACTACCCTTACCAAATACCAGATTTGACAAAGAGGGGCAGGTCTAGGGATGGGTATCGAAACCCGGGTCTTGTTGAGAACCGGTTCCCACTGTTTCAATTCCTTGTAATTGTTTGGCATTTTTGCAAACAATTCCCTTATCGATTTCAGTCACCCCGCATGACCTGGCAGGAAACACGGCGCCTAAGCGGCTCAAACACTCAAAAGTTTGGTTATACTTTATAAGAACGGATGACAGCAGGGCAACTTGCAATACTTGCAAAGTAGATATTTCATTTAAGGGAGGAAACACTACAAAGATGCAAAAGCATTTGCTCACAAAACAAGCGATGACCTTAAATGAATGTCGTGTTTTTAATTCCGCTCTGGACTCGTGAATCTCAACCCAGCAGCAGCGGTAACGTTTGCACGTCCTCTCCCGTAAATAATCAACTAACAGTGCATATTATGTTAGCGCGATCTGCCTTATTACAAAACCTGCCATTACTGTGCGCTGCATTTAGGTGACCATGAGGCTCAGATGCTGGCAGTTCTCGCTGCAGTCTACCGGTAGCGTCTCCTTTCAGGCCAGGATAGACGAATGTCACCGAGCAGTGACTAAGTTTGTGGTAAAAGGCTTGCACCCATTTGCCACAGTATATCCCTCTGATTTTCGGTAAGTGAATGTGTTTAATTGTAGGCAGGGACATTACTGGATATTCTTGTGTATTTACTACTGAATAATTTATGTTAAACTTTGTTATTGCTACAGAAGAATATTTATTTTATTATTTTACATTTACAATTTTTTTTCCTGGGGACCCTGTGACACCCATTGAAGAGCCGTAGGCTGTGGATCTCTAAAGATCTCACTGTTGGGTTTGTAAGGCCACGTTACTCCTAAATTTCTATCTTGTTCAAGAGAAGATATAAAACACAGTTCTAAGCTAATCAACCTTAGTGTTCTCCTTTTTTTTTTTAAATTGATAAGAGAATCGATAAAGAATCGAACCGTTAAACAGAATTGAAAATGGAATCAGAATCGTGAAAATCTTATCAATTCCCATCCCTAGACAGGTCTGACTGTGTAACAAGTTGTTTGCCATTAAGTGTGTTGATTCATAACACAAATGATCCTCAATTTTGACAAAGTTGCAAAATAGACATATATTATTAAGACTTAAAATTAGTGATTGAGCCCATACACTTGGCGTTTTCCCATAGACTTATACAGGACTTCTTTTTGCAACCATCATTTTTACAACCATTTAGTGGCCTTCAGATAGAAAGCATTGGCCTCATTTTTCCTACCTGGAAGCTACATTTCTCTTCTATACTGTCCAAGCACTTACTTTTTCTCTCCTCCACAGAGCGGTGTGCACACTGACCATAGATAAAAGGCACCACCAGTGATGTGAAAGGCTGAACCCACCCAGCCAAGAAATATTGGGGTGCCAAGGTTAAACCTGTTGGTTGCAAACCAGAGAGATGCTGAGATCATAATTTAAAAATTTCAGTTTTTTTCAATGTAGGGTAACATTTATTCTGTGTAGCCATGGTTACTTACTGGAGTCCAGTGGGACCAGGGTCAATATGTATTGCATAGACATACTGTGCATAGACACCATACCCAGATGTGGACAGCACTCCTGAATGCAAATCAAGTTAAAAAAAAATAGAGTCAAAAGTTACGCTGGCTGCAATGCATATTGCATATGCAACATGTGTTTGTATGCATAAGATATATAATACATTTTGGGGTCAGCTTGAAAGAAAGGCAGATGTGAAATGTAATCTAAGAGTCATAGCTGCAAAATTATAAGACATTTTGTCAGTTTTCAACCAATAACTCATTAATTGACCTTTAAGACCTTGGTCGATTTGGGCCATGTTTTAATGGATTGTTTGATGATGACCCCACTCTACATCCCTACAACGTTTCATCAGAATTCATTCAGAATTGTTCAAGTTATCATATTTACAGACAGAAGGAATCTCATGCATCCTACCAAAATCATAACTGCCTGGCAGATGTAAAAACTTGAATATTCTGGCAATTATTTCATGGTTCAGTGGTAAATGCTTCAAAAAGGATATTAAGTTACTGTGCTGAATGTCAACAGTAAGTTACCTTTATCCAGCCTTGACACAAATTAACCAGCAAAATCCATGAGCAGACAATGAATAGAACTTAAGTACACAAAGCCATCCCTTTGTGTACTTTTAGAAGCCATCCCTTCTAAAAGAGTGATAATATGGTATTCACACCCAATGATTTTATAGTAGTTAGACATTTACCACTGATGATGTGGCAACATCCACCAATGTAGATCTTCTTGTATTTTGATTGTACTTTTCCTCCAATGTAGGTGCACTCCATACCCAGCAGACTAAGTACAAACCCCAGCATGCCTACAGAAAGAGCCGACATCAAAAGGGCTCTCACTATTTGGACATAGTCTAGAGTGACAATAAAGGACAGACAAAGGTTTATATAAACATTCTTGATTTGCAAATGAGAATAAATACAGCTTGAATACTGAATATGTTGACATACCTTCCACAGACCAGAGTACAGGAAAATCCTTACAGTTGGTGACAGCAGTTGAGTCTGTAAAACAAGATCTCCACAGACTAGTCCAGTGCCAGGCTACCTTGATGACAGCCGAACCTCCCATGCCCCCAACGGAGGCAATCTTCCAGCCCTCCATTGCCATAGTGCAGGCCACAAAGATCCAACCCAGTACCGTCATCAGGAACCCCCAGATCTGAACCACTCGAATTTTCATTGCATGGATTGTTGTTGTTTCCTTTCTAGATTTCTGACCCAGAAGCTTTTGTTTATTTAAGCTTGAATCCTTTTTCACCCAACTGCAAACCACCAGTTTGTTGAGTTTCTTTTTTAATTTTTAAGATGGTAGTTGGTGATTCAAGCAGTCCTCGGTCTCCAAACTCAAACAAATGCTCTTCTCAGAGAGAAGTGAATATCATGTTTAAAAAAGGGGATGTGTGGTGTTGTTTTCCAGATATTTCTTTTTGCATGTCTGTGTGGGATAAAGCAGTAATGCAGGTCCTCATGGGCCTGAGATTGCTTACCTTAGCATGTATCTCAAATTACTGGAGACATCATATCCACTGTTTTCAGACAGCTTAAAAGAAGAAGGACCTATTTATAGCATGAGGCGTTTTCTTTTCTAATTCATAATTAATACTGAGATTTGTTTTTATATCAGGCTTTTTAAGTTCCCTCCATAATATAGCTAAAAAGCATGGAATTTAAAAACATCACAAAACCTTAAAATAATGAATAGGAAAGGTTACCTAATTAAAAGAGAGATTTTAGAATATTTCTTTACTTCTTCTGCATCTTCCACAACTGCTGGGGTCAAAAGGTACAATTTAAGGAAGGGTTGCCAGACTAAGGATGTAAAGGTCTAGCTTGATATTTTTTTCAATAATCCGATTGTTCAGTCTGACGTCACTAGCCGTGTCTGGACCTAAACTCCGCTGCAGGTCCATATATCAAACGATCACTATGGCATTACTGAGAGTTGAAAAACTGTCTAAAGTCTTTCATCTTTAATAAAATGATCAGCGTTCTGCTCTACCAGGTGTAACAATTGAGTTTAACATCCAGGCATCCATGAAAACTGAATTTATGACATTTAATGGAGTTAGAAGTTAGCAGGGAGTTAGCTCGCTAGCTTCTATCTAAATACAATATAGCATGTCAAAGAAGCTTGCAAGGAAAGCGTCTGGACTTCTTTAAGTTGCTTGAAGACGTTTCACCTCTCATCCGAGAAGCTTCTTCAGTTCTAAGGTCAAATGGTGGAGAGTCCCAGATATAAACCTAGTGGGAGAATCCCACTAGGTTTATCACACCTTGGCTCAGGCGATTAGAGGATCATTAGGGGGTCCTTTTGTCCCTCTGTGGGGGGATACTCCCACTAGGTTTATATCTGGGACACTCCACCATTTGACCACATGGCCTGTTGCATATGGAAAAGATATATATATATATTATAAAGTTTCTATCTGTCTTGTGTGAAACTTGTGTGAAAAACATACAAGAGTGAAAACAGATATATATAAAAAATTATATAAATGAAACTTGTATGTTTTGGATACTTACTAAAACAATATATGAAAGTGGCCACTTTCATGAGTAAATCATATAAGCCTTATATGATTCACTATATGAAGTAGGCCACATCTGATGCAAGTCTTTTATAAGTTTTTTCTATTTCTTTTCCATATGGGGTCCCACATAAATGATATTAATAAAGGAGAGTTGATGTAACAGGAATGAAACGCTAAAGAAACTAGGGACTGAATATACTAAAGGAGAAAAATATATAACAACAATATAAACACTAAAAAAACAAAACAAGAATCACTTAGAATCAACCTCAAAAACACACTGAGTCACACAAGTCATAACCACAACACTTCCATCCGTCTGTTTTCTTCCACTTACCTAATTCTGGGTTGGTTGGCTGCTGGAGCCTGTGCCAGCTGTTATAGGGAGTGAGGCAGATCTCCAGTCTATCTCAGGTAGTCCCTACCAATAAGTCAAAAGATTGATAAACTGTCCCTTAAACTGATGCTATTCTGGCCCGCTGATTTTTGAAATAATAAAATCAGACTTTATGTATAAAAATTATAACAAGCAACGTATGAGATCACATTGCTTGATATTTCAACTAAAAGAGTGACCTTTACAAGTCTTCTTGAAATATGTAATAAAGCTGCTTGAAGCATTCTTCTCAATTTTGCCTCCGGCATTTAAGCTGCTAGTTATTAGTAATTTTGCCAGGACCTCACTGTGTGGCGGGCTGCATAATTACAGCATAGCGTCTTTGTGCTGCTCTAATTAGACTTAAATCTGAGGTAATGAGAGTTCCGGGGAGTGATGAATGTTCTTTTAGTTCAGATGAAAGAGCTCTTTTTTTGTTCCAAAGTTCCCCCATCTTATATTAAAGTTATTGTTAGTGTGGTAGAGAAATATACTGATATTTTGGAGGCTGGGCAGCCTTAATATCTTTATGAAAGATGGTTTAAATTAGCTTTAAATTAGATTCCCAGCCATCAACCCTAAAGAGGCCCCTCCCCTTGTAGGTACTTAATAGGCCTAACGCCTGAGCCTGCAACTTTTACAATTCACTAGCCAAACTCTCCCAAATGTCCTCTCTCCTTTATATGGGCTTTCAGACATATACAGAAATGTATGTCACTTTGTTTCTTAAAACCTGCAGGATATTTGGACTGTACAGAAAAAATGAAAAAAAAAACTTAAAAAAACTTAAAAAAAAGAAAAACATACCAAACTGTATTAATTCTGCCAGTCCGCTGGTTTATAACCCACATAAAATTAGCATTGTGTGTTTTAGATGCTTCTGACAAATGCTAGTATACTAAAGCAGACATTAACATTAACACTGAGATCACAGCTACCCTATACTGTTTGCTGCTGTTTATTGAAATGGTGCAAAACCAACAATTCAAGTAGAACCTCCCAATATAAACCTATATGCATGTGCTGACCTTCCAAATACTAGATTCCTTCCTATCAGTTTTTTTCTGATATCTGGCATTAACAAGGCATTTTTTCCCCAGAGAACTGCTCCTCACTATATCTTTTCTCTTTTTCAGACCATTCGCTGTAAATCCTAGAAATGGTTTTGTGGTAAATCCCACTACACGAGAAATTCTTGAAATACTCAGACTGGCATGTCTAGCACCAACAGCAAACAACAATGCCATGTTCAAAGCCACCTAAAACACTATTTTTCCCCATTCTGATGTTTGAGCATTAGGTTGCTCCCATATGATTGGTTCACTTAACAAGCACATTGTGTACCTAATAAAGTGGGTGAAAAGTCTAAACCTTTGAAAGGTAGCACTGTTCCTCAGCTTAGTGTCAAAAAGCTACTGGCATGCTCACAAACTCTTTTTGGTTTTGTGTTGGTTTAAATATGTAAAATTAAATATGTATTTAATTTATATGAAGGATGAAAAAGGAGCAACATTAGAAGATTAGTCTAGAAATGTTTGAAAGAAAGTTGATGTTAGAATTCATTAAGTTTATCATTGGAAGAAATGTATTTTTAAATGAGCTATTCAGTTACTTCTTTTCAAGTTCTGAAGACTACCATAACTTAGATGACTGAATGATTCTCAGTCACAGACATTCAGGATACAACAGTTTCTTTTGAAATGTGTAGTTGTAATGATTTTAGTTTAGACAAAAGCTATTGCAAGCTGTTGATATTTGTCAACTTTTTTTTTTAAGAATTTCAAGAGAGTTCCAGCTAAAATCGCCTTGAGGCGACTTATGTTGTGATTTGGCGCTATATAAATAAAATTGAATTGAACTGAATTAAAATGTATTTATCATTTTAACACAGGAGACATACAACCACACAAAGCCACCCTTCTGCTGAGCCCTGGACACCTGACTATTTTTTCGCAGATGCAAAGCAGTGGAAAGCACATGACATCTACGCTCTGTCAGCTGGTTCAAGTATCTACCCTCTGGGCCAAGAGGTTTTGCGTAACATAGCCCAGGGTTCCTATATTCCTAGGTGGAGATGGATGGCTGATAAGACGGGAAACCTCCGGTTGGGCGTCCACATCTACATAAGCATCTCCGGGGTCAGATGTGACCTAGTTAGCCTTGGAGGTCAAACTAGTCTAGACTAGGAAAATTAGAAAAGCACTTCTTCCACCTATTATTTGGTTGTAGAGATGGTAAATTATACAAAGATAAAACTACTATAAGTTATGCAGGCTTTTAGGAAAAAGTACCAAAATGCTCATTTTTAACAAGAAGACATTTGTATCGTTGTGAGCTGGAGCAGTTAATTCATTTACTTAATTTATGGATCAGTCATAGTATGCCAATGGTTAGTTATAAAACATTTAAGAAAATGTAAGAAAACAAAAGGTTTCACTATCAATTTTTGACATGTTTTAACAATCCATAAGATGGTGAAAAAGCCAGTTTGTTAAAGGTGATTAAAGACGTTGAATGTCATGTTATGTCAAATTAAATGTCCTACTCTCAATGCTTATGTTTCATAATTAAGTTTATGACAGAAATGAGGCAGCCATATTTAAATCTGAACACTAAATCAAATGGATGCTGTCCTTGGTTTTAAATGATGAAATGTTGTTAAATTCTCAAATCAACTCGTGTAACAAGAGTCCAGTTTCACACATATGCATTTCTTCCAAACTGCCTCAATGGCTCCTGTGTTTCCTTGTTTGGCCTCTGGGCTGGCTTACTGGTCTTGTTGCATGTTGTCGGAAAAGATGCAGCTCCACTGTAGGAGTATTCAGCTCTGCAAAAGTCAAAACAGGAAATTTACATAGTAAAGGCTACAAAGCTCTGTTTCAAGCAAAACATTTTTTTTCTTACACCTTTCAACTTTCTTGTTATATTTAAGAAGTTCTACAACCATATTGAGTTTTTCATGCATTTCAAAAGAGTTCAAAGATAACCAAAGGGACTTAATCTATAGGATTTCATCAAACTGGTTAAGATATTTTTTCTCAAAGCTACAAATTCAGCTCCATTATGGAATAAATTATTTTAAAAATTGGTTGATCAGAGAAGTCATTAGGATTCCTCCACTGGGAACCATGAATTTAATGGAAATTTGGAAAATTTTAAACCGATCTTTGAAACCAAGCTTGCCATTCTTAGAAGCCTCTAGGTTGTCTGATTAAAACATGCACAGACAAACTTTCACGTAGTACCAGTAGCACATTTTTTTGGTTTATAATCACTACGATTACAAACTGACTGCCAATCAATACTAGGTGCCATTGCTGCTATTCACCGTATTCATACAGTGAGAACACTCTAATCAGCCTGATTGTTATCAAAAAGTGGGGAAAAAGAACTAGGATGTTTAAAAGAAAAAGGAACGAAAGAAAAAAAGTCTGTTTTTCTTTGCCCATCTCATGCAACACTTCTCAATAGCTCCCCTCAGTCAAGGTGACTTTAACTTCTAAAAGGTCCTTCTTATGCAACTGTAACAAAGGAAACATTCAGCTGGAGTAGCTAATCAACATAACGTACAATCATACAATTTACTTTGTAGGTTCAGCAATTATGCGGCAAGTTGCTGAGAGATTACTGGATGTTTTTGACTGGATTTGCCTGTCTATTGCAGTTAAAGTAATTACTTAAATTGCCCAATTGAGTTAGTAAATCAATCATGCAGTTTAGAGTGCATCCACATCAGATCCACTATGACCTTGCTGTTCATGTGGAATCACATTGTTCGCATTCTGTATATCTACAAAACCAAGCCACTTGCCTGATACTGAAGCCTTCAGACAGGCTGAGGCAGAAGATAAGTCCTCCTAAGATGCACAACACAGATCCAGCCCAGCCAATGAAGAGAGCGGCTCCCAGCTCAAACCTGCAAGGAAAAAAGAAAAGAAAATGAAAAAACCAAGATATTTCTGACTGGACTTCCTTTCATCTGATTATGTCTTTGATCCATGTGAAGGGAATCCTTTTACTTCTGGGCAACAAATAGGGGGTCAAAGAAGTCAGCTGTGATCCTGTGAGCATATATGGAGCATGCCGTCATGCAGCAGAGGCCTGTGGAAAGAAATAAGCAGATTACTACATCAAATTAAAAGGAACTAAGGTAATGTTCTTAGCTCAAGAAGAATTCAATCCACACATTATTTTCCATTAAATCCAGACATACATAGAATGGGATGGTTTTTACCACTAAGAATAAAGTGGAAGCCTGACAGGACAGTCAACCGAGCTTTAGTTGTCTTTGAGCCTCCTATTTTTGTGCACTTCATTCCTACCAAGGCAAGAATGGCACCAAAGAAACCCAGACTCACAGCAGCGATCATCAAACCCCGACACACCTGGATGTACGCTTAAAAAATGAAACAGAGAAGAGAGCTATACATTAGTTGGTTCCCTACTTTTTTGTTGCCCATGAATCGTAACAATAAACAGACTTACAAATGTGGAAAAAAAAGAATTGTTTTGTTCATATTGAACAGTTTGATGTATTCTTGTGTGAGGGAAATTTGAGATAAAGTTGCAAATAAATCACTTGGAATAAATTGGATTTCTGCACTGATTTTCATAATAAAGTTGGTCTACGATTAACACTGCAACTGCCCAATCACATTAATGTGATGTCATAACTTTGCAATGCGAGAACCAAAATTATGAATGCCTGTGTAATCTTTTCTTTTGTCAGCTTATACAATGTAAAAAAAAATCTTAATTACATCTGTTTTGCCTTTTTAAAAAAGATCTCTTCCAGGGTTACACGTGGTTTGCAAGTTGTCCACTATTAATAAGAGTCTTGAATGTCCTCTATTTGAAGACAGTTTGTCCTGATTTTAATAGATAAAAAGGAAGGTCTTTTGAAATGCTTTCCAGCTTGGTTCATTTGCTTACTTTTTGCAGAGTGGACTGTGAGGGAGTTAGTTTAAAGGTTACGTCTATACTTAAGAGTTGTATCAAGGTTGGAGCACATGCAGAAATAATAATGCTAATAATGGGCATAAATGTTGCATGAGTGTTGCAAATGACTCGTATGTGAAAAGTGTCTCAGATTGTGGCAAAAACTAAAAGATGATCAAAAATAAAATGTAAGTAAAACTAATTATTGCTAGCTTAATGTTTCATCAGGTAGAGAAAAATGCAATCATGATGTTTGATTGATGTGTAAATATCGACTTCTCACTTACAAGTTGACTGCACTTGAAATGTTATCATTTAGTGTTGTGTTAACATCTTGTTCTTGTAGAAATTTAAGAATTGTAGAATTTAAGTTGTAAAGTGTTTTAGTTACTTTGGGCTTTTTAAATGTATAGATGGTAAAAGATCTCTCCAACCCCTAGGAATGAAAACAGCAGTCTAAAGGACACTAAGATGGCCAGAAGTATTGCTTTCTTAACTTTGAAAAACTAATATCAAGTATCAAGTGACCTCTCTGTGACTGTATGGCTTTCTCAGATTGTTTTGATTGGACATATAAGGAGGGCTTAATAAGTAGTAGCTAGTTGCTTTAAATGTAGTGGCCATTTGTGGCCTCAAGGCTGAGGTAGAAAATGAAATATCAAGTTTCAAATACATTCTTTTTTCACAAATGAGGTCATTTATCTAAGAAGTACATCTGTCAGATGTGTGCTCACAGATTTGTGGTTATTTATTTAACTGTGTCTGTTTACTGATGTAAGAAATGTCGTCCCTTGTGACTGCAACACAACATTATATTATGAACTCACCATCCAAAGCCAGCATTGAAGGAAAGTCCTTGCAGTTTGACACACCAGTGGAATCTGTCACACATGTTTTCCACAAGTTGGACCAGAAGGTAGCTGTGGTAATGACCGTACCATCCACAGAAGATACCTTCCAGTAGTCTGTCGGCAGAGTAGATGACACCAAGATCCATCCAGAGATGGTCAGGAAAAAAGCAGTGATTTCTGTAGCCATGTTGCCCATTTTCCCTCTGACTTAAAGGTCTGGATTGGGACAAGTACAAGTTCTGTCTCTCAAAAAGTGGGAGTGTCGGTCTAGGACAGGTGCACCAGTGCTGGCAGTTCTGCAGAATTTAGTTTCTGCTTCTCCTGCTCAGCCTCTGACCAAGCATCACTCAAAGACACACCATTCTCCGATCCACATTCTGTAGTTTTATAGGGTATGGGGGCTGGGACTGACACACAAGTCATCACTCCACACGGTATGAAGAGAGGTTGCATGAGGATCTCCAGGAGAAGGAAGTCTTTAATTGGAAGGATCTGAAAAGGCAAGATGAGGAACACAGATAGAAGGGATGATGATGTGTGGTTTCAACAGTATGCCTCGGTTTTTCAACAACATGAACAAATAAGGGTGTAGAACATCAAAGAAACCCATTGGTACAGCTCTTTGGACTTAGAGTTTAAGAAATAAAGTCATAAAATTACAGAGAAAGTACTGGCAGGGGGGGAAAAAATCTGTTGAAATGCTGCAAATAAGCAGAAAACAGTTTAAAAACTGTTACTTTTAAGAATTCTATTACTTAATGTAATGCAAACAATGAGAAACATCTTTTCTGTCATGCAATATGTTATTTTTAGTGACTTACTTTATAGTAATATGATTGGACATGGTTGATATCTTTGTCATTGAAATGAGTGTAAAATTGATTAAAATACAGTTAAAAGTCTTCAATGTACGCCCTGTTTTTTCGGAAGTTACAATTTTCAAAACAACCCAGTGGGCAGAATTAGATACATTGAAAAGTTGGTTATAGCCCCCTAGGCTGTGATTGACATCCCTGTTTAGCAGCATTAGAGCACCATCAAGTGGCAGAAAAAACAAACACAGTTCCTCCTCTGAAAGAAATATTAGACTGTAGGGTTGATATTCATAATAGTAACCCTGGGTCTCTCTCTCTCATGCACATGCACACTCTTTCTACCTCATTGCCATGTGACAATGACAGGCTGCTGTGGGCTCAAGTGTTATAACAGCAGAATAAAACCTATGCTGAAGAAGTTTAGGAAATATTAAGAAATGCTAACAAGTATTTCAAAGTTCTGGTCAAAGTTTTGATAACCTAGTGTAATTTTTAGGATAAATATTTGTTATTTAATCAGGACAGCTAATCAAATTATGACTCTTTTATATGTGTGAATGTCACTGATGATGACAACAGAATAGCAGTACAAATAGGCACTGAGTCCTAGTGCTGTCTGATTAAACTGTGGTGGTTGTCGCTCTGTATTTTTTTTCCTGCCCAGCAATGATACACCTATTACATTTATTGATATCAGTTACATTTGTCAGTGGTATGATGGTTTAAGGACAGAACAGAATAGTTCAAACTGAAGCGAAATGCTTCCTTGGTCTCGCTCTGCAGTGTCTGTAGTGTGAAATGAAATATGGATGTATGAAAAGTACAGCAGAGTATGTTTGTCACAACTTAAATGTTCCCTTATATTTAATTGTCAATAAAACTCTCAATGTTTTGCTGGTAACATATTAGTCTTAAACTATGTAACTTTGATTTACAAAGTAACAATGGCTTAAACAAAGGCTATGGTCAAACAGAGGATGACATGAAGTGAAATTATGTTGATAGGAAAATAAACAATAATTTTTTTATTTTTTTATAATTATAATAATCATTCATTGAGTCATTTTTGTATCGGGCTGTGAACATCAAAACTATGGTGATTGTATAATTTGTATGTATATTTATATGTTTGCAATCTTTTTCTCAATGAGTTTCCCAATACCTTTTTTAAGCTATTTTAAACTTTGCAGAGAAACTGCCTAGGGCACTGTGGGTGTCAATACCTATATACATATATAAAATTTAATTGTATCAAATGGAATGTAACAGTTTACAATGGAATTGTATAGTATAAACTGAAATGTAATTATAAAGAATGAAATGTCATAGTAGAATAGAATGGTATAATATAGTGTGG
>NW_005187542.1:461402-462329 GCF_000239375.1 Pundamilia nyererei | reverse complement strand
ACAATGTAAGACACAGACATGAAACACATGAAGAGCAAACTGACCAAAACCAGAGCAAATAGTCCCACAAAAAGGGCGCAAAAAGCCCATGAAAGGCACTAAAGCTCCGGAGACAGTTCTCAAAACTTTCTGTGGGCCGACCTGGAGGTCGATAACATAACAGTTCATAGTTCAAAGGTTCAGGGGGCCGGCCACGAGGAAGGTGGCAGTGGCGAAGCAGGTATGGCTGGCCACACTTGGGCGGCTTGGCAGGCGGCCGGCGGTGACGTGGACGAGACCTGTCGGGCGGCTTGGCTGGCGGCCGGCGGCGACGTGGGCGGGTACGAACACCGTCGGGCGGCTTGGCTGGTGGTCGACGGCGTGAACAAGAATTGGCTGGTGGTCGACGGCATGGATGATAATCCTTGGATGGTTTGGTTGGTTTCCGTCGACAGGCTGTCCTGACAGGCTCCGGAAACAGCCGTGCTGGACCTGGACGTGGCTTGGCAGGTGAGACAAGCAGAGGTATGGCGTCGACCTCCGGTTGGGCCGTGGCAGGACCAGGCGAGCCAGGACCAGATAATGGCGCTGCAGGCGACGGCGTGGAAGGATGCTGGACGGGCTTGGCTGAACCACCAGCTGGCGCAACAGGACCAGGCGAGGCAGGGCCAGCAGGTGCGGAGACCTCTGGCTGAGGCGAGGCAGGGCCAGGCGTAGCAGAGGCAGAGGCAGGGCCAGGCGTAGCAGAGGCAGAGGCAGGACCAGGCGTAGCAGAGGCAGAGGCAGGACCAGGCGTAGCAGAGGCAGAGGCAGGACCAGGCGAGGCTGAAGACTCTGAGGCAGGACCAGGCAAGGTTGAAGACTCTGAGGCTGGACCAGGCGAGGCTGAAGACTCTGAGGCTGGACCAGGCGAGGCTGAAGCAGAACCAGGTGACAGTGAGGCAGCCG
>NW_005187542.1:458422-459707 GCF_000239375.1 Pundamilia nyererei | reverse complement strand
AACTTAGGAACCTGAAGGGCTTACATAAACTAAAACATCAAAATGAACTAAAACTCAAAACACTGGGTCATAAGACCCAGGATCGTGACAGGAATGTCATACTATAAAATGGAATGCCATAATATGGAATGATATAATGTAGAATGGAATGTCATAGGATAGTATGAACTGGTACAGTATCAAATAGAATGCATTAGTATAAAATGGAATGGTAATCCCATTTTCACCTTTCACATCTTATCTCATCTCCTTCTTCACACAGCATCATGTATGCTCTGCGTTCAGTGTTGCAATTTACCACATAAACATACAGAACAGTCACATACACAGCCATACCAAATACACACACACACACACCAATATAAAGCACAGTCACATACACAACCGTAAAAGATAGACAGATACACATACACATACACCTTTAGTAAACATGAGCACACTGAGGTTTGTCACATGGAATGTATGGGGAGTTGTTTCCACATTAAAATTACTAAGTTAAATGACTTACAGGCAGTAACAGGAGATATGTCCAAAACATCTGTACACACACTCACTTCTCCACAGTTGCCTCACATGTTCTCAGGCGTTACAACTCGAAACAAAGAGGTATAAATTAATAGCTGAGTAGAGTCAGCTGTACAAAAAGCATGGCACCTAAGGCAATAGAGATGGCAGGACACATCCACACATATTAAATGGAATGCCATAGTGTCGAATGGAATGGTATGGCATAGTAAGAAATAAAGATTTATGTAGACGCAGAAAATTAGAGGTAATCCGGGTCTTTACATCTTTAAGACATTCCTGCAGTTCAACCCTCTGGGGTGCGTGGTATGATTGCCAGTTTTGCCTACTTTTGATTTTATCTTTATATTTCATTTTAAAAACTATTCACCTTGCCTTGTTTGGTATTTTTCTTTTCAGTACACACAAAATGGAAAAGGTGGAATGTCATATTTTAGAATAGAAGTGTATAATAGGCAATGGAATGTCATTCTAAATAATGGAATGCCATAGTATAAACTGGAGTGTCATAGTATAAATGGAATGCCGTAGAATGGAATGTTAATGTATGAAATGGAATGTCATACAAGTCATATTATAGAATGGAAAGTCAAAGTATAGAAGAGAATGGCATTGTCATGGATCGCTGTGTGGCAGGCACGAGGAGGACCCAATCGCAAAACTCACAGACTCAGGGGATGAACTCAAAAAGCAGCTTTATTGCTGACAAAAGATGACAGGAAATACAAAACTAAACTGGGAAAAACTAACATAAAGCTCA
>NW_005187542.1:455799-457051 GCF_000239375.1 Pundamilia nyererei | reverse complement strand
TTTTTAGTTAGCACAAACACTTCAAGCTGTAAGCTAATGATAGTTATATAAGACCAGATGCTGCTGGTGCAATAAGCTGTACGCTGTACGTCCAATGGATGATGATCTGATTAGTCGACTAATCGCAAAAATAATCGGTGACTAGTCGACTATCAAAATAATCGTTTGTGACTAGTCGACTATCAAAATAATCGTTTGTGGCAGCCCTAATACAGAATGGAATAGTATATTATAGAATGGAAGGGTATATATAGTATAGAAAGTCACATCAATGTTGCCTCTTAGCCAGGGCACACTATCTAACCATTGATTTTCATCACCTCAGCCAATCACTTCCCAGAATTGGGGGACGCATCAGGCGGAAGCTAACTGCAGCCTTGAGTCAATGTCTATATTTAATTTCAGCCTCCACTGTGGCCTGGGGTATTTCCAGGAATGCCTGGGATCATCCACTCCGATCTGATACAGCATCACCGTCAGTGCCGAGGAGAGTAGCGGCAGTGCCAAAGAGGTTCCAGAGCAAGCAACCAGCTACTCTAGCACCTGTGTCTGGTGCTTGGTCTGATGCTGCAGCTTTTTTAACTGTGCACAATGCACCACCACGTGTTCTTGGTGCATCCCTAGCTCAATCAGCAACTGGGCTGGGGCTGTCCGGGTTTCGACACCACTGTAACAAGTACCTGATGCACACACATTCACCATTGTGGTCAGTGTAAGTGTTCCTTTAGTCCAACAACAATTCACACTCTTGTCCTTTCTGACTTTTCAGTTGCCATGCCTCCAGCTCAGTTCTTTCCCTCATCCATTCTCAGTGGGCTACTAAAGCAGGGAGAGCATGATTAGAAAACCAGTCCCAGCTGCCCTCCCGGGCTCCCTAGTACTGGCCCCAAACCTACACCCCTCTTCTGCAGAAGAAGTGCAGAGATGCAGATCACACCCCTGCCACAATGTAATCAAGATCCTCTTGATTCATGTAGGATACAATAACATATAGTCGAGAAACTACAGAGTCTAAGTGGAATCCTCTGTGTCCACAGCACTGAACTGAGAAGTGTGATGAAGGGCAAAGGGTATCAAAAGAGTGAGTCTGAGTATAATGAATGTTAAAAATTTGCATGCATGGATATAACATGTTAAACCATCAATTCTATGTACAACACCAGGCAATATTAATTATATTCCTAATCTTGTATTTTTTTAGGAAATGACAAAAAAATTAGGTAGGTAGGTAGGTAGGTAGGTAGGTAGGTAG
>NW_005187542.1:443987-446231 GCF_000239375.1 Pundamilia nyererei | reverse complement strand
GGCCAACTTCTAAATGGGCACCATGGTCACCAGCCATCTTGAGGAGTTTGCCCCCTCACATATACTAATGTGCCACAAACAGGACTTTAATATCACCAACCATTCCCATGTTATTACGGTGTATCCATATAAATGGCCCACCCTGTAGATATAGATATAGGCCTGTTTAATTACAGAGGATTTCCAAGAAAAGATTAGATCTAATCTGTGCATGCAAAAGTCTTGCACTGTTTCTGGGCATATTGTTACTCGAAGGATACCTTTGTTGTGCTGTTCTCACATGACTTTGGTGCAGCTTCTGGGCATCATAAAATGAGCATGTGTTCCAACAGCAAGCATTCCAAGAAAACTAAACCCAGGTGTTTCACTATTAGTAAACCACAGGGGGAAAGTTCTTCAAGTGCCGTAATGAAATCCCCTCAGTGATGCTTTTCCATGGCTGCTGTTGCTGGGCTATCCCAGAGTGGATCCTTATCCTGTATATCTGTCAAAGAAAGGGATGCAGGTGGAACTCATGGTTATGCGTGCACCTACTGATAACATCCAATCATGATTATCAATTCAATTGTAGCACCTCTAGTTGGGACCAGTGCCACCTCAGCAGAGATCCTGAACATCCTAAGCTGAAGAGGAGAAACAGGGAAACCAGACAACCACAGAGAACCAGACAGACATAGGGAAACAGAGAGGGAGCACAAAAAAGAACTAACAGATCTATTCCTAGGCATGAAATACCAAAACACAAAAGCACAAAGGAACAAAACATCAAACGATTATAAGAAGACTAAGAGCATAACATAAATAATTTCTCAAAACAAATCATGAACACACAAAAACTACAAAACAGTGTCTATACCTCCAGCCCCCTTTCTCCAGAGACAAAGTCACAACTTATCCTATATTTAACTGTCACTGGTGATATTCCTATTCCCAGTTCTCCTCCGAGAAAGGCCTTGTCCTCCCCCAGGCGCCTGCATGTGTCACTCTAACTTACAATGCCTCACTATGCGTAGAATAATGTATGGCACAAAATTTGTATGCAAAATAGTAGTAATGACACAAAGGAAAAACTTTCATAAATATCAGATTACACATGGAAATATGAAATAGCATTTGTTGTTCACCTGCTAAACAGAGCTTCAACTAAGTACACATCTATGAGAAACTGTTGTTAAGATATGGAAACCATTCGGTGTGAGTCAGCCCTTATCATTAAATCTTTCAGCCAATGCTTTCAATAATTTCAATAATAAGAACCCTTAGCCCCAGTATTGTTAGGGATTAGACTCAAAGACGGGGATAAAACCAGAAGTAGCCACGTGTCTCCACACAGCCACAATACAATCTACATTGTCCAATAGAGTAATAGAGCTCTGTTTTCTATGTATGCAGTGTACTGTAACCTTTACTGTTGTAGGGTAATCGGCCCTAATTTTCTAGGTGCTCCAAGCATGTTTGAGGCTTAGTAAAATCCCTCAATGACGTGTGGTGACCCCAAAATCCTAAAAACTGGATACCAAAAAAGTTGGGACACTAAACAAATTGTGAATAAAAACTGAATGCAACGATGTGGAGATGGCAAATGTCAATATTTTATTCAGAATAGAACATAAATCACGGAACAAAAGTTGAAACTGAGAAAATTTTTCATTTTAAGGGAAAAATATGGTGATTCAAAATGTCATGGTGTCAACAAATCCCAAAAAAGTTGAGACAAGGCCATTTTCACCACTGTGTGGCATCTCCCCTTCTTCTTACAACACTCAACAGACGTCTGGGGACGGAGGAAACCAGTTTCTCAAGTTTAGAAATAGGAATGCTCTAACTGTTCAATCGTCTTGGGCCTTCTTTGTCGCACCTTCCTCTTTATGATGCACCAAATGTTCTCTATAGGTGAAAGATCTGGACTGCAGACTGGCCATTTCAGTACCCGGATCCTTCTCCTACGCAGCCATGATGTTGTGATTGATGCAGAATGTCGTCTGCCATTATCTTGTTGAAAAATGCAGGGTCTTCCCTGAAAGAGATGACGTCTGGATGGGAGCATATGTTGTTCTAGAACCTGAATATATTTTTCTGCATTGATGGTGCCTTTCCAGACATGCAAGCTGTCCATGCTACATGCACTCATGCAACCTCATACCATCAGAGATGCAGGCTTCTGAACTGAGCGTTGATAACAACTTGGGTTGTCCTTGTCCTCTTTGGTCTGGATGACATGGCGTCCCACATTTCCAAAAAGAA
>NW_005187542.1:441152-443425 GCF_000239375.1 Pundamilia nyererei | reverse complement strand
GTCTTCCAGCTCTTCGTTATGCTCAAATTTACTTTTTCCAGCCTCTTATTGCTACTTGTCCCAACTTTTTTGGGATTTGTTGACACCGTGTAATTTTGAATCAACATATTTTTCCTTTGAAATTATACATTTTCTTGGATTAAACTTTTGATCTGTCATCTACGTTCTATTATGAATAAAATATTGACATTTGCCATCTCCACATCATTGCATTCAGTTTTTATTCACAATTTGTTTAGTGTCCCAACTTTTTTGCAATCTGGTTTGTACTTTAAGGGGATCAAATAATGTGTCAGAATTCAATAAATATGCCAAAGGAACTTACAGCTGTTGTTGCTATGTTTACTACGATAATGAGGATCGAATGCACTTACGTATCAGGAACTGGCATGCTAGAAAAGCTACCCTAGAAAATCAAGTAGCTTTGAAATTTGCATGCTATAATTACTCAGTCACTTTTAATCAGGATCAGGAGTCGGGAAGAGTTTGAAACTTAGAAATTTACATCCACCTTCACTGTGTTTGTGATGTTTGGAGAGTCATGTCAATGTTTATCATTTGTAAAACAATTAGAAACATCACACCAAGACTACCATAACTTAAAACATACTGAACCTTTTCAGACAAAACTAGCCCGGCTCTTTAATCAGGTGCTATCTGTGTTCCATCGCTGATCCGTCGTAGGTGACACAGAGTCCAACTTGGTGAATTCCCTCCAGTCAATGAGTTGGAGGAGGGCGCTCTTTTCACCCCTTACCTCACTCAGTGAACTTAACCTATAGGTTATCAAAAGACTTATCTCAGCGTGGATGTACCACCTGTATATGAATTATTAGTGACACAAATCAATAGAACAATGGGGGTTTTTTAAATCGCAAAACAGTTTTTGAGTAAACCTGGAATCCCTCCTTTTGACACACGTCTTGTCCCTCCCATGCCTCAATTTACCATCACCAAATCACCAAGAGAATAAAGAAAAGTTAGATACACCATATCTTGGGCAATATCAGGGCTTCTCCTCTGGAATAGCTTCTCTACAGGCCTCTAAATCTGTGTTAGGAGGTAAGGTCAAGGTGGGTTTCTTAAGTTAAACAGACTTAATGTGGGTTAAGTCTGTTTAAATCCTGGCTCCTCCTTTTAACAGGAGGAAACCTCCGGCAGAACCAGGCTCAGGGAGGGGCGGAGCCATCTGCTATGACTGGTTGAGTTGAGAGAAGGAAGACAGGATAAAAGACATGCGGTGAAAGAGAGACGGAGATTAATAACAAGTATGAGGTGCAGAGAGGTCTGTTAACAGATACTGTGTGAGAAACGTGACTGAAGAAGAAATACTCAATGCATCATGGGAATCCCCCAGCAGCTTACACCCATTGCAGCATAACTTTGGGAGGATTCAGGGTCACCTGATCTGGCCCTAACTATATGCTTTAGCAAACTGGTTTCAATACAGTACATTTTCTTTAACACTTTTATACACATTTTACACTGTTTCTGGCATTTACTGGTTACTTATGCTTACTTGGTCAGACTCAGGAGACACTACCTCCACATCATATTTATTCTAATCTGGAGAGTCCGGGGTCACCTGGGTCACCTGACATGGTTCCACCTGCTGAATACACAAAAGTTTTTAGCATTCGCACAGCACTGTTTGTTATTAGATGCTTCCTAAACACCTCGTTGCAGTGTTTTATCCCTGGAATGTGAATTTCTTCCCAATGTTTGCACTGGTGCACTCACAGACACAATCATTTTATTTAGCTTTTCTTTTTTTATCCCTAAAATGAAAATATGAGAAATGCTGACATGTATTTTACAAAGTGAGTTTGTTCCCATACAATCAGGTGTGTGTGTGTCTAGGTGCAAGCTTCACCCATATGTCAGAAACAGGAAACTGAGTCTGTTGGAGTCTCCACTCATTTAACCCTCCGCATCATTCCATTCACTTGTGTTATAATAAAGTAATCTTTCCCTGATATAATAACAGTCAACTAGTCTATATGTAAATTCTTAACCCACTAAGTCAACCTGACAAGATGATAATAATAAAAAATATTATCTGATCTTCATTGCATGTGTGTGTGTGTGTGTGTGTTGGTATGATTAATGCATTTTCTACCTTTCCCGTTGCAGTGCTCCAGACACTTTCTCTTTCCTTCACTCCAAGTCAGTCAGTTTTCATCCATCCATCCATCTTCATCCTCTTTATCCGAGGCCGGGTCGTGGGGGCAGCAGCCTAAGCAGAGAGGCCCAGACCTCCCTCTCCCCAGCCA
>NW_005187542.1:437562-440486 GCF_000239375.1 Pundamilia nyererei | reverse complement strand
AACCACATCATCCACAAAAAGCAGAGATGAGATTCTGAGGCCACCAAAGTGAAAGCCCTCCGCCACTTGGCTGCGCCTAGAAATCCTGCCCATCACCCACCGGGAACGAGTCCGACTTATTGCTGGCAATGCGAACCAAGCTCTTGCAACGGTTGTATAGGGATCGAATGGCCCGTAGCAATGGGCCAGACACCCCATACTCACGCAACACCTCCCACAGGACACCCCGAAGGACACGGTCAAATGCCTTCTCCAACTCCACAAAACACATGTAGACTGGTTGTGCAAACTCCCATGCACCCTCAAGTATCCTTGAGAGGATAAATAGCTGGTCCAGTGTTCCGCGACCAGGACGAAAACCGCATTGTTCCTCCTGTATCCGAGGTTCGACTAGTGGACGAACTCTCCTTTCCAGCACCCTCGCATAGACTTTCCCAGGGAGACTGAGGAGTGTGATCCCCCTGTAGTTGGAACACACCCTCCGGTCCCCTTCTTAAAGATGGGGACCACCACCACGGTCTGCCAGTCCAGGGGTACTGCCCCTGGTCTCCACGCAACATTGTAGAGGCGTGTCAACCAGGACAGCCCTACAATGTCCAGAGCCTTCAGAAACTCGGGGCGGACCTAATCAACACCAGGGGCTCTGCCACCAAGGAGTTGTTTAACTGCCTCAGTGACCTCGCCCCCGGAAATTGGCGGGTCATTCCCCTCATCCCCAGACTCCGCTTCCTCCTCGGAAGGTGTGTCAGTGGGATTAAGGAGATCCTCGAAGTATTCCTTCCACCACCTGACAATTTTCTCAGTCGACGTCAGCAGCGCTCCGCCAGCACTATACACAGTGCAGGTAGAGCACTGCTTTCCCCTCCTGAGACACCTGACGGTTTGCCAGAATCTCTTTGAGGCAGTCCGAAAGTCTTTTTCCATGGCCTCTCCGAACTCCTCCCACACACGAGTTTTTGCTTCAGCCACTGCCCAAGCCGCATTCCGCTTGGCCTGTCGATACCTGTCGGCTGCCTCCGGAGTCCCACAGGCTAACCAAGCCCGACTCCTTCTTCAGCCTGGTGGCTCCCTTCACCTTTGGTGTCCATCATTTGGTTCGGGGATTACCACCATGGCAGGCACCAACCACCTTGCAGCCGCAGCTCAATGCAGCAGCTTCGGCAATGGAAACGCTGAACATGGTCCATTCGGACTCAATGTCCCCAGTCTCCCTCGGAATGCTGTTGAAGCTCTGCCAGAGGTGTGCCTTGAAGATCTCGCGGACTGGGGCCTCTGCTAGACGTTCCCAGCGCACCCTCACTACGCGTTTAGGTGCACCGGGTCTGTCCAGCGTCCTCCCCCGCCACCTGATCCAACTCACCACCAGGTGGTGATCAGTTGACAGCTCAGCCCCTCTCTTTACCCGAGTGTCCAGAACATAGGTCTGGTGATATGATTACAAAATCGATCATCGACCTGCGGCCTAGAGCATCCTGGTGCCACGTGCACTTATGGACACTCTTATGTTCGAACAAGGTGTTCGTTATGGCCAAACTGTGATTTGCACAGAAGTCCAATAACAAAACACCGCTCGGGTTCAGATCAGGGAGGCCGTTCCTCCCAATCACGCCCCTCAAGGTCTTGCTGTCGTTACCCATGTGAGCATTGAAGTCTCCCAGCAGGACAACAGAGTCTCCAGGTGTTACGGTTTGGAGGAGGACTCAAGCGCAGGACTCCGGTTCTGATGCTCACAAGAAGGGTTTATTTACAATTCACCAGGTGTATATACAAGAATGTGTGGGGGGTGCTATATACAGCTGAGTGGGGGGAGAAGGGGTCTCCAGGGTAGTCCAGGGGAAAGCACGCGTTCTTCCGATTATCCATTCACACGATCACAGGCTCACACTCCGACACTGCCACACGGGAATCACACGGGGGTAAATCCAGGAAGCTCTGTAGACAGGGAGACAGGGTTAAGTACGACGCACAAAGGAAAGCACTCTTAACTAAACTTGCTGTAGCTTGACTTCACTAACGCGTGGTAGACAACAATCCAGCGACGAACAGCAGTCACCTCCTGGTTTAAATGCTGCTCACCTTAATGAGATCAGGTGTCTCATCTCCCGAGGGTGTGAACCCACAGTGAGTTCTGCCCCGGCGAGAGAGAAGAGGAGAGAGAGAGGAAGAGAGAGAGAAACAGAGAGAGTGCTGATCAGCATGCAGCACAGTACCCTCCCCCCCCCAACGGGAGCCTCCCGGCGAACCCCAGGCTTGTCAGGGTGAGCCACATGGAACGCCCACACCATACCCCGATCCAGGAGGGCCGCCCGCAGGATCCAAGAACGCTCCTCCATTCCGTAGCCCTCCCAATCCATGAGATACTGCAGACTGCGCCCCCGGCACCGGACATCCATGATTCTCGAAATGGTGAAAGTCGGGTGGCCATCAATGACCCGGGCGGGTGGAGGGGGTCTGGAAGGAGGGCACAGAGGACTAGAGAGGCGCGGCTTCACTTGCGACCAGTGTTGGTCAAGTTACTTGAAAAAATTACTTCCCCCAAAAAGTAATCCCATTACTTTACTGATTACTTATTTTCAAAAGTAATAATTACTTAGTTACTTAGTTACTTTTTAAAAACACGATTTACAACCTGAATCGGTGATAAAGCGATAGATCTTTCAGCCCAATTCTACTTTTTCTACATGATCCATCATATGCAACATTCTCTGACTGGAAGAAATTTGTTTAACATTTAAACCTATTTTTTGCACATTCCAGCACATAATTTTTCTTTTTTTTTTGTTTACACTCACTCTTTCAAATAGATGCAAGTAAAACACAGCAGAAGATAAATAAAGTCAAAGACTAGCGGTCCTTTTGCTCTATTTTCACCTGTAAAGCAGCAGTAGGGTAGGTGGAGGTTTACTCTGGTGCAGGTGTGCCGC
>NW_005187542.1:429527-436822 GCF_000239375.1 Pundamilia nyererei | reverse complement strand
TGCATACACTATTATATATTGTACATATATTTATTAGTTTCAGATGTAGCCATTCTTGTATTTGCTGGTTTGTGTTGTTGTGTTTGCACATTTCTGTTGCTTGTGGGGCTCGCACACAAGAATTTCACTCGCATGTGCTGTGCCAGTGTGCCTGCACATGCGATGTGACAATAAAAGTGATTTGATTTGATTTGATTTGTTAGGTTGACTGGTGCGATCCTTTAAAAAACTTACGTCCGTTACCCTAGGGACCGTTTTCTGCCATGCCCCAAAAAATGCTATAAAAAGATTATATATTCATATTTTTTTCCACTTTAAATTAAAACTACTTCTCCCTGAAATATTCATATAAAGTTTTAATTATATTTCGGGGGTTTTAACCCTTTAAATCGCAGTTTAATTACATGAGTGCACCTTTTTTTTAGCCCCAAAAAACAAAAAAAACTAAATATTTTTTAAAAAAAACCATTTGAAGTAATATTTGACTTTTATTATAATTAGGCCTTTGGATGGTCCAAAGATTCGCACCAACATTCGTTTTGATCCAGCATTATTTTTGATGCAGGGGCAAATTAAAAGAAAAACTTACGTCCGTTACCCTAGGGACCGTTTTCTGCCACACCCCAAAAAGTGCTATAAAAAGATTATATATTCATATTTTTTCCACTTTAAATTAGCCAATCTTTTAAAACTACTTCTCCCTGAAATATTCATATAAAGTTTTAATTATATTTCGGGGGTTTTAACCCTTTAAATCGTAGTTTAATTCCATGAGCTCACCGTTTTTTTAGCCCCAAAAAACAAAAACTTAAATATTTTCCATAAAATACATTTGAAGTAATATTTGATTATTGTTATAATTAGGCCTTTCGATGGGTCAAAGATTGGCACCAACATTTGTTTTGATCCAGCATTATTTTTTTTGCAGCATCATAGTAAATTATAATAAAACGGTATATTATGTTTTTAGTCTTCACATACTAAGTGCTTATTACCTCGTTGTTTTCTAAAAATAAAATTACAAAAATATGTTAATAACAATACAAGATCACTTTGAACCAAAAAAACATTTATTTGAGAAGGATGAATATGAACAGTTATGTTGGGAATCAAGGAAGAATATGATTTCCGCTGCCTCCAGCCGGCTGCTTGGAGCGGTCTGCTTCCAGCTGGCTGCATCCAGCGGGCTGCAGCGGTGGGTCCCGGTGTCGTTTCGTGGTGAGTGTTCCGGGCCAGTTTGTTTCAGGCTGGGAAGTCTAAATCACGCACAAACAGTATTCCACAATTTTTATTTTTAGTTACAAACACTTCTAATTATGACGTTTTACACCTGAAATGTTGGAGGGCTTATTTCTTTATACAGAAAAGTTACAGCAGGATATAAATAATTATCAGGCAAAATGTCCTTTGTTCATTACAATAATCCTGTCCGAACGTGAGAATAGTCAATATAAAATGTTTTCTTACCCTCAAATGGAATAATAAGGCAAATATACACGTTCTTTATAAAACCAAAACATTCCCTCGCTGCGTCATGGTGACGCATGTGCCATGTTCGGTCGGGGTAGCTACCTACACGACATGTCCGATCCACGCTAGAGCAATAAATCTGTAGTTTTCTTTTCTAACTCTCAAATTGCATGGTAATGCAACGATACAAGTTCTTCATAAAAGCAAAACAAACCATAGCTCGCTGCGTCATCGTGACATGTGTCATGTTCTGTAGCGTGTAGCTACCCTGTAGCTACCCCGACAGGGTAGCTACCTACACGTTATGTCCGATCCCACGCAATAAATCTATCGTTTTCTTTTGTAACCCCCGGTAACTGAGTGGCAATGCAACGATACTAATTTTTAAAGTAACGAAAACATTAATATTTCCCTGCATTATCCCGATGCAGGGGGGAAGGGCGGATTTTGTCATCCGCTAACAGCTAACAGCCATCGGCTGAAAGCATCGCCAACGCGATGGCGGATCATTGTCTTTGAGTGACCAAAATACTTTAAAATATCGCCCTGTTACTGTCTCATTCATCTCCTTTTCGCTCCCAATGTTATAACGAGTGGCAAAGGTGCTTTTTTTTACCATTAAATTTGCGTGCCAGTGTGCCAACTGCAGTGCGCGCCGAGCCCTTCCGTCGTTAAAAATAACTACTTCCGGGGTACAGCTTGTTTTCCCAACCACAGCTTCACTGAAAAATTAACTTTTTGTCATAATAAAGTTAATTTGGCTTTGGTTCCAGCTTTTATATTTATTGTTTTTGTATTGCATATTGGCCTAAGAGAAAAGACGGGGGGGAAAAGGTGTGCATGTGTGTGTGCGCGTGTGTGTGTGTGCATGTGTATTTTTTTCTTTTTTTAGGCATAAAAACCTTTATTTTATTTTTTTACACATACACGCCATTGTCTAAGACTGTTAGTGACACAGGATTATCATTTATTCAGCAGAAAGTCTATGGAATAAATACGAAAATTTACTTCATTTCATTCACTGGCCAAAAAGTGAAAAAATTGCACCACCTGGTGGACAAATATAAACATTAAAATTTCAAGACCCTGAGTCCTCATTGACATCCAAAGCAAAAATAAATAAATAAAATCATATAATAATAATTTTGGGATGAAAAATAGCGTTTATAATGGAAGTCAATGGGGCCGAAAATGGTCCCTAGGGTAAAGGGTGTGAGGATTTCTGCTGCTCAGCCATTTTAGGCTGATTTAAGAAATTCACACTGAAATTTTAAAATTAAAAAAAAAAAAATCCTTTGGCAAGTTTGGTTATATTCCACTGAACACAGTGGAAATGGCATGCATTTAAAACCAGAAAGTGGTACAAAAAGGTCCCAGGACGACAGGAGGGAAACTGCTGATTTATTGGGTTTTTCCCACAGAACCATCCCCTTGGTTTATAGTGTAATGTATATGTTGTAAGCGGCAGTTGTCTGGTCACCCTGACCCAAGTCAATAAAGCATGCTGAAGAATTGTGAAAATAATGCACCTTTGCCTTGTTGAGCACTGAAGAAATGAAAATAACCTGAAACTACAACATGTGAGAAATGAAGCAGACCTGCCACACAACTTAGGATAGCAAGTGAAAGTAGTTTAGATGAATGTTATTGGGTTGAGCTCAGCTGCTTGTAATAATCTCCTGCTGGCTTCTCTTCTTTTGGCCTTTCTCCCAGTCAGCAAGTCTCAGTCTCCCTAAACATCAACCGTAGTATAAAGTAACATGTGAGGTTAGGAGCTATGAACATGCAGCTTTGTTATCATTAGACTGAGACTGTCAGGACATTCATTTACCCTGGTTATATTTGACTGAAATTCAGTGAATAAGGGGAAATTAGTGAGAGAAGGAGAGGAGGTAGGTGTTTTAGTCCCTGCTCTCTTTTTCTATCTCTGGTCTTTTATGTCAAAGCAGGAAACACCTCTTGAATGTCAGACAGCCTCTCTCATCAACAGCCTGCTCTTTATTTATAGGATATTCTCTTTGTGTCTACCTCACATCAGTGTGTTTGCCTCTGGGATCATAAAGTCACAGCAAGCAAGCAAACAAATGCCACCTCCTTTGCCATGGAAACTTTTGAGTAGAAAACTCTCAGGTTGGGTCCCACAGGACAGACACAATTTCGTTTATGATACATTGTTATCATAACTTAAATACAGTCAAGTGAGACCTCACAGCTACAAGGCAAGCCCTATGAGGAACGTATTTTGCTGACTAATGAGGATAAGCTCAAAGCATCTGACACACAGGAAGTTTATATGGACACGTTTGAGCTCTTTTACAGCATAAAGAAAATTTGATATTCACCATTAAAGTCAATTTTTTCCTTAATTTTGATGCCAATTGTACCTTAAAACGTAATGCGGTACAAATATTGCTTTATTACTGCTTTATTCTTTTATTAAAGAAGTCCAGATGCTCATTTGACTACGATGACCTGGATGACTGAGAACCTTCACAGACACATTGCTTCTGCATCTGAAAACTGAAGGTGTTAAGGACTCTTCCATATTAGAAAGAGAACTATCTGCAGTATCTTTAATACTACTTTTTCCTCATCAATGACCAAAAAGAAGAAGAAAAATCATAGGTAAACTGGACTCTGTGACATTCCAAACATGTTACGTGAATGCACCGCAGCCACACAGTCAGTGCGCGTGCACGACTGTTTTAACCAATTGGGTGGGACGGGGCGGAGCGATTAAAGACATTTCTATTCTATTTTTTCTTTTTTTATGACCGCTTCTAAGGAGAAGGCCCATGTGTTTTACAGGATATGTAACGCACCTTGAGGTTGCTGACCTCCGCGTAACATATGTCTGCTCCAAAGCCACGGCACATAGCCACGAGGAGCAGTTTTTTAAAAGGGGAAAGAGCTGAAGGGAACCTGCGGTGTGAGCGTGGGCTACGATGGAAAAAGTCAGTGAAGATGCCAAGACGAACCCGGCTGCCACCGCGAACTTTTTGTCCAAGATATTTTTCTGGTAAGTTAATAAAACGTCCTGCGGGCTAACGTTGAAACTTGCAAACACGTATAAAGGATGTGGAGAAATGTATATGTTTTCTAAATGTTGTTTTTAAAGTAAGTGGAGCCATAAAACAGCTTAAACCGAAAGTTGCTGAAAACCAGAAGTGGGGTGCTTGGCTAAAACGCGGTTGACTGGTTTTCGTTACAGAATTTAAACTTTAGGCAAGTCTTTAATGTCAGAAGCATATCCTGTATATATTTATTCAAAGCTTTATCGTTGAGTTATTTTGAATACCGCCGCTTCAAATGGCAATTGTTTACTGGCAATAGGATGTTTGTTTGTGTGGACGATCAAGCTGTTTTTTGCTGTTTTGTACACGACGGTTTCTTTTACCACTCACGTCAAGCTCACGGAGTTTGCTTTCTCAATTCCCAGCAACTTATAACCTCGCGAACAGAAGCAGGACCTCCTGAGTAGAACGTAGCCGTTGTTAATACACCTGTGCTCTTTAATTTTTACAGGTAATTGGACGTGTTTACCTTGCACTAGCCCAGTGGCCACGCGCTGTTACTTCTCTTCCAAAGAATCTCCCTTGAGTTACACCAGGGGCGAGTCTAAGTTAAAACCTTTAGGGGGGCTCAGTTTCCAAGGATAATGCCATGCATATAATAAATTGGCTTTAATATTTATGTAAAATGGTGCAACCATTCAGTCCTTTTCACCTTTGGAAACCTAAATTCAATCTGATAAATATTAAAATGTTGCCTTCAAACTCAATCTATTTAGACATTTAAATATAGTACTGTCACAGTGGTAGTGACTGAGGCAAAGGCTCAGTCCTGCTGACCACTATTTTCCAAAGTTAAAGAACAGTTTGTAGAAAAGCAGATTAGAGGAGAAGCATCCACAGCTTTTTTAAGCTAAGTCTCTTAACCATATAAAGTCAGTCCACTGTGCTTTAGACAGTTTCTTTTATTTGTTTTTAATGGGTGCTATGAAGACATTTAGGGACGCTTGAGCATCCCTTAAAAGAGTCTAAGCTTGTCAGAGTTGTGGTAATCTTTTTAAAAAAGGAAAAAAAGTCCAACACAATCTACAGACTGACTGTGTAAATCATTAGTAAACACCTCCTATAGCCATTGGTAAACAGTGGTCCCAATTTTGGGCCCGATAGTTCTGCGGCGTCATGTGAGTGTCTGCTTTTTGGCATCTGCAAAAATGCGTGCAATTAGTTCCAGTTTGGGCCTGGCACGGCTTCAGTGAAAAACACTGTGTGTGCAAAGAGACATTTCTGCGTGCAAAATAAACTACACAGGAGTCAAGAGAGAAAAGGAAATCCATTAAAATGTGACTACAAAACACACAAAGAAATGAAATGGACATGAAGTGAGGTAAACAAGCAACAAAGACCTGCATTTTGGATCCTTGCTTTTATGTAAGTGCTGTTGGTTTTTTTTATTTGTTTGAACCTGTATATCTATTAATCCATCTGTGCCTCCAGCCCATCATGTTATGAAGTCCTGCTTTACCACACATTTCTCACGTCATTTTAAGGTTTTTTTTTTCATTGCTGCAAGCATATTACATGTTTTTTTTGCACGGCTCTAACACCATGTAGAGTTGATGATCAGCTAAATTAAACCATAAACTACGGTCTCTCCTCTTTCTTTCGACATCTGCTTCCACTTCCCTCTGACTCTTGGATTTATTTTTCCCTCAGGTGGCTGAATCCTTTGTTCCGGGCGGGGTACAAACGTAGGCTGGAGGAAGATGATATGTACCAAGTGCTTGCAGAGGACCGGTCGGAGAAACTGGGACAGGACCTGCAGAGGTAGAGAAGCTTTACATCTATGTACTAAGACACTATCACATCTGGTGGCTTTGTTAGCTCATTCACATGCGTCTGACTGTGTTGGTGTTGAGTTTGAAGGCTTCTTTCTAACATGGATGAACTGAGGGGCTACACCAAGGTCCGGTATAAGGGATTGAAGCACCAGCCTTTCCAATTAGTAGGTGACCTACTCTACCACCTGAGATACAGCCACACCAGTATACCTAGGAGTTGGGTCATTTACCCATTTCTAAATGTTAAGTGATACCACTGACTACCCTCTCCTTCAAGGTATTTGTTATGGGAAATACTTATAACTGACAAATCACTTTTTGGGCTGGTTTTTTTGTTGTTGTTGTTTTTTTTTTTAACTATATAAATAATATTTTCTCTCTGTACTGTTTGAGAAGCTGTGGCTCAGGGGGTAAAGTAGGTTATCTGCTATTTTGAAGGTTGATGGTTCAATCCCCTCTGCACCCTGGACAAGATTTGAACCCCAAGTTGTCCCCTCACATCAGAGTGTTGAGTTTACATATGAAAGTTAGACAAAGTGCTCTACGCATAGAATAAAAGCGCTGTTTGAAGGAATGAGGGTTGCAGTAGGAAAATCGTCGAGTGATCAGCAAGAGTAGAAATGGACTTTATACATGTTTGTCACCTGTACTGTCTCCAATAGAGAATCTTGTAAGATATAACATTAAATGACAATTTTTATAACTTTTTTTTTTTTTTAAATAGTGGTGGCATGAGGAAATATAGGGCAGCTGTTTTGGATCACACTTTACGGTGAGATGATCCATTCAGTTCTATGTTGCTCTGTGTTTAAGTCACCACATGACAGAAGTTTGGAGGAAATTACACTACACTAAATGTGTTTAACTATGATTTGTTACGGATTCAAATATTGGGGATGGATACAAGAGGAAAAACCAAAATAACAACACTGGTCCGGCCGGGTTGAGTCAAACGATGATTTTAATGATCACACGC
>NW_005187542.1:406557-422142 GCF_000239375.1 Pundamilia nyererei | reverse complement strand
GGGCAGAAACCTCAGAGTCTTTTCCGTACACGTCAGATTGAAGTCCATTGATGTTTTCCTTGCTTTGCTCCACGGCCTTCTGCAGCTCTGCTGTTCGGCTCTTCTCAGAGGTCAGCTCCTGGCCGGGCCCCGACACCTGTGCCTTCAGCTTATTTTCTCCTGGTGCTTTTGTCCATTCTGAGGTGCCTCCTGACCTCAGTTACTCCTCCTGTCTCTGGCATGCCCTTTTTGCTGCCCAATCATCCATGTTGGTCCGTCACTGTCCTGCACAGTTTTAATGCAGAGTTGTTAAGGTCAGCATTCTTTTGCTCGGCCTCACTTCTCAACCGGGCTTAATGGGCGTCTCGTCACAGCTCTGTCAGCTGAAGCTGTCTGGAAATCTCCCCCGTGTAGTGAAACGGGCCTTGGATTTGACGCTCTCCGTCTCTGCTGCATGAGATCGTTTTCCTGCAGCAGTGTTGACATTTTCAGGTTGTTGTTGTGGATCCAGCTGCTGTAGCATTTGGTCAGGGTCACATCAAAGATGGTAGAGGAGTGAGCAAAGATGGTAGAGGGGAGAGCAGGAGTCCAGGTCAGCCTCGGCTTTCCGGGCCGACAAAGCAGCCTGTAATCAAGCATAAAGAGAAAAAACAAAACAAAAACAAAACAAAAACAGACGAACAGGAAAATGATGTTGTGTTGGCTGTGTTATTCAGAGAGGGGAGAAACAACGGGGCCACACAATAAATTGTGTGTCAAAGATTTAGATGTTGGATTGGTGTTTGCTATGGGTGAGGTTGGACCAGCCTTAATCAGTGTCTGAAACATCAGCCTTGTTGGAATCAAAGTTGAAATAGTTGTTTCTTGTATTTGCTTTGTGATACTTAGAATTAATGTCTAATAGAAAAATTATTTAACCCTTATGTAGTACCGTAGTGCTGATTGTCCACAAAGATGAAGCAGGCACAAAACTGCTAGACACACTCTTTATTATCAAGTAGGTGTGTACATGATAGTGGGGAAAACGCGGCTCTGGAGCTGCACAGAGTATAAAGGAGGTGAGATTTTGTTTATTCAGCATCAATGCTGGTGTTGATTCTGTTCATGCTGTGGGGTTCCCTCTGTGGCACTGCAACAGAGGGAACAGAGACATGGGACCAGGGCAGACACAGACACTGACTGGACACAGGGATATAGTGGACAGGGGAGACAGCAACTAAGGATTACACAGAGACAAACCATAAGACATGACTCTAACAAAAACCCAAAGACTAGAAATTATAAATAATATAATAAACTCAAAAACCCTGGGTCAACGACCCAGGCATCCTAACACTCACAGTTGTTACTGGTTACTGTGTTTGTGAATGTGAGCGTGAACAGTCGTGTCTCTAAGCCCTGCAACAGACTGTCAACCTGTTCACTCTGACTTTTAGCCATAGTGCCGAATTTGATGGATGGATGTAAAACCAAACTCTCCCCCCCCCCCCCCCCCCCCTCGTGGCATTTTCACGAGCACTATCACTTTAAGCCATCTATATACTATTTAGTTGTGACTTTCACATTGTGTTGCTGCCATGTTTTAACAAAACAAGATTTAACGTGTTTAGGTTACTTCTGTATATGCTGAAAGCCAACAATCCAGAAAGAAATTTCCATGTAAAGCAGTTTTGTGTATTTTCTGCTTCATCTTTGTGGTTTTTATTTTGTGACCTCTGGGAAATCGTAAATAATGGTGATTCAGAATTCAACCCTGTCAAGTGAAATATTTCCTACATGATCAGGAGCCCTTGTGATGTTTAACAGTGAAGGACTAAAAGTACAGTAGATGAGTAATACTATAAATTAGACCTTTCTTATTTATCTGATGAAGCTAGAAAAGCTGTGCCTTGTGATTATCAGTCAGTAAAACTGAGCTTCACCAACTATAAATTCCAAGTGAACTGATTGTAGAAAGGCTGTGATGGTGTCTTTCAAGTGAAATTTCTTGTAATGTAGGATCTGTATTTCTTGTACTGTCCTCTGAGCAGGTTGTTCAGTAATATTATTGCAGTTTGCTATCTGCTGTCTAATTTCAAGTGGGACTTGAAACGATCAATATCTGAGTAGGAAATCCTGTGTTTAGGACATCAAAGACTGTTAGTCCAGAGTCAAGATTTGCTGCTTTCTGTCTGCAGTCTTGAAATGTGCAGAGACAAAATAAAGACTATAAACTTCCCCGAGAAAGGGAAAGAGAGCTGTGAGTTTTTATTCAGGGATGTAGATATAATTTGTATAATTTCAACAGTTTTCTTTATTTTTGCTGATCTATGGATGAACAGTCTGGTTTCATCCGGCTCGATATAAGTGCTGTTGGATCACAACAGACTTGGCGAGTGGACAAAAGACTGAACTTTCCAACTAACAATCAAAAGCCTTGTGGTGCACTCTAACATCCACCTTTATGACTGCAACGGCATGGCTCGCTGATGTATTAAGTGCTTAAAGACTTCTTTAATCAAGTGTTTTAATAAATGGAGCCTATAAAAGCTGAAATTGTGTCTTGTTTAAGGGTGTCATTGTTGATAAGTTGGAACCGCATATTCCCATAAGCTGTAGTAAGGAATGCTGCAACGCAACCATAAAAAGCCTTAAGAGGAATGTTAAACACCTATAGGTTTGTTCTTGTAAAGACTTTGGAATTTAAATGATCCAAACAATTGTTGGACCTTTGGCTTTGGTGTAAACATTAGATATTGTTCAGGTCCATTTTCCTTGTTTTACCCTTTTTGCACCTGTTCAGTGTTTAAGGTGAATTAACCTCTTGATTGGATTTTATGATGACATGATACTGGTCATTCACACTTCTGGCTCTGCTGGCAACCAACACGTAGTAGCTGTGTCCAAACCTCGTTTTGACTGGATAAAAACTGCCAGAGTAAAACTGTTTTCACGTAAATATTATTTGTGCTAGTCACACCAAAACAATATGAAAGTTTGTAGGTTAAAGAAAAACTAATGTCTGAGACTGATGTTTGAATTTTAACAGGAGGCGATGTAAGGTAAAGCCTATAAAACATCCACAGCAAACTCGTAGAAATGGCTTAATTATTAACCTGTTTTGTATCTTACCACAGCAGTACAGTCAAGTGACAGGGAGACCTCATTATGTCATCTTTAATTGCTCCAGGATTTATAAGACAAAAGTGGAAAACAACATGAATATGATGTTTCCATGACAGAATCTGGGATCATGAGGTCCAGAGGGCTACCAAAGAGCTGCGGAAGCCTCGACTCACCGGTGTCATTGTTAAGTGTTACTGGAAAGCATATGCAGTCCTGGGGGTCTTTACACTAATTGAGGTCAGTGGTGTGTTCATTACAATTAAAAATGAAAAGAACTAAACTTAAAGCAGTGGAGATGTTGATCAGAATCATTAATCAATGCTGTGTTTACTGTGTATTGACAGTCACTGTTCTTCATCTGTTCTTCATTTCAGGAGATCATTAAAGTCGTCCAGCCAATCTTATTGGGGAAGATTATTGAATACTTTGAGAGTTATGACCCAAATAACACAAGAGCTTTTCATGAGACCTTGGGCTATGCAGCTGGATTGTCTCTCTGCACCATTGGCCTGGCATTGATGCATCACCTCTACTTTTACTATGTGCAGAGGATAGGCATGAAGATCAGAGTGGCCATGTGTCACATGATTTATAAGAAGGTGAGCAGGAGTCCATGACCTTGATAAAGGAAAAACCCTTTCTTTTCTAGTTGTTACTGAACTCTATTTAGATTGCATGCGAGGACTGCTAAAGGCCGTACCTGCATTCTTGTGCTTGTATCACCTTGCCAAGTTCTGTCATGTAATACTTTAAGAACTCTGTGGATAGATGTGTGTTTGAGGTGGAGGAATGTTGCTTCACGGATAATCTTTGTTTAAGGCTCTGCATCTGAGCAGTTCAGCCATGGGGAAGACCACCACAGGCCAGATCGTCAACCTGCTCTCCAATGATGTCAACAAGTTTGATGAAGTATGTGAAATTTACATTTTTTAGCAAATAAAAAGCAAAGACTTGAGACTAGTTGCTAAGTAATAATATTTGCTTTAACCCTTGGATGCAACAATATTTTAACTATAGCTAAACCTCATTTCCAGTGGCACCTTCTAGCACTTAAGCTTCATTTAACTACAGAGACATGTAAGCAGAATGCAACTTTACTGCTATGCAACTACTAATTTTAAAGATGCAGTTGTATTGAATTTATTTTGGATTTTCTTTAATCCACTCAGGGTTAAATGTATGCATAAAGACTCAAACATACACACCCACTAATTCATCTTTTTTATGTGTGTCACATCAGACTGTTCTGATTCTACTCACTCAGGCAAACTCTGGCAAATCTCTCCTAGCGTGAGGTTCAGGCTTAATTACACTCTTGGTACCAAATCCAGTTTCCCTCATTGGAATGTTGAGTTTCCTTTTAATCAGTGTGGGCAGAGACTGCTGTGAAAATGCCAGCTTCTTGGGGGTATTTTGTTCCTTGGTAGCTGGATGTTAATTACACCATGTCATGCTTTCACTGATCTTCATAAAGTCTTTTGAAAGTAGCCATTCCTAAATGGCGGAATTCCCATGCTTCCTTAAAAGATGTATTGCTGTTAAAGTAATATTGCAACTTATTCCAGATATTTTGCTCTGAATAGGTGACGATCTTTCTGCACTTCCTGTGGGTGGGACCGCTCCAGGCAGCTGCAGTCGTTGGGCTGCTGTGGAACGAGATCGGTCCTTCATGCTTGGGAGGCATAGGGGTCCTCTTGATTCTGATGCCTGTCCAAAGCATGTTCGGAAGACTTTTCTCCAAATTCAGGTAAACCTACAAATGCTCATTCAGTCTTAGATCCCTGAAACTGAGCTGAACTCTGATTTAGCATAACAGAAATGTGTATCTTTGTGGAACTGTAGCAAGGAACTATTGTTTTAGTCTAAAACTCCTATGATTGGTCTGATTTTATTTCAGTATTTTTGGCTAAATTCCCCCCAAAAGAAAAAGGTCTTTTACAGACTTGGTGACGAAAAACATTTTAAGGAATAATTCTGATGGAACTGATGAACATTGATGTTGCATGTTAGATGTTTGGATAGGTTTGTTCAATCGTGAGTTTTCTATTTTGTTTACAGAAGTAAGACTGCTACTCTGACGGACAGCAGAATCCGCACAATGAATGAAGTGGTGTCTGGAATGAGGATCATTAAGATGTACGCTTGGGAGAAGCCCTTCGCTGCTCTGGTCTCTGAGGTCAGAAGGTAAAAAGATGATGATGATGATTATTATTATTAATTCTGAGTCTCAAGAAATGCAAACTTAACTTTGCTCTTTTTTCCAGAACATTATGCAATTAATTTTAAAATGTGCAGATCTGGTTTTGGAGCACATCCTGACCTTCATCAACTGTGATAGTTGATGAAGGGTGTTACTCAAAGCTCTGACTTTGAAAATGAACCAAGAAGAAAATGCTTATCTTACCAAACCACTGGCTTAATTAGACACATGTGTCTGGGGCGGGAGTAAGAATGTAAATAAAGGAAAAAGAGGCAGTTTTCTGAGAGAACGTTGTAGTGTACGGTAACAGGGGAGAAACCAGTCCAGCTTTTTCCAGTTTGGATACAATACTGATAGCTGGTACTGGTGCTGATTATTGCTGCTTTATTGCTAATCTGCATTCCTCAGTAAGAGAAGGAGCGTGAACATCATTCTTTTACTCTGGATGGCATTACCTTGGCCTCCAGTAACACTGTGAGGAACCTTGGAGTCACTTTTGACCAGGATATGTCCTTCAACTCGCATATTAAACAAATATGTAGGACTACTTTCTTTCATTTGTGCAACATTTAAAAAATGTTGCACGAATCTCTTATTTTCTTTTCTAAATGTACCTGTATATTGTTCACATGTTGAAACAAATTATCAATCAATCAATCAAACATCTCTAAAATTAGACGCATCCTGTCTTAGAGTGACGCTGAAAAACTAGTTCATTACTTCTAGGCTGGACAACAGTTTGGAGTCTGGGTGTTTATTATCTATGACAACACTGCATATAGATGCATTTTTCTGTTTTATCGCTAACATTTGAATGTTAGAAAGTAATGTATGGGGGTTTTTTTTGTGAAGGGCTAAGGAATAAGTAACATTGGTCACATTTCATTGTTGGTGTTCTGTGTCTAGAAAGGAGATCTCCAAGATCATGAAGAGCTCCTACCTGCGAGGTCTCAACATGGCTTCATTTTTCTGCGCCAGCAAGCTCATTCTCTTTGTCACATTCGCCATCTATGTCCTCCTGGGAAATACCATCTCAGCCAGCCGTGTATTCGTGACGGTGTCTCTCTACAGTGCGGTGCGACTTACGGTGACGCTCTTCTTCCCTAGTGCTATTGAAAAGCTGTTTGAGAGCCGTGTCAGCGTCCGCAGGATTCAGGTACACTGCATTGGTGCTATTTTCCGACTTCACTGAAAGACTTCACTAAAAATCAGTCGAGTCAGCAGACCTTGTAACTAGGGCTGGGCGATATATCGAGTTTTTAAAAAAATATCGATATATTTTCATACGAGATATAAGATGTGACAATATCGTTTATATCGATATAGTCTATGTTATGTTATAATTATACTTGTGGAGCCGCAGGTTTGCCTCTCTTTCGTCCACTTTTGTCTCTGCGCAACGTTACTTGGCCTCGCCTCTCCTTCACTGAACACAACTCCCCCTCCCCCATAGCTTCACCTGCAGGCAATGACAAGATGAAAGCGGAAAATCTCCGTTAGCGAGTTACCGCGGATCGCCCCGTGTGTGGGGCTGGACGGTGTCAACGTGTTAGCGAGCTAACCGCGCTAACGAGCTAACCGCGCTAACGACATGCAGCCCAGAGGGGCTGCACGGCCTAAAATCCTTTCATTTTCTCAAAAATCGACAGTGCGCCTTATGTATGAATTCTGGTTGTGCTTACTGACCGCGAACCGATTTCATGTGGAACACAGCGCTCAGCAATCTGTCAAATGTTTTAATATGACTTTGCTAAGCTACGGAGCTGCACCGCTTGATGGATTGTCGGAGGATTACGGCTACCGAGGAGGAGCCTCGCGGAGTGATACGTACCGTGTGTGTAGAAGGACCACAAATGGCACCTGTTCAGACGTGGTGCAGCTGTGAAATCTGTCTTTGTTATTATGCTCAGCGTCTATTAGTTTACATTTTGACTGCACAATTGTGAGCTTTTTGTTATGCACAAAAACAACATTGTTTTCTTTTATTTATGGACCATGATTATTTAATAAATGCTGATAATTTATTTTTGAGTAATTTCTTCATGTACATCTACGCCAGGGCTGCCCAATCCCAGTCCTCGAGAGCTACTATCCTGCAGCTTTTAGATGCATCCCTACTCCAACACAGCTGAATCAAATGAATGGCTTGTTTTTAGGCCTTTGCCAAACACGATGGCATGCTGAAGAGGTAATCAAACCATTTGATTCAGCTGTGTTGGAGTAGGGATGCATCTAAAAGCTGCAGGACGGTAGCTCTCGAGGACCGGGATTGGGCACCCCTGATCTACGCTGTATGTAAATAAAAGTGCCTGTGTGACATCTGGGACACAGTGTGACTAGAACTCTCTTTTTGTTCTTAACTTAAAACTTAAAACTTTAAAAAAAATATCGAGATATATATCTTATATCTCCATCCAGCTAAAAAATATCGAGATATGAATTTTGGGTCATATCGCCCAGCCCTACTTGTAACAGAAAGGTCTGTTGACTTGTTGGAGACGTGCCCAGTACAGTTTCAGTGCAGGTTTAGAATCAGAATACTTTATTGATCCCTAGGGGAAATTATTTTTTGTTACAGTGCTCCATTATAAACAAACATTAACAAAGACAGACAATACACTAACTAAGAATAGCACAATATATACAGGCATATATATATACATAAAAGTCACTTATTAATAAATAGCTGAAAAAGAGCATGTGCAAGAAGGGTGTAGCTGTTGCAGTAAACAGTGTGTTAAGTGGATGAGGTGTACAGGGAGATGGCCACAGGCAGGAATGATTTCCTGTGTCATTCAGTGGTGCTTTTTGGTAATCTCAGTCTCTCACTGAACGTGCTCGTGTGTTTAAAGTCATTGTCTCTCGCCATGCAGCTTTTAAACAGTTAAAGCCAGCAGAATGTAGCAGTGCTTCTGAAAGTCTGGTTCTGCTTTCAATGAACAGACTCATAAAAGCAGATAAAGGCTTTAGTATTTGCTCATTACATTACTCCCTTAATGTTCAGTCCGGGACTGCTGTTCTCACACAGCATCATCTCAATGGTTCATCTGTGTAAAACAAAGTTCTTCCTCATTTGAAATTTTCTGCCCCTAAACTCGAGTTCAGATTTAAATGGAATTTTCATTGGCATCACTGTCAGTTGTATAATATTACAAATAATTTACCAGATCACTGTAGTAAAAGGCTACTCTTTAAACATGTGGCACCTTGGTGCTGTTGTGTAACACTGCATTGGGAAATGATCATGGGAGCGATTTGACTGTCATGGCTGTGTTAGATCTCAGCACTATTGCACTTCTCTCTTTCTGTGGTAAAGGAGTTCTTGACACTGGATGAGATCAGGAAAAACACAGTTGCTCTGCCACAGGATGAGAAGGATGCTGCTGTGGAGATTCAGGATCTGACTTGCTCCTGGGACAAGGTTGGATACATGTCACTTGCTGCTCTAACCAATCAGAAGACCTCAATTTAACTGAGTGCACACTTGCCCTTTGGCTACACTTTGTTTTGTTCATAGTAACTCTAAACAGCAGACTTTTAAAATGTTTTTTCTGATGTAAGATTTTTATTCTCTTTGCAGAGTTTGGATGCTGTATCTCTCCAGAGCATCTCACTCACACTCAGCTCGAATCAGCTGTTGGCTGTAATTGGACCGGTGGGAGCTGGAAAAGTAAGACATCTACTCGTGTTGCTGTGTAATCTATTTTCTTTGTCTTACTCATGCCATACGTGCTGTTATATAAAGCACTTTGAGTACTCAAAGTAGAAAAACGCTATATAAAAACCAGTCCATTTACCGCATCTGTGCCTTACCTTCTACCATCACTATCAGTCATCCCTGCTGAGCTCCATCCTGGGCGAACTTCCAGCTGAAAAAGGGGTGCTGAGAGTCAAAGGACAGTTGACCTACGCAGCCCAGCAGCCATGGGTCTTCCCTGGAACAATTCGCAGCAACATCCTTTTTGGAAAAGAGCTGAACCCCCAGAAGTACGAGAGAGTCATCAGAGCCTGTGCTCTAAAGAGGGTGAGAGATTTGCATTTGCAGTTCACAAAGTACTCAGTCATTGTTATGTGCATGATTGAGCCTTTAGAAACAGAGAAAAGGGTGATGAATAACTCCAAAGTTGCACTAGATCTTGTTTTGTTGTTTTGTTTTTTTTTCAGTGAAATCAGGTCCCGAAGCAACTACACTTTCCTCTGTTTGAGGAGTCTAATACTAATTCAATGTGAAAACACATTTGATGACTTTACTTTGTCAAAAGCAGCGTTGGTATGCATCACCTGTGCCAGCGTGTGTCACGCCCTTTCTCTTGCACCGACTCTGTTCCTGTGTGGTGCTGCTAGTACGTTCCCTCTTCATTGTCAGGAGCAGAGATGGGCAGTAACGTGTTACTGTAATCAGATTACCTTTTTCAAGTAACGAGTAATGTAATGGATTACTATTGCAAAACCGGTAATTAGATTACCGTTGTTTAAATATTAAACAAATTTCTTCCAGTCAGAGAATGTTGCATATAATTAAATTTTTGCTTGATGCATAAAGTTAAAAGATTAAAACTAATAAAACAAGTTTAAAAAAGATACTTTTCCATTTGATTACATTTTGTATGATGGATTATGCAGAAAAAGTAGAATTGGGCTGAAAGATCTATCGCTTTATCAGGTTTTTTCAGGTTGAAAATCGTGTTTTTAAAAATTAACTAAGTACCTAAGTAATTAATTACTTTTGAAAATAAGTAATCGGTAAAGTAACGGGATTACCTTTTTGGGGAAGTAATCAGTAATTAGTTACTGATTACTTTTTTCAAGTAACTTGACCAACACTGGTCAGGGGTATGAAAATACTTTGGTGTCATGTTTGTTGGAAAGGGAGGATTTGTGTTTCAGGATTAGTGAAACTTCACCCAGTCTGTTGATCACGAAGGTCTCAATAAATGAGATGGGACCTGTGTTTGTTTGACTCTGTGATGCTGCAGAATAATGAGACAGGAAAAGTTTTCTAAGCTTTATTAGACAGATGACTTCCTGTGTCAGCAGCAGCGTTTTTCTTAATGTTCCTTAAAAGAAACCAGCTGCTGTCACCTTTATGTGAGTCTTAACAGGCTGCTTTTGGCTGTATAACAATATGGTTTCAGGGTTTACTGGGGTTGAAAAGCAAGATTTAGCTGCAGGTTGATCACATAAATTCACTCGATCTGCTGTGTTATAACAACTTCCTTGGCAGAGGTAATATTTTTGGTAGTGTTTACGGACAGAGTGACGCACATGCTAACACATAGTTCAAAGTTTTGAGTGAATACTGAGTGGGGTCATCTTTTTCATGTGCAGGCTATATCCTCACAGTTAAACTGGGCTTGATTGGAGTCAGTTTGGCAATAGCACTCTGATGGCAGAATGTTGTCGTGTCTCTGCAGTCAGTCAGAAAATTTGCCTACTGTTAAGTGAGCTGGGACTTCTTGTTCCTAGTAATCCTAGAGTATTTTCCTTCCATCCAGGATCTTCTCATTATCCAGATAAAATATGGTGTCAGTGTATCACCAAACCCAAGGTCACCAATCTGCTGAGAAAGATGGCAACATAGATTTTTGGATGAGTGAGTGTGTAGACTGTAGACAGTCTAGAAACAAGCTGACTTGGTTCTGTTCATAAAGCTACTGAAAATAATGAGCCATAGATGGCAGCACTACTTTTTCTTACTATATGCTAATTGTAAGTGAATGGTACCGAGTGACTCGACTGCAGAGGTCTGAGTGCAGAGAGGATTGAGAGTCCAACTTTCGTCCTGTTGTATTCGTCTCAGCATTTCTCATCTTTGTTTTTATGATCACTTATGGCTTACTTTTATGTAGTTTTACAACAAGATTTGCATGTCTGCACTTTTGCAAATGACTGATATAACGGCTGCACTGCAGTGAGCCCTTGTTAATCTGCCTGCAGCAGAGGTTTCACATGCTGTGCTCAGTAGATGAGTTACTTGTGAGTCATGGTACTGTGCGCAATAAACAAAGTAAAACAAAAACAAATTCTGCTCTGACAAGAGCATCTTATCTAATCTGTGACTTGTAAAGGGCTAGAAATTAATTTGATAGTCTCATGAATAGCTTTGTCATCAAGATGCTCAGTCACTCAATGTTCTGACTTAGTCATTGTGAAAGGTTAGGTATTTTACATTAGCGGGGTTACTGTTTAAACTGTTTGCTTTGTTTTCTTCTCATTTATACACACACTTGTACATTTGTATAAAACAAACGGGGCTAGTGTCGCTGTGTCATTCATCTTTGCACAAAGGTTGGGTGGCATTTTTATCATGGAGTCAGCATATTATTGAATATCAAAAGGAATATTAATAATAATAATATTAAGGGTTTTTTTGTTTTTCAAATTGCAGTTGTGCCTTTGTGCTGGTAATTGTTGTACTCTGCAGCAACAACAAAGCCATAATAAGACAGGGCTGTCTTATTATGAAACTCCAGGCCTCAAGGGCCGGTGTCCTGCAGGTTTTAGATATCACCCTGGGTCTACACACCTGAATCGAACAACTAGTTCATTACCAGGCCTCTGGATAACTTCAAGACATGTTGAGGAGGTCATTTAGTCATTGAAATTAGCTGTGTTGGATCAAGTAAACATCTAAAACCTGCAGGACACCGGCCCTCGAGGCCTGGAGTTGGACACCCCTGCAATAATACATGCTCTTCTTCCCATGGTACTGTATAGTGCAGTAATAAAACTCTGCTGCCCATACATCCAGGATCTGGAGCTACTCCCAGATGGAGACCAGACACTGATTGGGGACAGAGGAGCTACACTCAGCGGAGGACAGAAAGCGCGTGTCAACCTGGCCAGGTAGTTTGACAGAGAACCAGACTGCTTTATTGTGTTCACTCAGATATTCATGACTGCTGTTAGGTTGCACATTAGTTTTTGTTTTGCTAGTAGCAGTAAATGATACACATGAAATGTCAGCATAGATTTCCCTTTAGGCAGAAAAACTTTAAAGGAACAGGAATGGACAGGTTTTAAAGGAAGGTGCAGCAGACTGTTTCCTGGCAACACCTAAGATGGTATTGACACAGTAAATGCATGCACGAATGGATCGCGTTCTTTTAGTCGTCTTGAATTAAAGCACTCCGTGAGCCAGAAGTAATGATAATCAAAAAACAACAGAAGACCTTCTCACTTTTAGATGACGGTAAAAAGACATCTCATTGTTGCTATGAAGCCTGATGCTGCCGCTACTGTAAAAAAGGGATTCATGCTTTTGATTTCAGGGCTGTGTATCAGGATGCAGACATCTATATTCTGGATGACCCACTCAGTGCTGTGGATGCAGAGGTGGGGCGGCACCTCTTTGAACAGTGAGTGACTCAGTTAAAATCATTTCAGCATTTATGACTCAATCTGTCTGCAAAGAATGTGTGGTTGTTTTTGATGCACACATTTACAATAATGTGCAAAAGTCTTGCACAAGACTGGACAAGACTGGATATTTAGCTTCCATGGAGCCAGACTAAAGAGTAGTTCTGCAGGCTTTCTGGACGTTTTCTAAGTTTTCTTTGAGTGTTCTTTTGTGTCTACACATGATTATTTGGCAAAGAACAAAAAAACTTCAGGCAACCCTTGCTTTAAGAAGTGGCTTGGAATGGCTATATTGTTTAATCAAAATTCTGCAAAACAGGTTTCTGTCCTTGCTATTCATCCTTCTGTTAGCAGTCACATCACAGGTCAGGGGTGGGGTTAAGCCCCTTACTGGAAGAATACATCAAAGCTGGAAATCGTTCAGTGTCTCCTCCCCAGCAGGAGAAAGTTTCTATTCTTGTGCATGATGTAACACATGCACTTGTGTTTTTGGCTTTTGGCAGAAGTTTTAACCTGAGCGATGGATGTTTAGCAGTGCACCATTGTTTAATGTTGTTTTTATAGCTTTAGCACTGGACACAGTGCTTTGAAACAAAAATACATCAGAAGTGAAAACTGACAAAAGCTTTGCATGTGTTGGGCTAAGCCAGGAAGGGGTGCGGGACTACCAGTGTCAGGCAGACAATTGAACTTGACCCCAAACTTCCTGTTACACTCTTCCTCTTAGATAACATACAAACTTTTTAACTGTACCAAGGAAGGAGAAAATCCTTTGACAGTGTTTGACATTTTTATGTGAAACTGAAACAAACTGGAATGAGAGGAAATGTTTTTCTTGTATCAGATGCATCTGTGGCTTGCTGAAGAACAAGCTTCGCATCCTGGTCACCCATCAGCTTCAGTACCTGAAGGCAGCTGACCAGATTGTTGTCCTGAAAGAGGTTAGTGCAGATGAAATCATCCCTGTGTACCAAACTTGTATCTGAGCACTGTGTTTACCTTCAGCTATTACATTTCAGCGCAAAAGACATGCTGTGAAAGAGAGCCAGAGATTAGTAACAAGTGTGATTCGGTGCAAAGAGGTCTATTAACACATAGTGAGTGAGAAAGGTGACTAAAGAGAAATACTTAATGCATCATGGGAATCCTTAAGCAACCTATGTCTATTGCAGCATAACTAAGGGAGGATTCAGCGTCACCTGGTCCAGCCCTAACTATATGCTTTAGCAAAAAGGAAAGTTTTAAGCCTAATCTTAAAAGTAGAGATAGTGTCTGTCTCCCGAATCCAAACTGGAAGCTGGTTCCACAGAAGAGGGGCCTGAAAACTGAAGGCTCTGCCTCCCATTCTACTTTTAAATACTCTAGGAACAACAGGCCTGCAGTGTGACAGTGAAGTGCTCTAATGGGGTGATACTACAAGGTCATTAAGATAAGATGGGGCCTTGTATGTGAGGAGCAGTATTTTGAATTCAATTCTGGATAAAAGATTATTTCAGATTAATAAAAGGATTCATCTGAAATAATCACTATACTGCAAACACTGTGGATCAGCCTTGAATAGTCTTATAGAAGATTGCTCTGAACTTTTGTTTCTGAGTGTTCTCTGGCACCACCTTCAGGTCAGTTATCAGCTTTGCACACAAGATATTAGATCAAGGGTGTCAAACTCATTTTTTACTTCAGGGGCCACATGGAGAAAAGTCTATTCTCAAGTGGGCCGTACTGGTAAAATCATTGTGTGTATATATAACTTAAAAACAACAACTTCAGATTGTTTTCTTTGTTTTAATACGATCAACATAAAAATAAAGCTAGAGCCTGTGGACCGTATGTTCAAAATAGTACAGGCACAACATAGCTATTAATCATAAAACATCCCAAGTTATTTGAAAATTCTGAGGACAAAGAACACACAAACACACAGTGCCTCAGTGATTCACAGAACTGATTCACAGATCACAGAACTATATCAGGGTGTCACTTCGCAGGCAGCAATGTAGATAAAAATAATGAAATCCTGTTCCCCAAACAAGTACATGAACCACAGAATAGGTTAAATATATAAATCAAATATAATCAATTAGAAACAGTCTCACATCAACATAAAAATATATAAACATAAAGCTGGAGCCTGAGGACAGTGTGTCCAAAAGCACAATATAGCTATTAATTACAAAACACCTCAAGTTATTTGAAAATTCTGAGGACAAAGAACACAGTGATTCACAGAAGTAAATCACAGATCACAGAAATACATCAGGGTGTTTCATGCAGCACTTTCAGTGGGTTTGCATAGTTTATTTGACTTCTGATACCTGGCATCTTTTTGCTTTCACCAACTCATCAATATCAGGCTTCACATCCTGAGTGGCAGCTAACTTTAGGATGTGATTCAAGTGCCTGTGCGTGAGCCTTGAGCACAGTTTTGTTTTATTTACGCTCATTACAGAGAAAACTTGCTCACAAAGATACGTGGTTCCGAACATGCACAACAGTTTTGCAGCGAGGGCTGTCAAGTTGGGGTAACCTGGCAAGAGATTCTGATAGAATGTGTTCAAGCCAGCTGCGGCAAATTTGCCCTTCAAATCCGAGTCACACTGCAAGTCTATTATTTCAAGTTTGATCCTGACGGGCAGATCAAAGGTATTCACGGTGAACGGCGAGCAAAAAACTTTGAAGTTGTTCTCCAGTTCACCAAAAATCTGAAATCGTTGCTCAAACTCTAGTAACAGTCCCGTTATTTTATCTTTAAACCGCTTCATATCTGCCACATCTGTTCCGTTATTTGAGGTTATGGATGTTATTTGACTGGAGGTATAACTCACAGACACACGAGACGCGCCATTACTCCAATGAGTGTCCTTTATTATTTTTCATCCCCCCCCACAACAACAACCCAGCAGAAACGTTCCTACCACTTAACATTTACCTGATACTACATC
>NW_005187542.1:381742-396554 GCF_000239375.1 Pundamilia nyererei | reverse complement strand
TACCACACTGGGAAGGGTGAAGACAACTGGGTTGCCCGGCCCTGGCCACGAGGTGTCCCTTATTTATTTTTCAGCGAGTTGGCAACCCTAGCTGTGGTCGTTGTATCTGTCATCGGTACCAACTCCACGAACTCCTCGGTGACGGTCAATGTGTCATCAACTCCGCGGATGAAAATTGCCAGTTGTGCAACATCTGTAATGTCCGTGCCTTCATCAATTGCAACTGAAAACACAATAAATGACTTTACTTTTTGCTTCAACTGGCTGTCCAAATCCACTGAAAGATCAGAAATCCTGTCAGCAACTGTGTTTGTTGTCAGGCTGATATTTGCAAAGGCCTGGCGCTTTTCAGGGCACACAATCTCCGATGCGTTCATCATACATGTTTTTACAAATTCACCGTCACTAAATGGTTTTGAAGCTAGTGGAATTTTGTTAGCAATGAGGTAGCTAGCTTTCACTGCAGCATCACTGATGTCTCGGCTGTGAGTAAACACAGACTGCTGTTTCTTCAGACCCGCCAACAGTTCATTCACCTTCTCTCTTCTCCGCTGTCCTTGAAAGTTGTCATATTTGTCGGCATGAAGACTCACATAGTGGCGACGGAGGTTATATTCTTTTCAGCACTGCAACATGCTGGGAACACACCAAACATACAGCTTTCCCATTCACTTCCGTGAGGAGGATGACCATTTATCTTGGAACACTCTGCATCCACTTTTCTCTTTTTTGACAGAGACATATTGGGGCAATGAGGGTGCCAAAGCAGATCAGGTTTAAATTTCGCGGGCAAAACAAAGTAGCTTACAATTGCTATTGCGCCATCCAATGGACACAATTGGAACAACAGTTTCTTTATTGAAAAATTGCTGCTCATTTTTATACTTTACAAAATCATCTCACGGGCTGGATTAAACCCGTTTGCGGGCCTGATCCGGCCCGCGGGCCGTACGTTTGACACCCCTGTATTAGATCATAGACTGAAGGGGCTGCAGGGATTTATCTTTGTCTCTTCAGGAGATGTTTTCTGAAATTCAGCCACACTACTACCATTTGTAGAAAAGCACAAACAAGACTGAGTGCTGCCAAAGCAAGCTGACTGTCAACAGACTATCTGGGTGACTCGCAGGACTTTGAAGATGTAAACCGCAGTACATTTCCAAACACTACAAAGTGTGTTTCACATGAGGAGGTGGTGCTGCCATAGGTCTGTAAAACACAGCTGTACAATTTCCTAACACTTGGTGATATGTGTGTGTGTTTGTCAGGGTCACATGGTGGCAAAGGGAACTTACACGGAGCTTCAGCAGTCTGGATTAGACTTCACCTCCCTTCTCAAGAAGGAGGAAGAGGAGCAACAGCAGCCTCATCATGACACCCCCACCAGAACTCGAACTCTGTCTCAAAATTCAGTGCTGTCCCAGACTTCCTCTGTCCAGTCCATCAAAGATGAAGACCAGTTACCGGTTAGTGGATAATTATCAGTAAAAACAGCCTAGTTTTTTAAAAATCAGGGTTGTTTATAGGAAATGGGTCGTTTCTGCCCATCCCTAGTTTAATATCATGTTTGCTTTTCTTTCTTTTCCCCCTCCCCAATGGTCTTTAACATACAGAGCGTGCTGAACTGACACAACTTGAGCTTAGTTTGCTTTAGTCCGTTTTCATTTTGACAAGTTAAACACAGGGAACTTGACGGCCAGTGATCATGATACTTGTCTGCATGCTGATGACTTCCTCGCAGGCGGAGAAAGTTCAGACATTTGCAGAGGAGACTCGAGCTCAGGGAACCATTGGAATACGCGTCTATGCCAAGTATCTGGCAGCTGGGGCCAACATTGTGGTTCTGCTGGCTGTCGTGCTGCTTAACATCATGGCTCAGGTACTCAAAGACTCACCTGCACTTGTAATTCGCCTTCCACATGTTAGCTCAGTGAGAATAAGTGTTGAATGCATTTCACATGTGTAATATAAAGCAGTAAAAATTATTTTTTTGGCTTTTATATCTTCTAGGTAGCATACATCATGCAAGACTGGTGGCTAGCTTACTGGTAAGTATCTTCAATCTGCCGTTTTCCTCATAGACTGCAGCTTTTACATGTCTGTTTATACTCATGTCTGACTGTTTAGGGCTGATGAGCAAGAAAAACTAATGGCCAGCAGTAACATGACTAACATCACAACAAATGGACTAAATGTCACCAAAGAGCTGGACACGGATTTTTACCTGGGAATTTATGGAGGTAAAGGCGTTCTCTTATTTACACTGCGCTGCATTTCTTCTGATTTTACTCCACTGGTTTTTTATGGTGTGTTATTTTTCCAGGTTTGACTGCAGTCACCATAATCTTTGGCTTTGGCAGGAATTTGGTGCTGTTCAATGTGCTAGTGAGGTGTTCACAGTCTCTGCACAACCGCATGTTTAGCGCTATACTCCAAACACCCGTGCGCTTCTTTGACATCAATCCGATTGGTAAGCAAAACTTTGCAAATTTTTAGTGTTGTACGTTCTAAAGCCAGAGTCGGTAAATTGTAGAATTTTGTAGTTCAAAAACTTCTAAATGGAATTCTGTAGTGCTCGTGTGGGCCAACCACTCACCGGAGGGGAGATGGTCAGGGGCAGGCTGAGAAATCTGGCTTTAGGAACTTGGAATGGCACCTTTCTGTTGGGGAAGGAGCCTGAGCTAATGCTTAAGGTTGAGAAATATGAACTAGGTGTAGTCACGGTCACATGAACTCATAGCTTTTGCTCTGGTGTCTAGAGAGGGCTGGACATTGTACCAGTCCTGGGTTGCCCTCAGTGAGAGGTGACAGGCAGGTTGGGTATACAGGTATCCCCAATTTGGCAACTGTGCTTTGGGATGGATGAGTCTGGTTGTTTCCCTGTGCATTTGAGTCAAGAAACAGGTCCTGACTGTCATTTTATGCTTATGTGTAAAATCACATTTGACACATGAGCACCATACCCAACCCTCTTCAAGTCCCTGGGTAGGATGCTTGATCTGCTTAAATGATGTCCTCAATCCTGCTGATACACTTTTTGTAGTGGAAGCAGAGTCTGGAGCTAACCCATCCATCACTGTGGCTGAGGCCACTGAAGTAAAAAAACAAACAAACAAAAAAGCTGGCCAGGCCCCAGGGTTAGATGAGGTTTGGTGAGGTTCCTCTTCCTTACACATAGGGTCAGGAACTCAGTCATACCTTGGTGTGACCCAAATAACCCAGATAAAGGGGGTAAAGATGGATGGATGAATTTTGTGGTTACTTTTACTCCATTTGCCATCTTTGTGGGGGCACAGTATACAATTCAATTCAATTTTATTTATATAGCGCCAAATCACAACAAAAGTCGCCTCAAGGCGCTTCATAGATACAGAGAAAAACCCAACAATCATATGACCCCCTATATACAGGCAAGGAAAGTTAAACTAAACATTAATCTTACTCTAGCTGGTTTCAAAGTGTGGTGATAATTATCTCTTGTCTGACCTCAGGAAGAGTATTGAACAGATTTTCAAAGGACATTGGGCTGCTGGACTCCAACATGCCAGTGACGTTTGCAGATTTCGTTCAGGTGAGGGTAGATTTCTCAGCAAAGACACAGCAGTATTTTTCTTTTCTAAACCACTGACAAAGCTGCAATGAAGATCATAACAAGTGACAGTTTATGGTGGAGCTGTAGCCTCCACGCTCTTTTCGATAAACACAGCAGGTCCAGAGCAAAGGTAGGGAAGTATTTTCCTGAAGTAACAGCAGCACTCACTACTGTAATGATAATAAAACTTTCAAGCCAATAAAAGTCATTTAAAGTCCAATAAAAAAAAACGGTAACAAGTCTTAATAGAATCAAATCAACAGTTCAACAACCTAAGAAGAAAAGCGATCTTACCATGTGCTCATCTGTTGCTGGGTAGTTTTCCAAAGTGAAAGCTAAATTCTATGAAGAAAATGCCATAACTAGGCAATTTAAACTTTGCTGCAGACTCACAGCAGCTGTCCCATCACTATGAAATCAATGCAGTACCTGAAATACTTCACTCAGGTCCAGGCTTTATAACTCATTAGCCCTTAGCTCTTAACTTTGAAGCTAATCATTACACTGATTACACGCTGCTGGACAAAATATTACGAATTTCTTTGTTGTCACATGTTCCTTGAGCTTGCCTCAGTCACTCAGTGCTCAGTGCTGCCACTGGTGAGTAAAGTGAAAGTGTGAGCGCTGTGGCACTGCCCTTTGCTGAGGTTGGTAACATTTACCTACTGATGCCCATCTGAGATAACGCTCTTATTTGTAACAGAGGGTCAAAGATCTCTTTGAAGAATAAAATGAGTAAAACTGACAGTGCTGTTACTAAAGTGAAAGGCTGAAGTACAATGCACAAGTTAATGAAAATACTTTCTCATTCTGTAAAACATTCATTTTTCTTTTCTAAAGACACTCAAAAAGAAAAAGGCACAAGAACAAACCACTTTAATGTTGATGTGTTTTTCTGTTGTGAGCAGATCTTCCTCCAGATACTTGGGGTCATTGCTGTTGCAGCGTCAGTGATTCCCTGGATCCTTATCCCCGTTGTCCCCCTCCTTCTCATCTTTCTTTATTTGCGTCGCTACTTTCTGCGGACCTCCAGAAATGTTAAACGGCTGGAGTCCACCAGTGAGTGTCCTACAGTACAACAGTGTGTGAAGAAGGAGATACACGTGCTGCTACTGTTGTTTCTTTTTCATTTTAAAACCTGCATATGTAATATCTTTAAAACTTGAAGCTCTTTAACCTATTGGTAACTTCTGACTCATCTGTGTCCTCAGCTCGGAGTCCAGTCTTCTCCCACTTGTCCTCATCTCTTCAGGGCCTTTGGACAATCCGAGCATTTGGGGAAGAGAAGCGCTTCCAGAAAGTCTTTGATGCCCATCAGGACCTGCACTCAGGTGCTCTTCAGGCTTGGCACATAGAAGCTCATATTATGATCAGAGAACTTAAAAATTGTATGTTTTTGAACTGTCTGTGATGGATTGTTTCCCTGTGCAGAGGCCTGGTTCCTGTTCCTGACCACCTCTCGCTGGTTTGCTGTCCGCCTTGATGGCATCTGCTCCATCTTTGTTACCATCACTACTTTTGGCTGTCTGCTGCTCAGAGACAGTGAGAGAACTAATTTTACTGTTGATTTAGTCTTGCTGTTCGCGATCACTTACCAGCAGGGGGCAGCAGTGTGCCTGTTATCCACTATATTGCCAAAAGTATAGGCTTACCCATCCAAATTGATGAACGATCAAGCTTCTCCATCTGGCAAGCCGATGGTCCAGTCTGAGAACGGTACTTATCTGACTGTTTCCACGGAAAGAAACTCTTAGTGCAGCATACCAAGACATTTTGGACAATTTCATTCAGGAAGAGGCCATCAAGGCGATGGCCCCCTGTTCTAGCATGACTGTGTACAGTACACAAAGCAACGTCCATGAAGTCCATGAAGACATGTGTGAGTGAGTTTGGGATGAATTCGAGTGGAGATGACGAGCTAGGCCTTCTCATCCAACATAAGTGTCTGACCTCACAAATGCACTTCTGGAAGAATGATCAAAAATCCCAAAAACGCACTGCTAAACCTTGTGGAAGAGTTGAAGCTGCATAATTTTAAACCCTCTAAATTAAATGGATGGGATGTCACTCAAGTTCACATGCTTGCGAAGGCAGTTAAGTGAATACTTTTGGCAATACAGTGTATATGCAGTCCAGCAGATGCTGAGTGATTGCTGCCGTTTAACTTTTAAAAGTGTTAGTAAAATGGTTGTTTTCCTGCTCCTGTCAGAGCTTGATGCGGGTGCTGTTGGTTTGGCTCTGAGCTACTCTGTCACACTAATGGGCATGTTCCAGTGGGGTGTCAGACAGAGTGCAGAGGTGGAGAACATGGTAAGATACTCACTGTCTCTTTTATTTCCAGAGCTTGTATCATTTCTTTCCATACTGAGCTTTTGCTATTCCCATATAAATCTCACTAATTTCCAGAAATAGTCCAAAGATTGTATTTATTCTGTCATTTGAACATCAAAAGTCTTCTTTGCCATTTTGTTTTATATTTATGGTTGTTGGGCTTGTTGACATGGAGGTGAATCTGAGACCACTTTCCTGATGTTGTATGATTTCTGCCTGGTGTGCTACGCATCTTAAACTTGTGTTGTCAGCAGACTTAAATGATCAAAAATTTTTAGGAGTCTGAAGTAAATTATTTATTTGGGTGAAGCAGTGGTTAGAACTGTTGTCTCCCAGCAAGAAGAAGGTCCTGAGTTTAATTCCACCATCAGGCCGGGGTCTTTCTGTGAGGAGTTTATATGTTCTCCCCATGTTTGTGTGGTTTCTCTCCGGGTACTCCAGTTTCCTCCGAAAGTCCACAGACATGAAGTTAGTTGTGAATTTAAAATGCCCGTAGGTGTGAATGTGAGTGCGAATGGTTATCTGTCGACCTGTCGACCTGTCCGGGGTGTACCCTGCCTCCCGACCTGTGGTAGCTGGGATAGGCTCCAGTCCCCCCGTGACCCTGAATTTGATAAGCAGAAGAGGACGAATGGACATTATTATTTTGCAAGAGTCCAAAGGGTTAAGCTTTGGGATTCTGCTCTTTCACATGAATAGCATGAATAGACCACTAGTTGTACTGGTGTTTCTCTGGCATCTGTCCATAATAAATAATACCTGCATTCTCCTTGATACCAAGTAGACACACTAAATGATTCTATAACATCCGTCTGATTCACGTGGCAGTTCTCCTTCATTGAGAAAAGCAGCTGATGGAGAAAAAGTAGCTTAGGAAAATAATCCTGCAGAAACAGTGGCAGACTGAAGCATCCTGAACACTGAGTTATGAGTTGCAGACTTGCTGATTGGATGTGGAGGATGTGGTGGGCAGTATCTTCTTAAATTTTTGGTGTAATTCTAGATATTAATCCATTCTTTCAGATTTACCTGATTGTTTATTTCTTAAATTGAACTTTTATGCAAATAGTTTTATTACATGTTGTGTTCTTGACTACACCACACAGACTGATCCTGATTTAATGTGCATTCCTGCGTTTCTGTCCTCAGATGACATCAGTGGAAAGAGTAGTAGAGTACACTAAACTGGAGAGTGAAGCACCCTGGGAAACCCAGAAACGTCCTCCTCCTGATTGGCCAAGTAAAGGCCTGGTGACTTTTGACCAGGTCAACTTCTCCTACAGTGCTGACGGACCTCAGGTGCTGCACAACCTGAAAGCCATGTTTAGACCCCAAGAGAAGGTCAGACATCAAGGTTTATTTGTTTTGTTTCTAAGAACCTGAAGCCATTTGTGTGATACGCTGTCAAACCAAAGCTTATGTTCTGTGTCCTGTGGGTCAGGTTGGTATTGTGGGCAGAACAGGAGCCGGGAAAAGCTCTCTGGTCTCGGCTCTGTTCCGCCTGGCAGAGCCCCAGGGGAAGATCTACATCGACGGTATTGTGACCTCTGAGATCGGCCTCCATGACCTGCGGCAGAAGATGTCCATCATTCCTCAGGTACAACATCATAGCTGACCTCTTAGCAGAACACAACACTAGCATCTGGCTACTCTTGTTGCCTTGTTTCGTAGCTCGTCTACTATGACTTTGTTACTTTGACATGAGAAATATTTGGCTAATAAGTGACATTAATTATTACTAGTTGGGCACATCCTTAAAGCTAAGAAAGGATCAGCAGCCCCAGTCTGCTCTGACACTCTAGAGTCACTTCTGTTTGCTCTGTGAGAAAATCACAAGTGTGCTTTGATTTGGTGCTTATAAATAAAATTGAATTATTTGCTCAAACAATTATACGAGTGTAGTTTTAACACTGCATCTTTTGTTTTTTTTGTTGTTTGTTTGTTTGTTTTCACCAGCTTACCAGTAATGAGTTAAAATCAGCTGTCCAGGAAACATTTTCTCCTCAACGCTCTCAGCATTTCAATTCCCACAAAGCTCTTTGCTGTGATCAGTCAGAACTTTTGCAAACTGTAGGATGCATTCAAAACCAAAGGAGGGCAGCTGGTTACAGTGTGCCATGTGTGCCATTTAGGTTTTTTAAACTTTTACCTGCCACAGCAGGACACTCACTCAGATATGTCGAAATAAGTCACTGTGCTGTTCTGTTTACAAATAGTCCACAAAATCGAATCATTTTGGTGTCCTCTGGGTTCTCCAACTCTCCCCCACCCCTTTAGGACCCGGTACTGTTTACGGGTTCCATGAGAAAGAACCTGGATCCATTTAACCAACACACAGATGAAGAACTGTGGAGTGCTCTGGAAGAGGTCAGTAACTCTCACAATCGGCAGAATCAGTAGTGTGTGAGTTTTAATTCTTGTATGATGAAGCAGAATACTTGCCAAACTATTTTATTATCTTACCATAGCAACAGAAATATTGTGAAATATGTCAGGTTGGCTCATCAGAGCGTAGCGTACTAGCATCAAACTGTCCCATTCAGGATGACTGAGGGTGGAGGAGCTGCTGTCTCTATTGCATGAGGATATTCTCTTACATAGGCAATTATGTAATTATGTCCTGGAGCCAGGAGCGGACAATCAGAGATCCCAGTGTGGTGGTGAATGACCTCAAGGATTTTGACCTCAAAATCAGCCTTGAAAAGAGCTGCCAGGAACCTGCACCATGTATGGACTGTCTGGGGCTCTGTATAGCTCTTATTCCTAATTGTGTCACTTTCAGAGCAGAGGATCATCAGCATCCTTCACACATTGTCTCTCCCTCTTTCAGCTGAGAAAAACTGTGCAGTTCCAACTCTCTGCATCCTTGCACTCTTTAATTCCTGTGGTGCATTTACAACCGCTTATAATGAGGGATTGTCAGCTTTGGGTCACATCTCTACATCTGCTGCTGTCACAGTGTAACAATAACACCGCACTGTCTATCACAGTTCTCCACCTGCAGAGGAACCCAGCAGCTCTTATTGCACAAATACCTCTGAGGGTGATGTTACCCAGAGTAGCCCTTATGGCCTATGATGGGAAGGCAGTGAATGGCACAAATGTGCTAAAGCTGTGCTCTTAGCATCACGGGACATCTCTGTGGGTAACATTGTAGTCAAAACGGATGACTATGCAGTAATTATATTATGTTATAGTTTATATTAATCTTTGTTAGGATATTTAGATACTAACAGGTCTTATTCATGATTTTTATATGTAAGAAGAAGAACTTCAAATTTAATGCAGAGAAGCTAATATGTGAAGAATGGAGTCTCTCTTTTATACTGATTGCAGCATTCTGGATCAACTGAAGGCTTTTAGGCTTTTACAGCAATGCAGCCTAGAATAAATAAATACACCAACTAGCTTTCCAGCTTTACTTTGAGACAGGTTGCTTCTAATTTTACAGGTACTGCACAAATTAATAGAAAGAAAAGAAAGGCAGTCCTTAACGTAGATGCTAAGGAACATACCCTGATCAAACATGAGTCCTTGTGTTATTGGAGGTTGAGTCAGTGTCAGGTTAGACACACTATTTGTTTTTGAATCATTTGTCTTGATTGATAAATAAAGCTGGGTGTCATCTGCGTATCATATCATAGCAGTGCTTCTAATAATGTCTAAGGGAAGCATGTATGATTGGTCCCAGTACAGAACCCTGTGGAACTAACTGTAAAAAGACGACAGAGCAGGAATTATTTATAGAGGACACACACAGTGTAGTTAAAGCTGCTTTATTTATTTTTTTATTCCTGCAGGTGCAGCTAAAGTCCGTGGTGGAAGAGCTCCCTGGAAAGTTGGAGACTGCCCTGGCTGAGTCGGGCTCCAACTTCAGTGTGGGCCAGAGGCAACTGGTGTGTCTGGCACGAGCTGTCCTGAGGAAGAACCGCATCCTCATCATTGATGAGGCCACAGCCAATGTGGACCCGAGGTACTGCAAGATGACGTTTGCCTACTGTGTATGAACAACATCTTGTTAGACAGAAGAATATCTTGTGTACTGCAGCATGATGGGATACAGAAACTACTCCGCTGATAACACTTACTTTGACACATCGGTGGTTGTTTGCTGATAGTAAATTTTATCTAAAGGTCACACTAACAGAAGCGTTTATTTCTGCGGCTGCAGGACCGATGAGCTGATCCAGAAAACCATACGAGATAAATTCAGGGAATGCACTGTGCTCACCATCGCTCATCGCCTCAACACCATCGTAGACAGCGACCGTATACTGGTGAGTCCTGAATCGTTGACACTGATGCCACTTAATTAGGTAAAACCTCTAATTAGGTAGTAGTTAAACAACTAATGCAAAGGTAAAAAGTAGAATGGCTTTTTGCTGAGAGCTGGATCCAAATAATCTGTCAATGCCAGGCCTTAGAAATGCATTAATGCTTAATGCATTCTGTATTTGACAAGATTGGTGTCCAAACATACAAACTGTAACACAAGTGTGACTGTCACCTTTGGAGCAGCTTCTGCTTTCCCTGTATGTGGATGGAGTGTCGGGCTTTCTGGGTTTAGCAGCTTTTCTTTCATAGCCTGAAAAATGCCAGATTCAAGTCAAGAGGCTATTAGTTTTACTTTGAAACTCATACTTTGCTCTTACTTTTGTGCAATAATCAGAACTATTTGTTTCCAGGTTCTAGATGCAGGGAAGATCCATGCGTATGATGAGCCGTACACCCTGCTGCAGGATCCCACTAACATTTTTTATAAAATGGTGCAGCAGACGGGCAAACAGGAGGCAGCAGCTCTTCTAGAGGCAGCTAAAAAGGTCAGTTTGACTCAAGTTCTTCACACTTAACGAAAACACTCTTTTTGTAAACTGACATTTGTAAACTATGCGTTCCAGGCTTACGACAGCAGGAGCCACCCCAGCCTGTCAAACGGACACGCAGTAACAGCAGACGGGAACTTGGTTATCTTTGAGACCGCTCTGTAAGCTCAGGGAGGCACTGAATTGCTGCTGCTCCTCCAGAAGATCCCTGGGCTGTAAAGCCCCTCCAGTCTCTGGTGAAAGCGCTGATCCGCTGCTGGTGGCGTAAGACGGGGTGGACGTGACCTGCACAGCATTGATTTGCTGGGCCTGATGTGGCCACACAGTGCAGCCGTTTCCTCAGACTGACTGCCCAGAAATCAGGGCTATGAGAACTGTTGATGTAGAGCACTACCTATTTATCTCTCACGTGTTAAATTGCTGCTCAGCATTCTGGTGCCTTGCACAAATAGCTTTTAAATGGCTACATAATCCTTAAAATCCCAAGTGCTTTAATTTACTGATGGAAGTAAATCACTTGTAGATCAAAGTGATATTATTGTTCAGGATTAGTAACGACCAAATTCTTACTCTGCAGAGATCTCTCTGTATTTTTTTCACATTTATCTCTTTAACTACATGTTTTAAAGACTTGGGAAAAAAGCGTCACAAGATTTCAGTGTTAAATATTTTGTTCCTTGTGTTGTTTAAATGCTGACTGAAGCATTTCCAGGGAGGAAAGTGAAATAGCAGTGTGAGCTGTCTGCTGAATGTTTAAGTTATTTCAACTTTGTACGCTTGTTTTGTCAAATATTACATAAAAGGCCCACACATGGTAACATTTGTCTTGGTGTATTGTGTAGTTTTTGCTTTTTGGCAAATATTGCTACTAAGATATAATACTGAAATCAAATCTTTGGTCAAGTCAAGAAGACAAGGACTGTTACAAATTACATGAACTTTATGAAAATTCGTGTACAAAAAGTATAACGGTTGGGGAATTCAAGGTCAAATTCTGAAGCTTACAGATCTTACAGAGTAGCTTGTTCACATGTGACAATGTAACCATAATTTATGATTTCAACATAACTTAAAAACAGACACAGATCAAATAAGATCAAAGCATAAAAAACATCAAACGCCCCAGTCGTTGCACACAGTTGGAGGCAGGAGGAGCTCGCGGTGCTCAGAGGTTGCTGCAAGAGTTCAGCTGATTCCAGTGTTTCACTCCACGTCACAGTTTAACTTCTCTGTTTGGGTGTGAGAGAGACTTGTTGGAAGTAGACCGCACCTGGTTGTAGCAGCCACAGAAAAGTCTAAATTATTTTGCTCAGGCTGCTGTCATAAGCTGGAAAGCATGGAAACTGTGTGGATGCAGATTTTTCAGCCATGTTTAAGGGGACTTTTTTTCACCTCACCTTCCTGCTGACTCCAGCAGAGCCGCTGCCTCAGCCTGGCCCATCTCTTGCACCATCTTGTAGAGAGCACCCTCCTTGTTTTGCAGCAGAGTGAAAGGACAGTCCAGCTCCTGGATGGTGCCACTGTCCAGCACCTTAGGCCAAGAGAAAACATACGGTGGTGTAACAGTTAACACAGGAACATTTTTTGCGTATCTGTGTACTCTAACAGTATGAATTTATTAAAAAGCTACAGTCGGAATAGCTGAGTCACCAGTATACGGTCGCTGTCTATGATGGTGTTGAGGCGATGAGCGATGGTGAGCACAGTGCAGTCTCTGAACTTTTCCCGAATGGTTTTCTGGATCAGCTCATCTGTCCTGCAGTAACAACAAGAAAAACACTTTGAGAATCATGTGGGAAAAGTGTGTTGAGAAAGCTCCTGGATGTCTAGGAGCTCTCTGTACTGGTAATGTATCTGGAGGACCTTGGGTCAACGTTGGCCGTGGCTTCGTCGATGATGAGAATGCGATTCTTCCTCAGGACTGCTCTGGCCAGGCACAGCAGCTGCCTCTGGCCCACGCTGAAGTTGGAGCCTGACTCAGCCAGGACAGTCTCCAGCTTCCCAGGCAGCTCCTCCACCACAGACTTCATCTGTACCTGCAGTGAACATGGAGAGGAGAAGCCTGTAGCTGGTCTGTGGGCAGAAACGACAAATCTGGGTGTGCTAATTAAATACTAGCCTCTTCCAGAGCTTTCCACAGGTCTTCATCAGTGTGCTGGTTGAAAGGGTCCAAGTTCTTCCTCACACTGTCAGTAAAGAGAACTGGGTCCTGGGGGAGCAGAGGGGAGAGAAGTCAGGGAGAAAAATCAGTAGACTCTGCTACGTCATTAATTCTATGTACCGGATATGGATTTGGAAACGACACGCAGTATTGTATGACTGAAAATCTGTGTTTTGAGTTTAATTTACTGAAAATAAATGATATAGCAGTTTCAATTAATAGAAGAATAACAGAAATGGATAGCATTATTGTAACAGTGAGATTGTAACTACGCATTTCTTCAGGCAGTTGAAGTGTCATCTGATGTTGTACCTGAGGAATGATGGACATCTTCTGGCGCAGGTCATGTAGGCCGATCTCAGAGGTCACAATACCGTCGATGTAGATCTTTCCCTGGGGCTCTGCCAGGCGAAACAGAGCCGAGACCAGAGAGCTTTTCCCCGCTCCTGTTCTACCCACAATACCGACCTGACCCACAGGACACACAAAACATCAACAGCTGATCATCACTCAGACCCCAACCAGCTGTTCTCCACAAACCGATGTGTCACCTTCTCTTTGGGTTGAAACGTGGCGTTGATGTCTTTGAGGACTGGTGGTCCATCCTTGCTATAAAAGAAGTTCACTCGATCAAATGTTATCATTCCTTGGCTCGGCCAATCAGGGGGAGGACGCTTCTGAGTTTCTAAGGGTGCTTCACTCTTTAGCTCAGTGTACTCCACCACCCTCTCCACTGATGTCATCTGAAAAGCCAAGAGGTCTTTTTCAATTATGCTTTTTGTAGCCTATGTTAACGTTCATTCATAGGCATCAGGATGTTTTTATATTTTTTAAACCCCAAAACCGAAAATTCCAACTTTCCTACAAAGGGCTTTATAATTTGTACAGCATACTTTACTGTAAGTGCAGAAGTCAAGTGTCCAAAGTTTTTGTACAAATGAGGTATGATCAAAATTTGAGAGGATTAAGGGAAATGGAAACTTTGCTCCATGTAACTGTCCATTAAGTACATTTATCTTCACCCACCAACATCATTTTCATCAACATCATTCATTCAAAAAACTGGAAATACAAAATGTCATCACTCAGTTCTTACCATGTTCTCCACCTCTGCACTTTGTCTCACTGTCCACTGGAAGTTTCCTATCAGTGTTACAGCATAGGTCAGCACAAGGCCCACCTCTCCAGCCTCCAGGCCTAATGGATCCAAAACATGATCAGAAATCAGAGGCTAGTTCAGGACTTTCTTCTGCATTAACTCACTGTGTGTGGTTAGGGTATTTAGCAAACTAAATGCAGTTAAATTAAACATTTAATTGTGTTTAGTTTGCTAAATACCCCAAGCCCACTAAGGGGTTGGTTGGTTTAAAAGTTGTGGAACTGTTTGGTTTTTCTTTCCTTTATTTCTAATAGTTTAAGTAAAGGTTTTAATAAACGTCCATTTATGGCAAATCTTATTAATCTACATTATATATTCTTGACCTGTTGCACAGATTCAATTCAATTCACATCAATTTGATTTATATAGCACCAAATCACAGCAACAATTGCCTCAAAGCACTTTATATTGTAAGGTAAAGACCCTACAATAATACAGAGGAAAACCCCAACAATCATGTGACCCCCCACGAGCAAATCCTTTGGCGACAGTGAGAAGGAAAAACTCCGTTTTTATAGGAAGAAACCTCTGGCAAAACCAGGTCAGGAAGAGGCAGCCATCTGCCATGACTGACTGTGGGTGCAGGGAATAAGACGGGACAAAGACACACCCTGGAACAGAGCCAGAGATGAACAATAACTAATGAATAAATGCTTAGTGGTGTATACGCACATAAAGAGTGAAGAAAAAGACTCATCATGGGAAGCCCCCAGCAGCCTAGAGCTATTGCAACATGACTAAGGGAA
>NW_005187542.1:378376-380327 GCF_000239375.1 Pundamilia nyererei | reverse complement strand
GCCCATGGCAAAAAGTTAGTCTAGAGCCCTGTCCTGAATACAAACTCCACAAAAGAGGGGCCTGAATACTGAAGGCTCGGCCCCCCATTCTACTTTTAAATACTCTAGGAACCACAAACAAGCTTGCAGTCTGAGAGCGAAGTGCTCTAATGGGTTGATAGGGTACTATTAGGTCTTTAAGATGAGATGGGGCCTGATTATTCCAGACCTTGTATGTTAAATTCGATTCCGGATTTAACAGGGATGCAATGAGGAAAAACCAGTGTCGGTGAAATGTGCTCTCTTGGTCTGGTCCCTGTCAGTATCTTTGCTGCAGCATTGCGGACCATCTCAAGGTTTTTTAGGACATTTTTAGGAGATCCTGGTAATAAGGAATTATAGTCCAGCCTAGAAGTAAGTTTTTCAGCATCACTTAAACGGGATGTTTTTAATTTGAACCAGATTCCGCAAATGGAAGTCCAACACGTTTGTTAACCATATATGCACTGAATGATATATCCTGGTCAAAAATGACTCCAAGATTCCTCACAGTGTTACTGGAGGGTTAGATTTTTATAGGTGAGTACAATAACCTCAGTTTTATCTGAATTTAGAAGCAGAAAAGTAGACGTTATCCAAGTCTTTATGTCTTTAAGACATTCCTGTATTTTAACAAATTGGTGTGTGTTATCTGGCTTAATAGATATATAAAGCTGGGTGTCATCTGCATAGAAGTGAAAATGTATGCTATGTTTTCTGATGATACTGCCTAAGGGAAGCATGTATAATATAAACAGAATTGGTCCTAGCACCGAACCCTGTGGAACTCTATAACTAACCTTAGTGTGTTAAGAGGACTCTCTATTTACATGTACAAATTAGAGTCTGATAGATTGATATTCAAAACATTGTACAGTACCTTTAATACCTACAGCATACATAATCGCTGTAATAAAATAAATCAAGGATTTTTTTCCTTCCCACTGTCGCCAAGTGCTTGCTCTAAGAGGGTCCTCTGATGGTTGGGGTTTTCTTTGTATCGTTACAGACTCTTTACCTTACAATATAAGGCACCTGTTGTGAGACAGTTTGTCTGCATGGTGCTTTAGTTCCTCACCATGTCTGAGTAAGATGCAGCCAAATGCTGTGAGAGTGATGAATATGGAGCAAATGCTGTCAAGGCGTAGTGCAAACCAGCGGGAGGTCATCAGGAACAAAAACCACGCCTCTGCAACGAGACGAAAAAATGCATTTCATTATAAAGAAGATGACCAGGTTAATCTTTTGAGCAGGTTCACTTTACAAGACATTTCATGAGACCCAAATATCTCACACATGTAATTTATTATAAAGCGATTTGTACAATATAAAGCGCCTTGAGGTGACTGTTGTCATATAAATGAAACTGAATTAAAGTCTTCCAGGCTTCTTCGCTATCATTACTGATTTACAACATTTTTAACTTTTTTTCAGCTGGAGACGCATAGCTTATCTTCCCAAGGCCTCTTAGGAGAGATAGTTAAGCAAATGATCAACTTTGAATTGACCTGTGATAACCTTTCTTAAGAGGGGAAAATGCCTTTACAAATATGCTCCCAGAAGGTATTCATTGACAGACTGAGAGCAAATTATCCAGAATTCCAGTTCTACTTGGAACTATGAGTAGTTTTCTTTATCGCTTGAAATTCCTTTAAAATCAGCTAAAAAATCTTAGTTTTAACCATCCATAAATAGTTCATAAAGAGTAAACCTGAATGCAGGTCCTGATGGGCATCAAATGCCTTCTTTAACCTCTCCTCAGCCTTGAGGGCTCTGATGGTGGAAAGACCCTGAAGAGACAAGGACAGGTGGGAGAAGACTGGACTCCGCGCTGTAGGAAAAGATTAGCTGTGAGAAACTGTTAAACAGCCAGCGTCATTGAACCTACAGTTTAAAATGATGAGTTTATGATAGGATCGGAATAAAAATAAGC
>NW_005187542.1:375377-377795 GCF_000239375.1 Pundamilia nyererei | reverse complement strand
GTCTATGTTCTGAACATGAAGCTTTACACCATACAAATCAATGCTTTCACCATTCATTGAAACGTTGCCTTATGACAAGCACCTCGGTGAAAGTGGGGAGGAAAATCCCCATTCCTCCCCGAGCCTGGTTTTACCAGGAATCTCTTCCTGTTAAAAGAGAGTTTTTCCCTCCCAAAGCACCTTTATGTGGCTGTTCTAACTTGGAGTGCCAAGTATGAATAAAACTGGATTGAACTGAACTTAATAGACCTTTTTTTAGAGGTTTAAGGCCAATGTCATCTTGGAGAACTCAGACAACACTGGAATATGTCAGGGATGTGTTTTGACTCCAGTTCTCTTCCTGGTAGAAATAGACTGGGTTATTTGTAAAACTATAGGCAAAACTCCCAATCGGTCAAAGGCATAAGGCAGGATATACCCTGATGTAATTCAACGCTTTTTCTTAAATTTAAAATACATTCTGTGTAGGCCTCACCTATGGGGTTGACATCAAAGAAGGTAACCGGGGTGTGGAGAACAGCACTAAACATGCTGTTGTGCAGAGTCTGAGCTGATCTCACCAGCCCGTGAAATATCACCAAACTCCTGGCAAAACCAAAGACCACAGCTGCTGCTGTCAAACCTAAAAGTAAACACAGCAGGACTATATTAGATATTAGACCTGAAGACTCTAACAAGAACTATAGGTATTACTATAACTATAGGCTTACCTGAATAAATACTGAGGTAAAAAGTGAGATCAAACTTTCGAAATGAGCTAGTAACATCCATTCCACTGTCCACGCTAACAGCAGTGGCTGTGCTGTTAGAAAACTCCTCCCCTGCCCTGTCAGATGACAAGACAATTCAATCAGGTACACACGAAATGATAACTGATCTAATTTCATTTAAAAAAAAAACTGTCAAATGAACAGTATAAAGTTAAGCTATTGCATACTGTATTTGCCATTAAAAATATCCACATTGGTAAAGTTCTTACCAATATACCAGCCACCAGTCCTGCAGGATATACGCAACCTGTTGAAACGGACCTCTCTTTAGATCAATTTTTGAAACACAGCATGAGGAAACCAAGTTGCATGAAATGTGTGGGAGGGTGGGAAGGTTAAGTCAGGTTAGAGCAGGGGTGTGCAATCTCAGTCCACGAGGGCCGGTGTCCCTGCAGGTTTGAGATGTGTCCTCGAACCAACACAGCTGATTTAAATGGCTAAATTAGCTCCTCAACATGTCCTGAAGTTCTCCAGAGGCCTGGTAACGAAATAATCATGTGATTCAGGTGTGTTGACCCAAGGTGAGATCTAAAACCTGTAGGGACACCGACCCTCGTGGACTGAGATTGCCCACCCCTGGGTTAGAGTCACTATGACTTTTCCACATGATTGTACAGTGAGGGATTTAATACTGATAACAGTTAATACAGACAGGTAACACCTGGAGACAGAAAGAGTGCAGGAAGGGTGTTGTAGGGTCGGGGCTTACCTCAGCTATTATGCTGAGCAGTATTATGACCATTAACACCAAAGTGTTACAGCCTGCTGTGAAGTACTTAAGGTAAACATGGCCGCTAACATTTCCTTCAGCTCGAGTTTCTTCTGTAATAGTTTGAGCAACTTCAACCTGCAAAACAATAAAATAAGTTTAGTGATAATAGACTTGCAGGTCTATTTTAACCCAAACTATTCATTTCTACTTCTGTCCATCCTTGTAATTCAGTGACTACAAAATGCTGCCATTTATGTGGGGACTCTTAATCTAATCTTTTGGAAATATACCTACATGAAGCTGATCAGTGCAGCTGCTGTCTGGTAGCAGGAGGCTGCTGGAAGAACAGTGTGACCCATGTGAGCAAATCGTCCACTGGCTGCGTAAAGACAATTTGTCTGGGTCAACCGAACATGACCCAACTGAATGTGCCTCCGCATCACTTCTCAGCAGGGACACAATATCCAGGCCAGAGGTCTGCAGCTCACTGTATGTTCCCTGGACCATGACATGACCCTGGAGAAACAAATAATGAAAATGAGCAACAATGTGTTTGTCAGTACTTAATAACAAAAAAGTCAAAAAGGCTCATCTGAAGGAATGCCTTCCTTCGGAGCAAATCATTACTATGAATTTGGAAAATTGGAAAACCACCATTAAAAATCAGTTGTGAAGCTCCTTCTACAAAATGCAGAACCTGTGAGTAAAGGGGAACACATTAAAAAGGGGATCAAGGAGATTTAATTGGAACTGTACACAAAGCCGCGTTGCCTGTTTATCCCCGACACTTTTCAGCTCGTCACCTAAGCTAACCTAAACCTAAACCTCCCAACATCAATTCAATTTTCAATTCAATTCAATTTTATTTATATAGCGCCAAATCACAACATAAGTCGCCTCAAGGCGCTTCATAGATACAGAGAAAAAAACCCAACA
>NW_005187542.1:372672-374091 GCF_000239375.1 Pundamilia nyererei | reverse complement strand
CTATTAGATAGATATGATACAAACCACTGCAGTGCAGTACCTGTAATACCTACAGCATGTTCTAATCGCTCTAATAGGATATTATGGTCGACAGTCACTCTACATAATGCTGGATCTCTTTCCTCCAGCTGAAGCGTTTTTTGACAAACTGAATTAGATTTTTCATCTGAATGAATATGTTTCCTTAACTTCTGTAACTGAGTAGTTTTGTATGAACACATCTGGTCCAGAGACTTTGTGTTTTAAGTTAAAAAATTAATAACAATTTGGAAACGGAAATCTCACCTGACGACTGGAGATCAACGTGTGCTGGAGCTCACTCTCAGAGATTACACACCTCAGAGTAACAAACTATAACTGGTGAATGCAAACATGTTTATCCCCTGCCTACTTAAACCAGCATAAAGGGGGACAAACCTCCTTGAGGACCAGGATCTGGTCAGCTGTCCTCAGATGCTGGAGCTGGTGTGTGATGAGGATACGACACTTGTTCTTCAGCAGGCCACAGATACACCTGGTTTTGATAAATAAGAGGGGTTTTCTGCACGTTTGTGACTGTTGCTTTGAAATAGTTCCATATAAATAAAACTGAACTGAATGGAACTAAAACAGTTCACATGAACTTCAATCATGCAGTTTGTACTGTCGAGCATAAGCACGATTCTCGACACCATTATTAATCAGGGTATACAGATAATTAGCACCGAACTCTTTATTACTCACTGCTCAAAAAGATGTTTTCCAACTTCTGCATCCACAGCACTTAAAGGGTCATCCAGGAGGTAGATGTCTGCATCCTCATACACAGCCCTGAAAACAAGGACACACAGTGGGGGAATCTTATTTGTCAGGAAAAAGACTGAACTTTCACATAAACTATAGCAAATGTAACAGCACAAGTGTGTGCATGCAGGGTAAAAATACATGCACCCCAACATCTAGCTACTTGTTGCCTCTAGTTTAGGTTCCTTAGAAACTCAGACTAACATTTGAATGCGTCACGGTGATACAATACGTGTAAGTTTTCTTCTAGGTAGCGTTCTTACTACATGATGTCCATGTACCTTGCCAGGTTGACACGAGCTTTCTGTCCCCCACTGAGTGTGGCCCCTCTGTCCCCGATCAGTGTCAGATCTCCATCTGGGAACAGCTGCAGGTCCTGAATTTGAAACAATGGAGGCGTAACTTGCCTACAATCATCAAGGGCATGAATGTCATGATAATTTTGAGTTTTTAATGATTTATTTGAATTGTTCTTTTTCCAGAATGAAACGATTGTACAGAAAAAAGGCCCTGCTCCAAAGTCAACACCTTCAAGCTTGATTGAAATTTGCCGTTCCCCCACATGGACAAACAAATAGCTTCTGATAAAATGTTTTATGGTCAGACAAGAGAAAGACTGAGATGTTAGACCACAAT
>NW_005187542.1:360175-371998 GCF_000239375.1 Pundamilia nyererei | reverse complement strand
AGGGTAAAGAGCGGTTCGCCTTGAGCTGCTGGCCTAACATGAACTGGTTAACTTGCAGCATTATATCTCACCTTCTTCAGAGCACAGGCTCTGAGGACCCTCTCATACTTTTTAGGATTCAGTTGTTTCCCGAAAAGGATGTTGCTGCGGATGGTTCCAGGGAACACCCAGGGTTGCTGGGCTGCATAGCTTATTTGACCTATGACCTTTAATGTGCCTGTGTCATAAGGCAGCTCTCCCAGGATGGCACTGAGCAGAGATGACTGAAGAAAACACAGATGTTATGAACATGTGACCCTGAAAACACAATTTTGATACTCAATGTTCTGACCTAAAGGCTAAATGGTAAGTCAGTTGCGGACCTTTCCGGCCCCCACTGGTCCGATCACAGTGAGAAGCTGGTGTGACTCTGCTGTGATGGAAACATTGTGCAGAGATGGTGCATCCAAACTCTAAAAAAAGAAGAAGAATGTATTAATTAATGCAAAAATTTTGAATTTAAAATTATACAAGATGACTCATTATCAATATGAGTTTTAAACTTTAACATTTACCTTATCCCAGTAGCAGGTCAGTGCCTCAATTTCAATAGCGTTCTCCATTTTTCCCTCCAAAGGCAGTGTGAGATTTTTTCTTTCAAGCTCTTCCAGGACGAGAAAATTCTTGAAAGATATTTAATGGACACACGTGCTTTGAAACATAAACTAAATTAGCACAGTTCTCTTGCTTTACCTATCCACAAATTTAGAAACAACTACATTTAAGATTAAAAAGAGTTCTGATGTCACCACCAATCTTTTATCCATTTTTTTGCAGGACAGTTACAATATCTGCAATCAATCTGGACATCACTTTAGGATCTATTTGACAGATGGATTCTCCATGATGGAAAACATCATGAATTTCAATTCTATTTTAGTTCAACAGCACCAAACAAGCATCAAAACAACAGTTGCCTCAACATGCTTTGTATTGTAACCTAAAGAGACAATACAACAATGCAGAGAAAGTCCCAACAATCAGATTACTCAGATGAGCAAGCACATGGTGAGAGTGGGAAGGAAAAAATCCATTTTAACAGGAAGAAACCTCCATCAGAACCAGGCTCAGGGAAGACCGTAACATTAAGTCAACACGATTTTTGTTATGTAAAGTTCTCTGAACTTTTTAGACAATAGAAAAGTAGTAAATCGGTCATTATGGTACTAATGACAGATATCAGCTACGGTTTTGTTACTTGTATTCCAATTTATGAAAGAACAGAATTACCTTAATCCTGCGAATGCTCACTACAGTCTCTGACAATTTCTCAATGGCCAGAGGAAAGAACAGGGTCACTGTGAGCTTAATTGTACCATACAGGGATGCAGTGACAAACACACTGCTGGCAGTGATGGTGTTGCCCAGGAGGGCGTAGACAGTGAAGGTGACAAACACTGTGATCTTGCTGCTGGCAAAGAATGAAGCCATGTTGAGTCCTCGCAGGTAGGAGCTTTTTAATATCTGATGAATTTCTTTCCTAGGAGTAAAGAAGAACATAGGGAGGCTTAATATGTAAAATCAGAAGACTTTATTTAGAGTGTCACACCACTGTCAAAAAAAAGAATGCTCAAATGACTACAACTGAAATACTTTCGTCTAAATAATTATTTTCTTCATCAGACCATGAAGAGTGCAAAGACATACTAACATACAAGACCTTGAACTATCAGGCCTCATCTTATCTTAAATATCACCCCAATAGAGCACTTTGCTCTCAGACTGCAGGCTTACTTGTGGTTCCTTGGTTATTGTAGTAGATAGAGCGACTTCAGCTTTCAGGGCCCTTTTCTGTTGAACCAGCCCCCAGTTTGGGTTTCAAGATTAGCATTAAAGTTTTCCTTTTTGATAAAGTTTATAGTTATGGCTGGATCAGGTGACCCTGGCCCTGAAACCTACCTAATTTATGCTTGTGTTTCTTCTTCACTAACCTCTTTTCACCCTCTGTTTATACACCACTCTAGAGTTAATCCTTAGTTATTATTAATCTCTGGTTCTCTTCCACACCATGTCTTTATCCTGTCTTCCTCCTCTAACCCCCAACCAATTGCACCAGATGGCTGCCCCTCCCTGAACCTGGTTCTCCCAGAGCTTCCTTCCTGTGTTTTTCCTTCCCACAGTTTTCATGTCTTTATCACATATTTTCTGTGCATTTTTTGTATTTTGTGGTCTTATATTTATTAGCCTACAAAGATTGAGTTAACAAGGTTTATCATGTATAATATGTGATTCTTGATATATTTACAGTGATGCTTCTTGTTTTGTTTTTTTTATTTCCTCTCACACAGGTGGTTGTTATTGTCTTTTTAAGTTTGTATTTAAGCTTCTCAGTTTGAATGTTAGACCCTCGTGAAGTTTCTCTAGTCGATACACGTAGGTCAAGTTTATCCTCGCTGTGCTTCTACAAATTGCATTAAACTTTTTTTTATCTGGCAGTACAGTGGTTCTGAGTTTTCTGCTTTTTTGCCAGGAAGTGGTACAGTAGGCAACGTAAAATCACCGAACAGGGTCACTGGATGGTAAATGGACTGATTCTTATATAACCCTTTTTTACTCTCGAAAAAAATGAAAAATAATGTACATTTCAAATTATACAAAAAGGTATTTTTCAGGGAACACAAAGTGGGTTAACAATTTAAAGCTGTTGTGCAGCAATGGAGGTTGATCAGGCCTTGAAAGCTGGTGCTACTAATTCTTACAGGTGTTCCAGCTTTTCTGGATTACTTACAACCCCCTCTGCCTGCATGAAAGCAGTGTTGGAACACACTGTGGTACCATGCCCTCGTGAGCATCAGCTGAACAGCACTGTACTGCAAAAAGTAGTTTGTGGTGAGAAAAAGGTTTCTGAGAGTTAACAGCTTCCGTGATCGGTGGCTAACAGGGCAACAGCTTTAAGCACAGTTTAATAATGGTCATAGCAAGTCTCAGTTTCAACTGTGAAGAGAAGACTTCGAGCTGCAGGTTTGACAGGACAAGCTGCAGGAAGAAAGCCATCGCTAAGACGTCAGAATAAGACAAAGAGGCTTGCCTGGGTCATGAAACATCGCCACTGCACTACTGAAGGTATTATAGAGCAATGAATCAAAATTTGAAATCATCGGTTCATCGCGCAGGATCTTCGTACGCCTTCAAGTAGGCGAAAGGATGGCTCTACAGTGTGTGGCATCAACTGTCAAACATGGAGGAGGAAGTGTGATGGTCTGGGGCTGTTTTGCTGGATTCCAGCTCGGTGACTTGTACAGAGTGAGAGGCACCCTGAACCAAAACGGCTAACACAGCATTCTGCAGCGCCATGCAATACCCTCTAGTTGGTCAGGGTTTCATCCTATTGCAACATAATGACCCAAAACAAAAGTCCGAGCTATGCCAGTACTACCTCAGGAACAAAGAACAAGATGGTAAGCTTGAAAACATGGAGTGGTCTCCAGTCTCCAGACTTAAACCCCATCGAGCTGGTTTGGGATGAACTGGACAGAAGAGTGAAAGCAGAGCAACCTAAAAGTGCCACACATTTATGGGAACCTCTGCAACCGATATGGGAAGAACTTTCTGAAGAATATTTGATCTCTGTTGTAGAAAGACTGCCACGGGTGTGTTCAGCTGCCAAAGGTGGAATTATAGAATACATTTTGGTCTATAAATTGATTCCATGATAATTGTTTTACTTGAATTGCTTATTTGTACTATGCTTTCACTTCAGAGTGCAATGCAACATTAAACTGCATAACTTTCAATTATAAAATGGAAAAATTGGGGTGTTCTAAAACCTTTGACCGGTAGTGTACGTGTATCGAGTCTGTCAGTACTTGCCTGACTACATTGTGCCAAGTGTAAAATTAGGTGGAGCGGTGAGATCTGGAGTTGTTTTTTAGGAGTTGGGCTCATCTTAGTTCCAGTGAAACTAACTCTTGATGCATAACAAGACATTTTGGACAATTTCATGCTCCCAACCTTGTGGGAACAGTTTGAGGACGGCCTCTTCCTGTTCCAACATCATTGTGCAACAGTGCAGAAAACAACATCCAAATAAACATGCATCAATGAGTCTAATGTGAAATAACTTGACTGGCTTGCACAGAGTCCTGACTTAAACCTGACAGAACATCTTTGGGAATAATTAGAGCGGAGGCTGTGAGCCAGACTTTCTCATCCAATATCAGTGTCTGATCTCACTTCTGGAAAAATGGTTAAAAATTCCCATAAATATACTCCTTAATCATAATAAACCTTATGGATTAACAATGGGATGTCACTCAATTTCATATGCGTGTGAAGGCAAACGAGCAAGAACTTTTGGCAATATATCTTGGTGTTGCATGTATCTCATGCAACACCAAGATCATGTGTTAGTTTGCTTGACCAAAAGCTCAGTCCAGCATAGCGTCAACATATCCTTTGGTAATGATGGAATGCTAATACTGGGAATACATTTAGCTTGACTCAGCAGAAAATGACAGTTAATTATAGATTTGACCTTACTTTAGAACATTAGCAAAACAGCTTTAAAAAAAATTGTTTGTCGAAAGCTTTGGTACGGCCTCTAAGGACATTCAGTGTGGGGCCTCTCGCAAGAATGTAATGATTCAGCATCTGCAGAGGCCCCGAAGCCTGAGGCCTTGCGCTTGACGGAAAGAACGTAACGTTCTTTGTTTTGTGTTTTGATCAAGATGAAGGGTTTTGTCTCTTCTCTACAAATCATTAAAAAAAAAACCAACTTAAAATCCATTTAAAATATAAAAATAGACAAACCATTTCACCATAAATCAACACTGTGTTAGAATCCAAATGTACACATTACTTCATATTTACTACATATTTAGTAGTTTTGTAACTGTGGATATCTTAAGAAGTCTTTATTATCAAAGACTCATTGAGACTTGAAGGTTGACTGTAAAACATTTTTCTTCCTGAAACTGTAACCCTGAATTAATCATGACTACAATGCAACCCAAGTTTTCACACAGAAAAATAATGTTGAGCTGTTGTATAATCCACACCAAAAGTTCAAGCTTCACCGACTTCCTCACTCTCTGTCTGTACATGGCCAATATTAAAATACTGGCTTCTGTAAAGCAAACCTCTTTATACCATATCACCCCAATAGAGACTTCTGTCTTACACGTGGTAAGTATTTAAAATCAGAATGAAGAAGGCAGAGCCTCCCATTCAATGCTGGTCACTAGTAGTGACAAATTTCCTCTGTGGAATTTCCTCTGTGGTTATTCTAAGTACATTTAAGCTGAAGATGGATGGAAAGTTTTGAAGGCTACAATGGATTACTGCTTGATGTCACAAGGACTGATTTTGAGTGGGTTTCTTTCAAAGAATCTCAGAAGGTGTTGATGGGAACAATAAGTGACAGTTAACATATAAAGTGCAGAGCAAACATAAAGGATCATCATTAACCAGACATCAATGCTGAGAAAGTTGAGGATTAATGAATTAATACAAATCTAAGCTGTTCTTTAAGAGCAGTACATCAAAGCAATAAGGAATTCTCCTTGTTGTTAATTCTGATTAATTCTTCTTGTAGCTAATCCATATGTACTCCCATGGGCGTTTAGGGGTTTCTCTGAAAAACTGTGATTGCAGTGATTTAAAGAAATTGATGAGCTCTGCAGAGATAAGAAAATCCAATACAGATCACGCTATTAATGAAATCTCTTTACATTTTCCCAGACATGCCTAACTTTATATGCTCAAGCTCTTTGTTCTTGTTGATGAGGAGACTCATAAGCACACATAAAACATTAGGCACACCAAAGGATGTTTTCAACTGTATACTCTAACTAAAAAAATATAGGAAAAATCATGCTGGATATCAATGCTGACTACACTATGGACTGTGTATTGTGTAAGGAATGAAAGGATGTCAGATTGTTTCATCGAAATGAAAATTATCAACCTATAGAGCTGAAAAATATATATTTTGTTGAAATATCACTGCAGCAGCTCAAAATGGTACTTAGCAGTTTGTATTATTCCCATAAGTTTAACTGACTTGATGCTATAATCTCATCAAAAAGTGTTCCTTTGATTTTTACATGTATAGGACCAGTTCTCCGCTGTTCCAGAAGAGCACAGTGGTTCAACATGGATCTCCGCCTCCAGACAAACCACACATTATGTGAACCCTACATTTCTCATTCGTTTGGCAAATGAGAAAAGTTCCTGGGCTGATGGAGCAAGCCTGATCTGTGGTATGATCTTTCTTTATGCCCCTGAAGTTTATCGGTCCTGTTCAGTATTTTAAAAGACAGCTAAAGACATGTCTGATATTTTCAGTTCATTTCATTTCCACGTGTCGAAGCATTAATCATATTGGTCGTTCCAAATCATAAAACTGCAGGATGACGAGTCAGTTTATTAAAATATTTATTTTGACAGTTTTTGAATCACTGTTTTATACTCATAATTATTATGGGAGCACATTATAAGAAGAAGAAATTCCTCTAAAAAATTAGCTGATTCTTCATAAAACCTGTAGTTCTTACCTTCTGACTTCAGTCACCAGAGCTGAGAACGGTTTCTCCCAGGCATACATCTTGATTATCCTGATACCAGACACCACTTCGTTCATGATACGGATTCTGTTGTCAGTAAGGACTGCTGTTTTGCTCCTGCAAATATAAGCACCATTTACACTGTGTCCATTAGAGGCTAAAAAAAACATCTAATCAAAATTGTATAAAAACAGGCAGACAATGCGCATAATAAAAGAACGTTATCGTCAGAAACAATAATGTCCAGCTTCTGTATTCTTCGTCCATACCTGAAGATGCCAAAGAGTTTTCCAAACCAGGTTTGTATCGGCATCATGAGTGCGATGGCTGCTACACCTGCCAGGCACGAGGCACCGATCTCATACCAAAGGAAAACAATGATCACCACTGCTTGGAGAGGTCCCACCCACAGGTAGTGCAGATTAAGTGTAATCTATAGAGAGCATGATTGTTGACGTGCAGAAAACATGCTGGACAACTTGTCCAAACCTTACAATTTTTTACAAATCTGTGTGAAGATCTTGATGTTAAGGGCACAACTTGGTTTAAAAATGTCATCAAATACAATTAAATAATCTCATCATGTGTTTGAGTACATGATTCTCTTACCTCATCGAAACGATTAACATCATTTGAAAGGAGGTTCACTATTTGCCCAGTGGTTGTTTGTCCCATGGATTTAGCACTGAGTCTGAGAGCCTGATGAGAGGAATTTTACTTAACTGCTCAAAAAACAATTTTCACAACACCGACAAGTATAGATGGATCCATCGGAACATATTTCTGACAGAGATAAGCTGACAACTCTTCATTTGTACAGATTTTTCACTGACCTTCCTGTAGATCATGTGACACATAGCCACTCTAATCCTCATGCCTGTTCTTAGGACATGATAGTAGTAGAGATGTTGGAGGATAGTCAGTCCAAGCGTGGAGATGGACATCGCAGCAGCGTAAACATACGCCATGCCAAGACTTCTCTGATCATCGGGGTCACCATTCTCAAAGAAAAGGATTATCTTCCCCAGAAGAAGTGGCTGGATCACTTTGATTGTCTCCTTTATGACAAAGACAATGAATGCAAGCTTACATTCATCCTTTCCCAGACTTTAGGAAATGGGTTCAAATGGCTGCTAGATATTTGAGCCAATTTTTGTTACAAGAAAGGTCTCTGAGTACATTAGCATGCTTATTATTTCATTACAAATAACTCATCTGACACCTCCACATGACCAGTCGACATACCAGGAAAAAAACAAATATCCCAGCCATTGCATAGGACCTTCCATAGCACTTTATAAGGACTCTGGTGAGTTTTGGCTTCAGGAGTTCCTTTGTAGCATGTCTAACTTCACGGTCCCAAAATCTGCAAGATAAACATGGAGATTATTGGATTAGGCTAACCTATGAGGTAACTGTGAAAGGTACAACTTCTCTGGTACAAACAGAAGTACACACTATAAGTTGAAGTTAAGCAAACAACATTTTATGTCAATCTAGACACAACATTGATCTTTAGACCAATCTAGAACAACAAATGGCAATGTAACTATTTAGGATATAGTCGCACCAACATTTTAAAAAATTCATTAGCAAATAAACCTTCCAAATGAGAACCATACGGCCGCACAGTGGCAACATACTCATTTGTTACAGGAAGTATCAGGTTAATGGAATGGCAAACAGCAATTCAATGATCCACCAGTGACACTGCCACTTACATCTTCATCGAATGAATGGCACAGAGAGCTGGTTAGCATTTCTGACTGAGAGAGCTGGGAACATTTACACGTGTGGCAAAAAAGAAGCTACTTCTTTAACAATTTTATAACAATTACTATTAAAAACTATTAAAACTAAGTTAAAAATAAAAGCAAAATTTAAGTGTGGACTTCCTACCATCACCAACTGCTTGCTCAAAGGGGGTCACTGACTTGCTAAGGTTTTCTCTGTAGTATTATGGGGTCTTACCTTACAATACAAGGTGCTTTAAGTTGGCTGTTGTTGTGATAAAATGGAACTGAATTATTTAAAAGTAATGAGCTTTATTACAGCTCTTTCTGTTGAACATTTAGTGTTATTTTAGTGACAGGATGCCTGTTGGGAGCATCGGCATGTTTCAGGGAGGCCTAAGGTTGGGTTTGGCCTGTTGTGAAAGGAGTTAATACATCAAACAGGAATAAGTAGATAGACCTGTCAGAATAACACATCAGGTGTGACTTACACTACGGCAGCACTCCCTGGCAATTCAAAGAAACACACAGCTACTGAACAAGCATGCAGTCTCTCCTGGCAAAGCACCAACAGCTACCTGCTTGTCTACAGATCATATTTGTACAATTCACCAGGGGAAATGAACCCCTGAAGAGGTGAATACAAACAGAAATATCATCAATAGATGGCAGACTCCAGAAAAATATTTTGGGGTATTATTCTACTGTGGTAGACTGGCCAGAAATGACTTTTTTTGCATCATAAATAGATAACAACGCTTCTTCTTCTGGACTGCTTAAAAGACCAGTTCATAAATAGTACTAAAAGTGATCAAGAGCTCAAAAACCTCTGGTGCTAGGCCAACCATCCAGCTACATGTAAAGGAAGTGACAACAAAACCATAGGGTCTTAACCCATAACTTTCCTGGGTAGAAGAATTTTTTAAATGTTATTCAAGGCAATATTTGACTAAATCACATGTTGTGAAATGGGTTATTTGGGTAGTATGCATAACCACATTACGCATTGACTCAAAAATAAATCTCTTCTCAAACTGGTCATAGAAAATTGTAAGGACCTATGTCTGAGCCATCATCTTCTCAGTCTCTCAGATTTGACTTTTGTTAGTGATCCAATAATGCAACACAGCAGTGTAGTACCTCTGTAGCTCCTCTCCCAGGGCTTCAGACTGATCCTCTTTAAGGATGCTATACATATCATTTTCCTCAAGTCTTCGCTTTTGGCCAAGCTGCAGCAAAGGGGTTAACCAGCTGAAATAGAAAGACAGAAAGCATTCATGGCGCTTCACCTGTCCCTCATTTTTCCATATTTCGGCCTTATTCCAAAAGAAGGATTCGATTCATTTTCCACCTCAGAATTCTACACACGATACCCCACGATAAAAAGCAAAAAAAGTTTGCTCGGCTTTTTGTACTTATGATATTTTACTGATGTCTGGGTTTTTAAAAATTAGCTTTACAGATCAACTTGGCTTAAATCACACACATTAGCATGCCCGTCAAAGTCCGCCTTCCCTGGACACACACACTCACACACACACCATCCCATATCCACCACGTTTTTCAAAAAAATACTAACAATAAAAAAACACCCGACTTTAACTTTAAGAGAATAAAAAAACAGTATAATGGGACAGTTCGTCTTAATTTAACTCTGTGTTTTTCTGGCAGTAAAAGCACCTGTTAATAAGCACCTGTTTGCATAGCCTGGTGTCTCAGTGTATGACATTCAGTGTATGTCAGGTTAGCAGATGGGAAAAGCAGACGTATCAGAAACAACATAGCAAAGTTTTCTGCTTCTCCCAGTTTAATAATTCTCTGGTCATGTGTAGTGAAGCCTCCCTTGGTATCTAGAAAGAAGTGCACTTTGAACATTCTGAAGGTGAGTTATTACTCAGTTACTCAATGCTTTCAATATAGACATCAAAAGACCAACCACATATCTATGTAGTATTTGTTTGTGTGGTACTCATACTATGTATTAAGCCAGTTTAAACCATGAGGGCTACATTAAAGCCTACGATTGCTTTTCCCATTCATGAGTTATGGTTGAAAAACTCAAACAAGTCCAGAGCTACCTGACTCAACTCTGCTGTTCAAAATCTATTCCACAAATAAATGCACAGAAATAATACACACAGCGAAAAGCTGCACATACTTTCTGTGGATTTAGTATTTTTTATGACCTAATAAAATAACCCAGGAGTTTTTTGTTTTGTTTTGTTTTTTCAGTGTATGGAAGTGATTCTACCCACTTTGAATTAAAGTAATCAGTCTCAGTTTCCACTATTATGGTCTGAAGCATGTAAACACCGGCTTTTGAATAAATTTTGAAGTATTTCTTGCTTGCCTCATGTGGTCCGTGGGGCACAGCATTGCTGGGATGGGCTAATCCTATTGATTTTTCAATGCGTGATCAAGTTATGAGAAACTATTTTTTTCAATTAAAAATGCATCCTGGCACAGATTAAATCCCCTTGCAAACGGGTTCATAGTTCTAGTTAACTCAGAAAAACCACAATTAAAACAAACATGTATGCATGAAATCAGCAGTTTGTTGTTCTTAACTGATTACCTCACCGCTCGGTCAGAGTTAGATCACGCCGTGAAATCACACTTACCACAAAAAAACTCTTGAAAAAAAGCTGGCAGTTGCCAGCGGGTTGTGCCTGCCGCCCGTGCTTGTCACCTCCATGGTCATACTGGGGATAGCTCAGCCGGGCGCATCTCTGCACGCTGTACGCTCCACTTCATTCGGTCCGTGTAGTAAGTGGAAGTTATGTAAAGCTCAACCAATAACTGTTCAGGCTGGAATTTAGCCGTTTAAGTTATTTAAGATCGCTTCACGTAACTCCACCTACACGACCATCAGTGCAAATTGAAAAGGAAAGTGAAACTTTATTATTATTATTATTAATATTATTATTACTACAGGACTAGAGGATGTCGTGTTTGGAACTTGAAAAGTAAGGGAGTCATGTGATCTTTTCAGTCTAGCTCTACCTGTGCAGCATTATTAAAATATGTCTGCTTTCCTAACACCTCAGGGTTTACGCAGCCTCTCGACTTCTGACCACTGGTACAGGATCCAGCACAACCGAGACCCGGAAGAAAACAGACTGACGCATGGATGATGTTTTGCTTTCACACACAGAAACTTCCGAACGAAGTCCGCGAACCGTGCGTCACTACAAAACAAGTGAGAACGTCCACTCCGCTTATTGGCCGGTTGGGTGTCAGGGGCGGGAGCGCTGTGCTCTGGACTGCGTGTAGAATTTCTGCTCAATTTACGGCTAGTTAAATTCTGCATCCCAGAATGCAAAGTATACGTGACTACGGGAAGACGTTAAGGTCAAACTTGAAGTAAGCTGAGTCAGAGCGGGATTACGTTGTCAACATGAACGAATCAGAGCTGTCAAAGTAAGGTCCGGGATCCAAAATCGGCCGACAACGACTCCAATCCGGACTGCTGAACTGCTTTGGACAATGTAAAGGAGGACATAAATGATGGACTTTTAACTGTATATTAATACGTTTTGCATCTTTTT
>NW_005187542.1:354321-359009 GCF_000239375.1 Pundamilia nyererei | reverse complement strand
CCAAAAATTAAATTGATAAATAAAATATCCTTCAATTACCAAAAAGCTTTCAGTTTTATAATTATAGGATAATCTGGATTTTATTCATTTATATTTACATTTATTTCTCACAGTTTAATTCAAAAAAGGCAACAGATCTATTTCTCTCCTACATCTAATTTTTCTTTGAAAATTACTTTTCTACCCCAAAGTGAAGGCCAGGGTGTCGAAGTCTCTGTGTGTGAGCTGCAGTAATAGCAGAAATTCAGTTTGAAATTACTCACTCACTCAAGTACCTACAGTTACATAGGACACAGGACGGTAAAGTTTAAATAAAGAGCAACCTGCTACTTGAATATTTTACACAAGCACAAATAAACGACTTCATATTCATTTAATGCTTAATGATAGTGAAACTGCTGCCACTCAGATGCTTTACTGTTGGTGTTGCATGGTGGATCAAAATCTGACTTTTTTTTAATTTTGTGATTTTTCTGATTTTCTGTGTTCGTAATTCCTTTCTTAAAAAGTAAAATTCTTTTTAATGCACCAAGATAATACTCTATTACAAGTAAGAGTCTAGCATTCACCCTCCTTAACTATAAGTATACAAGCATAATCAGCATAGTTTCAAAAAGTAGTCATTACTGACTACCTCTAGGGCAAATGTCACCTTCATCTCAAACAGCTACCTCTCTGCAAACATCAGTGTCTTCCTGCGGATGCAGGAGCTGCTCAGAAGGTACGGGGCTGTTATTGTAGCAAAAAGGTTTGTGTGTATCTCGATACCTGTGTGCGTATTTCTGTGTGACTACATGAGCTCACAAAAAAGGGAAAACAATCATTTTTTAAAAGACCTCCAGTGGCATTCAGTCAATCCACAGGCTTTCACCAATCACAGTTCAGTGTACTAAAATTTGTCCTGGATGTGTTCCAACATCTCAGATATGCTGACTTATGAATGAGGGTTGAGTGTATTTTCATACCTTTATAAAAATGACAAGCAACAAGGAAATTGGGACTGACGTGCAAGGCAGTCAGACTGGCTAAGCTGCAGCTCACCTGTGAGACACTAATGAGTGGAAAACCCAGTAATCTGGAAAGATGATGCCAGCTTCCTCCTGATCAATATTAGGGAGAATAAATGTTCCACATGCAGTGTTGGTCAAGTTAAGTGAAAAAAGTAATCAGTAACTAATTACTGATGCAGGTGCAGGTGTGCCGCAGCGGTCAGTGGAAGAATCCGCAAGTTTCTCTGTGAATTTCCCATTCCGTGGCAGCGTACTCGGTGCTTGTGTTTAGGGGTTTTTTTCGCTGTAAAAAGAAGTTTTGTTCCCACGCAGTGAGTGAACAGCGGACGCTAATGTTTTTGTCACTGGAACCTATGGTTTAAGAAAGATGCATTTCCCTTAAATTATATTAAATAATTTTAATATTAGATTTGTAAAGCCTAAAGTTGTATGGCTCAAAACTGTTACAAAACTATAGCAGCAGATAAACAGCACACATAAGCTGTAGAAACAAAGCAAAGGAACGCCAGGTGATCCGTTTGTAAGGAATTCAGTCCCACAGTGCATGAATCTACAGGAATATCAGCATTATCTCCACTGAGGTAACATTACAGTATTTATTCTACACAAGTATTGAAAGAATGAAAAACAGGCTTCAGGCTGCTGCGTCCACGTCCTCAGGAGCAAAAGCGTTCCAATATCTGTCAGGACTGGACACCAGAAAAAGAAGACTCAATATCCATGAAAGGCTGGATATTTAATTTGGGTTAAAATATCTTCAGGATGAAAAGGAAATGAAAATACAGACATGTTTATGTAACCCAGATGGAGACAGCGGAAACACACATCTTGCTTTACTCAAACACAACTACAGAAAGTTTCCTGGCAAAACTCAATGACTGGTTGTTGCTCTCTGGAATTGTTGCATGCACAGCGGTTTGTCTCTTTGTCAGCATTAAACCATACCTCAGCCTTCAAACAAGGGAAAGTGGTAGAGTAAAGATCCAAAGACATTTTCAGTCACATTGCTGCACAGATCCTGATGAATTCAGTTCAGTTTTATGTATAACAGTCACCTCAAGCCACTTTATATTCTAAGGCAATGATCCTACAATAGTAGAGACATAACAGAAGGCACACTGTGAAGGAGAGCAAGAGATTAATAACTAATAATTAAAGGCAAAGTGGTATACCGATGTGATGAAGAAGATACACTCAGAGGGAAGCCTCCAGCAGCCTAGGCCTATTGCAGCATAACTAAGGGTGGGTTCAGGGTCACCTGATCAGCCCTAACCATATGCTTTAGCAAAAAGGAAAGTTTTAAGCTGAGGGGTTCAAATCCCGCCATCACCTTCCTGTTCAAAAACTGATCTGATCTACGGGGATGTTGTTTCCATACGGATGTTCCAGACGCTTTTATAATGTGAGAAAAACAGATAGTGAATAGTGACTCTAACACGTCAGCCTTTTACAAATATCTGTTCCCCGTTCTCAGCATCAACATAGTAAACCAGGCATGGGACTGGTTAAGCAATAATTCAATTAGCTCAGGATAAAAATAGATTCAGAAGGCTGCGCTTGTGAGTTTGAGGTACAGCGTGTTCTTTTGTTTTTAGTTTTTTATTATAATTGATTAATAATTTAAAAGAATCCTTGAACACAAATTTGCTCTTGCTATCAAGTCTAACAAGGACATCTAAGAAATTTTGGAGAAGTACCTTTAACAGTGTAACATCTGCAACATTGTTTCAACTTTTATTTTAGAACAATTTTTCACTGTGACTATATATCAACAAAACGCAGACACCTGATGGTTATTCACCATCAAAACATTTGCTGGGCAGTTTCTCATAATGTCATCATCTGTTTTATAAGGTGTTGATTTAATGTACATTGATTTCGACATTTCCAGGCTCAAGTGTTTCTGCTGTCACTATCTTAGCTGCAAAACACAAAAAATGGATGGGTCTGACTGTGCATACTGGGCCTACAGAGAGGAGGTTCAGGATCTGAAGGGATTCTGTGACAACAACAACCTACATCTGAACACAACCAAGACCAAGGAGATGGTAATCGACTTCAGGAGAACAAAGTGATCTGAGTACTCCACCCTCTACATTGATGGAGAGGAGGTAGAAAGAGTAGAAAGCTTTAAGTTCCTCAGGGTCCACATCTTGGCCAACCTTACCTGGTCCACAAACATTTCCCACCAGGTAGAAAAAGGACAACCAAGGATGTACTTTCTTAGGAAGCCCAAATACCCTAAAGACTGCTAATTAACTTCTACCGCTCCGCTTATCTTATAGTGACTAACGAGTTGACAGAAAACACATTGGGTAATGAGAGTGCAGTTTCATACTCCAGATAGTACGACTAGCAGACTTCATTATTTTCGTTGAATTTAACCCTAAATAAATGAAAGGAAAAAAAAACAAACAAAAAAAATCAGCAGGTAGACATTTACAGATGTCAAGACAGAAAGCTGTTTTCCTATTTTCTATAGGACAGTATGTCTGTGAAGGTTGTCAGTCATCCAGGTCATCGTAGTCCAAGGAGCTTGCAAAGAAAAGCATCTGGACTTCTTTAAGTTGCTTGAAGACGTTTCACCTCTCATCCGAGAAGCTTCTTCAGTTCTAAGGTCAAATGGTGGTGAGTCCCAGATTTAAACCCAGTGGGAGTATCCCCCCAAAGAGGGACAAAATGACCCCCTGATGATCCTCTAATCACCTGAGCCAAGGTGTGAAAATGGGTGTGGGTCCCAATGGGTCAGTTGAATTTTGTGAAAAAAATGGTTGACACGATGACTTCAGCAAACTTTTCTCATTCAAACCTAACATTAGGTTCACAGTTTACAAAAGCACTGGTTAAGAAAAACATACCCAAAAACAAACTGATAGAAGCAATATAAAACCACCCCATAATTTTCAAAACACTACACAGGAGTATTTGGAGCCACACATTTCCAGACAGCAGTCTTTTAATATTTAAGGTAAGGAATCAACGAGACACAAGTCTCACACAGTTAAAGTAATTTACAAAGAGTGTAAAACAAGGCAAGCAAAGCAAAAGAATAATACCCCCCCCCAAAAAAAAATCAATAAAGGTTTAGCAGAGGAGACTTTTATAACAGTGATGTATACGGTTGTAGCTAAATCAATACTACATTATGACATCTCTGCTGGCTGTGGTCAGAGATGCAACCAGACACATATTTGGCCACAGAAATAGCTAGCAGGCGTACATAACAAGAATTAAATGTTCTGTAGTTGATACACAGAAATGCAGAGAATTTTTCACCCCAGCACAGTCAGTGACTTGTGCACCAGAAGCTTTGCTAGAAAAATAATAATGAACAGCCACGATTACAAGTATTTGCAGAACTCAAGCAAACTGTTTCTTACACCATCACATTGTTCATAACCAAATTGCACAACGTTCATTATAGCTATGGATGCATGGGCATCCAACCAATGAACAGCAATACATCTAATCACATCAAATCTAGGCTTAAAGATAAGATAATGTCCAAAACAAAGTCAGGGTTCAAAAACATTTTTTAAAGAAAAAAATAACCATCAGGTTTGGGAAACTGCAGGTATGTGCCAAGTAGGGATGGGTATCGTTTAGGTTTTATCCGATACCGGTGCCAAATCGGTACTTTTGAAACGGTGCCGGTGCTTAAAGAATGGAGAACACAAA
>NW_005187542.1:346466-353724 GCF_000239375.1 Pundamilia nyererei | reverse complement strand
CGCTTCGCCTTGGTCATTTTTAATCTGTAGCTCTGCTCTAACTGAACGTACGTACCTGGCCCCGCCTACTATCCTCGGAAACGTAAAATGATTGGCTAGAAGTGTATCACAGCTCAGGAAAAAAAAGCACCGAAATAAAGCACCGAAATGTGCGCTGCTTTTCGGTCTGGTTACTACCGTTTATGTCAGATGGTACCGGACACCGGTACCCATCCCTAGTGCCAAGGTAACCAAACACTGTGTATGGATATGTTACATCTGTTTTTCTCACTGAATAATGGATCGGAGTTTTCATGTATGACTTATTTGGGTTCATTTCATGTATAATTGTTAATAGGAATGTATTTTATTCCAATGATAATGTAGCTAGTTACTTTAGGAAAGCTCAGCATACTATAGAATGGAAGCTCTCTCTATTAGGAATACATCTAACAGAACAACGGAGTCCAGTTAAACTGAACTTGTGTGGTTTAAAACTGCTTTGTACCTTCTCTATACTAACGGAAGACTCCAAAGCTGAAAAAGAAACACTGAAATTGCAAAAATCATCAATGTTCCTGGCAAACAAATTGGCAACCACTGATCATTTTCACACATCATTTGTTCATGGATTTGCTTTATTATGAAACAACACCTACTCAGGCAGGTGGCTCAGGAGTTAGAGCATGTCATCACTAGACAGGCGGTTCAATCCTTGAAAAAGTGCTTGTATGAATGTGTGTGTGAATGGTGTTTAAAGTACTTTGAGTAATCAAGTAAAAAAGCACTATATGAGAACCAGTCCATTTGCCCATCTCCAGTCTTTATGCTACACAAACTACCATCTAGCTTCAGCTCCTTAGTTAATGAAGAGTCACAAGAGGTTTGCTGTTAGAATTATGAACAGCATTAATGGAGGAAAATTCACTGGTTACTTCAAAGGAGAGAATTCGTGTTAGAGCCAGTAGCTAGATATAAATTTAGGCATTTACTTCCAGAATTTACATAGACTGTTGTAAGTATACCTAAACTCTTTCACCACAGCAGGGCCATTGTGGCTACTACATTATTACTGCTGCTAAATGGAAACCTGACACCAAGATAGTGAACCTTGAACTATAGAGTAGCAGAAGACAACACTGTCAACTAAGCACAATAAAGAGTCAGTTGGAGTAGAGCCCCACCATCATCCCATCCTATAGTCAAGACTACTAAAAAGACATAAGCTCTGGATGATCCACCACACAGTCTGCTACAGCCCCAGTTTTCAGCCCTGGACTCCTGGACATTTAAGATTCAGCTTTATCTGGTTTGCATAGGCAGCAACCTGCCCAGTCAACCTTTCTGACCTGCTCCTTGTTCCCTCAATATCCCAACCCCTTTAAATTCTGCAATAAATATTAATCTTTCTATATAACTCTAGCTTCCTATCTGTTTGTGTTGTCAGCTAATCCTCTTAGCTATGGGTCATCGGATAGGAGAGTGGTTATTAAAATATGTAACCAATAAGCACTGCAAGGCAATCAAGTGTAGCACAATTGTAGAGCTCAGCATTTCAAAAAAAGGGGTAAATATAACCCCTGGAAGGTCCGTGGTATAAATTATCCTTATCATTTGTAATGATCATTGTTGTGTTTTTTCATTTAGGTGTAAGCCATGGATCAGAGACGGCAGTGATTTCTTTTAGTAGTTAGACATTTATTTAAAAATACCAAGGGAGTCCAATTTAAACCCACGGTGGTTCTACTGTTCTAGGATCCAAGTGTACAAGTTAGCAAAGTGGTAGAAGGCTTCCAGTTCTTAGGCACAACAGTCACGCTTCACTGGCCACAGACTTTCAGGACCTCTGTGCTGCCTGGAGGGGAAAAACGTTATTTTAATTCGAATTAACTTAAAAACAGAGTCCAAAGTTCTCTCTCCACCCTATCCACTTTTTTCAGCTTACCTGTCTAGCTGACTCCAGTAGAGATGCTGACTCAGCCTGGCCCATCTGTTGCACCATCCTGTAGAGAGCACCTTCTTTGTTTTGCAGCAGGGTAAAGGGGTGATCGAATTCCTGGATGGTCCCACTCTCCAGAACCTTAAAAATAGACAAATGTCCTCTTCACCAATAACGGTAAACTTACAGTCCTTTAAAAGCTAGCATGTGAAAAATATATAAAGACTGACACGCTACACAGCAATAATAATGAACTCAAATTAGTTTGAAAATGGTGCTGCATCTCAAAAACTACTTTGGAAAATATATCTATAAATTGGGACGATCCTGATTGTAATCTTTACCAATATCAGTTATTTCATGGGCCCAGAGTTTTAAATCCATTCACTGTGACTGATTCGTCTGTTATCCAGACATGTAACAGTCTTCTGCTGTCCTTTTTTTAACTGACAACCTGCTAAGGATGAGCCAAACAGGAACCTGGCCAGTGCATGATCGCTTTCACGATCATTAGGCATGGGTACTGATTGACAAAATGCATTTCCCACCCCTATGAAAACTGATTAACACACTGTCAGACTGAAAATGGACAGCTAAAGTTAAAATTTAAAGATCCTCAAGGTGTTCCTGAGAGATAATATGATTATAAAACATGGTTGATTGAAATTAAATTAAACTGCACTGAGACAGAAGAGATGACTCACAAGTATGCGGTCACTGTCTATAATGGTGTTGAGGCGATGCGCGATAGAGATCACTGTGCATTCTTTGAACTTGTCTCGTATGGTTTTCTGGATCAGCTCGTCTGTCCTGTAATCACAGCAACAACCAAAACACAGTAGAAACATATGGGAGAGGTGTGCTGAGAAAACTAGTGGATGTGTAATGACATTTCTGTGTATGCTTTATATGTGCTGGCAATGTGTTTGGAGGACCTCGGGTCCACGTTAGCTGTAGCTTCATCGATGATGAGGATGCGGTTCTTCCTCAGGATGGCTCTGGCTAGACACACCAGCTGCCTCTGACCCACACTGAAGTTGGAGCCCGACTCAGCCAAGACAGCCTCCAACTTTCCAGGGAGCTCCTCCACCACAGACTTCAGCTGTACCTTTGTTTATACGGAGCAACCATCAAGAGCTGTCTTTGGTTTATTCTTTAAAACAATGTCCTTGATTAGAGTTTCTAAAAACAATCAAATGACATATACAGTGCATCCAAAAAGTATTGACAGTACTTCACTTGCTTCACAGCCTTATTCCAAAATAGATTCATTTCATTTCTCATAAAGTGAAATAAAAACACTGGTGGCCACAAGTGCTATACCCCAGAATCCTAGCAGATGCACCTATGGTAAAAATCCTAGGTGTCTTCCTAGGAAACATGACCTCTGACCTTGATCTTGAGGTTGAGGTCACAGAGATTCAAATTCGTGGTTCAAACTATAATATGAATTTGAAAATCCTACGTCGCCTAGTTCTTGAATTTTTGCATTCGCAAACTTGTGTAAGACCGGCAAGGTGATGACAGCACTCCCTCAGGCTTTTACAGTTGAGGCATAAAAAGTTAGCTTGAAATTCTCGCAAATTTAGAAAGTAGAAAACAAAAATACAACATGTATTTTTCAATGTACATAAGTATTCACAACCTTTGCTCAATACTTTGTTGAACCTTTGGCAGCAATTAGAACCTCAAGTCTTTTGAAGTATGATGCTACGACCTTGGCGCACATATTTTTGTGCATTCTTCTATGCAGAAACTCTCAAGCTCCATCATGTTGAATGGGGAATTTTGGAACACAGCCATTTTCACATTTCTCCTGTAGCTCAGTGGGGTGGCTCTGGTATGGGCCAGATGATGAGCAGTGCCTGGTTTCCTCCAGACACAAATCTTGGCATTCAGGCCAGACAGTTCAATCTTTGTTTCATCAGACCAGAGAATTTTGTTTATCATGGTCTGGAGCTCAATTTTGAGTATCATGGCAAAGCCTGTGAATACTTATGTGCCTCCTGGGCACCTCCTGGGTGAGGTGTTCCGGGCATGTCCACCGGGAGGAGGCCCCAGGGCAGACCCAGGACACGCTGGAGAGATTATGGCTGTGTCCCAATTCAGGGTCTGCACGCTTGAAGTACGCGCACTACGCGTACTACGTACGGTGTGTACTATAAGTACGAGAAGTGCGGAAGTGAGAGGCTTGTGAAATGGGACGGTCTAGCCTTCGTCGCGCTGTTCAGGTTGCCTAGCAACCATGATACTAACCGCGAGTAACGTTACATACAGCTTTGTTTGACAGAAATGAAGGAGAAACAAATGTTTTGTTAGTCATGCATTTTCGTCATGACATCACTTTGATTAGTTGAGTATCTGAGGCTGACACCACAGGACTGTAAAACATGATTGTTGGGCTTCATTTCTGTACTGAGCAGTCATTTCAAGATTAGTCAGTAAATAACAATTAGCTGTTCATGAGACTAAAATCATCCCACTGTGGTAATGTAAATATAATATGGACGCTGAAAGTACAAACATCACTAATGTCACACAACTTTGCCGACATGTGGCCAACAGCAATGTTTTAATGTTCTTCATTATTAAACATTCGCACATAAGTAAGTGACATCATATTCAGTACTTTGACAGTTCATTCTTCGGCCGCTCCCTTCTGCCGTATTTTGCGGCAAAATTCTCCACACCCACCAACGCGCTATGAATTGTGGGATATATGGGACCACGAAGCGTGCACCGGACCACGCTTGATATTTGGGGAAATCGACGGCGCATTTGGAGTGTGCATTTGAAGTACACTTCGGATTGGGACAGCCGTCGTCGCGTGGCGGTGACGTAATCGCACTTAAAATGCGTACTTCAAGCGTGCAGACCCTGAATTGGGACACAGCCCATATCTCTTGGCAGGCCTGGAAATGCCTTGGTCTTCCCCCAGGTAACCTGGAAGAGAAGGCTGGGGAGAGGGAGGTCTGGGCTTCTCTGCTTTGGCTGCTGCCCTGTGACCTGGCCCCAGAGAAACGAAGAGGGAGGGAGGCAGGATGGATGTATGGATGGATATTTTTAATAAATTTGCATGAATTTAAAACTTTTTTTTCACTTTCTTAATATGGGTGCAAGGGGTGAAAATGAATTTAATGCAATTTAGAATTAATCTGAAACATGACAAAACCTGGAAGAAGTGAAGTGCTGTGAATAATTTGGTGCACTGCAATATTTACAATGCAATATGTATTATTAACATAAAATCACTCAAAAGAAATCCAGCTTAAGTGCATATACAGTACTGTACCTACACAGTATATTTTCTGTCTAGCCAAAGAATTTTTAACACAAAAATGCCGGTTTGATCTTTAAAGACAAAGTTAATTCATCCATATATTTTTCAAAGCATAGTTGAATCCCAGATATTTATTAGTACAAGGGTATATGTATATGATATAAGTTATGTGTATATAGATTTACAATAATTTAAGTAAATTTCTGCAATAAAGAGACCGGAGGGGAGGGCATGCTGTGAAACAACTGGAAGCTGTAACTAAAGTCCTGGATGTGATTACTAGCCTCTTCCAGAGCTTTCCACAGGTCTTCATCTCTATGCTGGTTAAAAGGGTCCAGGTTTGTCCTCACAGTGCCAGTAAACAGAACTGGGTCCTGGAAAACAAAGAAGAGAGAAGTGAGGCAGAATCACAGATATACTTGATTTGAGCATAAATACAAGGTGTATTAATCAGTTTCATACTACACATTTTCATTTTTAATTTAATTTAATTTGCTTTCATTTTGTTTTTCTTGTTTTTAATTCCTCAAAAAATAAGCCTTGAAGCCCCATATTCTTTTACCACTGCTTGGCTTACAAATGAACAGATCCTTAGAGTCAAGGGTCACAGAGGAGTTTGTTTTATAACTTCAGCACTTTGCTACAAAGCTCTACATGCAGGTCCACACAAGTGTTACATTATAAAATCCTCCCAACAGGTGATGATAACACGATAAGATACACAGCAGTGCATGGGCAGAAGCAAAGAAGAACGTGGGTACTAAACACGAGTGCAAAATTATGTAGGCCTATGATTTAAGGTCTCTCTCATCAGGCAGGTGTTCTGTGCAGCCACAATACATTTTCCTCATAAATTCCAGCTATGAAATGAAATATCAAAAAACACAATAGGCAGAATAGGTGTCATCTGATGTTGTACCTGAGGAATGATGGACATCTTCTGGCGCAGGTCATGGAGGCCGATCTCAGAGGTCACAACACCGTCGATGTAGATCTTCCCCTGGGGCTCTGCCAGGCGGAAAAGAGCCGAGACCAGAGAGCTTTTCCCCGCTCCTGTTCTACCCACAATACCGACCTGACCCAGACGAACACACAGAACATCAACAGCTGATCATCACCCAGACCCACCCACTATCTGTCTGCAAACAAATGTGTCACCTTCTCTTTGGCATGAAACGTGGCACTAATCTCTTTGAGGACCGGCGGTCCGTCTGTGTCGTAGAAGAAGTTCACTCGATCAAAGGTTATCATTCCTTGGCTCAGCCAATCAGAGGGAGGATGCTGCTGAGTTTCCCAGGGCCCTTCATTTTTTAGCTCAGTGTACTCCACCACCCTCTCCACTGATGTCATCTGAAAAAATCACGAGCTACCTTCAGCAGGTCATAACAGCATGTCATGTGAATATCTGATAACAGAAGAAAAAAGCCTTAAATTTAAATGTCACTCTGTTTTTACCATGTTCTCCACCTCGGCACTTTGTCTCACTGTCCACTGGAAGTTTCCCATCAGTGTCACAGCATAGGTAAGAACCAGGCCTACCTCTCCAGCCACCAGCCCTAATAAATTTAAGAAGGAAAAAAAAAAAAGACTACGTGAGTTTGTTCTTCTAAACCTATTTAACAAAGTGTTGAATTGGCCAGTGTGCTGCCAGTTTAGCTTTTGTAGCTTTAGCTTGGACACAGGTATTGCAGTCAGTAACACATTGCCATCTTTACATAATTTTTAGTCAAATCGTTTTGTAACTGCAAAAGTACAAGATCATTGTGCAAAGAAAGTGACACTAGTAAGAGACATGAAAGCAAAAGACATATATTCACTGAGATGGTTCTACCTTCATAATATTGGGAGTGATCCTGAATCTTACTTGAGCTTTATAGCAAGACGAGTAAAGAAAAACACTTTTAACCAGTGGATCATTTTTTTCTGTTTTATTTTAAACCACAAAAGAGAAACTAAAACTGCATGCAGATACCAGATCTCAAATTACATGCATCATTTGCAAGGTCTCCAATCATCAGGAGTCTAAGGAGCTTGGAAAGAAAAGCGTCTGGACTTCTTTA
>NW_005187542.1:342591-345237 GCF_000239375.1 Pundamilia nyererei | reverse complement strand
GATGGATGGATGTTGTTAATTCTTTACCATCTCTGAGTAATATCAAGCCAAATGCTGTGAGGGTAATAAATATGGAGCAAATGCTGTCGAGGCGTAGTGCAAACCAGCGGGAGGTCATCAGGAACAAAAACCAGGCCTCTGAAACAAAAGAGCAGAAAAAAACCTGAGACTGAGTTACTGAGATTTGAACTTGAGTCAACAATACTCCATCAGCATTTTACAGCTCAGGGGTACAAAACTGCAAAGGCAGACTTATTTTTTGTATCTGGATTACTACAGGGCAAGTAATAGACCTGGTTTGTCGTTCAATTTCTTATTTGTCTTCTTTTTGCTTCGTTAAGCAGATACATCATACATTGAAACCCTGACTGCAGTGGCCTGGGTTCAAGTCTTCACCATTTTGCTGCATGTCTTTCAAAAATGCACCATAGTAAAGTTGTCTCACAGAATTTTTGGACTTAACACTGAAAATTAATCAGTCACTTTACAAATTCCAGTCAGCCTGGAAAGTGTAAATGTTTATTCTCAAAGAGTAAACCTGAGTGAAGGTCCTGATGGGCATCAAAGTATTTCTTTAACTTCTCTTCTGATCTGGAAGCTCTGATTGTAGAAAGACCATTAAGGGAAGAGGACAGATGTGAGAGAACTGGACTCCGAGCTGTAGAAAGGGCAAAATGAAAAGACAAGAACTACTTTTGCTGGCCCTTTCAGATTATTTTTTCCCCCAAAACAAATTATATAAATAATAAATCAACATACTTGTTGACTCAAGGCGTTTGATATCACGTGAGGTACGAAGGTACAAGCTCCTCAAATACAGAAAGATTAACAGGAGAGGCACAACAGGGATGAGGATGAGAGGAATAACTGAGGCTGCCACCACGATAACGCCAACATTCTGTAAAAATAACTTAAAAAAAAACATCATATAATGAAAAATAATGAAAACACTGAAAGATCTTGTTAAGTCAAAATAAAGAAAACATGGACCAAAGTAATGAGTGCTACACCTTCGAATCATTTAAGTAATAGTGGCAACTGTCAGTTCATGAAATTTCTTCCCTCCTAGATATTCCACATTCAGCTTTAAGTGGAGCCATTTAGCAACCACAGCATGAAGTGGCAGAGTTACAGAGTGGGGTCACTCTGCTGAGCCACATAGCGCGTTTAAAAAACTACCAGTGCTCAAAAAGCATACAAAAACTCTATGCTGGAAGTCCCAAAAACGTGATTATGTTCATCTGGACGTAGTGTTTTCAGTGGGAGAAACCTCCGGCAGAACCAGGCTCAGGGAGGGGCGGGGCCATCTCCCGTGACCGGTTGGGGTGGGAGAAGGAAAACAGGATAAAAGACATGCTGTGGAAGAGAGCCAGAGATACCTCCCCAACCTTATAAACAGCACATTTGTACAATGACTGAAACCAGCCCAATGAATGAACAATGGGCTGTGGGGTCAGTTCCTTGATTGTTAATATGCAAATTGCCATGACCATTGATCAACAATTACTGATCAAAGCCCATTGATCAAGGGCATGGGTAAAATTCACAGAGAGTTGGGGTATGGCTGCAATCACAGCATTGTAAGTTGGTGAAAGATGTACCCTTAGGCCCCCTCCTCGATTCAGAGATGGTCTCTCCCTTTTCACGTAAATGGCCTCCTTGACTCCACGCTCAAACCAGCGTTCCTCCCTATCCAGGATGTGTAATCCTCATAAACTTGGGGAAACCTGCAGTCAGTCCAGACTGAAGAAGTCACTTGGATGAGTGATGAAACGTTTCTCCCACAAAATGCTATGTCAAGATGAACAGAATCAATTTTTTGGGATTTCCTTACATGGATGATTGAGCATGTATGCTTGAAGGTTCATAGCATGGGTTTCTGTGGACAAGCAGCTCCTGTAAATGTAACATGGTGTAGGTGGCACAGTATTTTTGTCTATATATGTATATAATTTATGGTAGTCTTTACTTGATAGAAGTCCACAAAGGTGATAGGTAGCACGGAGTCCATTTGGCTGACATCTTTGGAAAACCTGTTGAGTATTCTTCCTACAATGCAGACACAGTTTTAATTAACAGGACTATGTTGTTAAAGGGCAGAATGTCAACTTGAAAATATTCTGTGTTATAAGTGGATGTGAGGCCTGCAGTTCAGACTTTAGGAGTTTCTGGCTAATGTGTGTGATTGCTTATTGAAAATGGTTTAAAAATGAAATTAAAAATGAAATTAAACCAAATCTGTGAGCAGAATGTGAGAAAATAACAGCTTTAAAGTTATGTCCTAGATGTTTATGCAATCTATACAGAGATCTCAACTAAAGTAAGCAGGCTAACATGTTAATACCAGCCTTAAAAGCTTTCAGTGTCTCCGGTGTTATTGGATAGTTAGCAAGATTTAATTCTGCGGTTTGTCTCTTAAACATTGGGGATTGATACCTACGAATTTTCCAGTGAAACACTGCCCCAATTGGTGACAGTTTTGATTTATTTTTGAATTAGAGTTGTAGAGGCTAAGCCTACGCTTGAAGCCACTGAGGTGGTCGTTAACGGGGGTGACGCGATGTCACTGGTATGCATGAATTAAGTTCACAGTCCAATAAATCCAGCAGTATGTATCTTGTCCTTTTTGGTCTTTATTCTGTATCG
>NW_005187542.1:336411-341463 GCF_000239375.1 Pundamilia nyererei | reverse complement strand
CGGAGGCTCTAGAAAAGCGCTATATAAATGCAATCCATTATTAACAAACACTAGGCAGATAAATATGTGACTGTTTCCTCTTAAAAATAAAAATAAATCCTGTGTAGGCCTCACCTATGGGGTTGACATCAAAGAAGCTAACAGGAGTGTGGAGCACAGCACTAAACATGCTGTTGTGAAGAGTCTGAGCTGATCTCACCAGCCCATGAAATATCACCAAACTCCTGGCAAAACCAAAGACCACAGCTGCTGCTGTCAAACCTAAAAGTAAACACAGCAGGACTATATTAAAAAAATAGTTTGGTATTTGATTTACAGCAGGATATTCTACCAAGTAATATAACATAATGGACACTAAACACATGGTAGTCAACAATAGTATGTGAAGATTTCAGTAAGAACTACAGGACTGAAAGGCTTACCTGAATAAATGCTGAGGTAAAAAGAGAGATTAAACTCTTGGTATGAACTAGTAACATTCATTCCACTTTTAAGGCTAACAGCAGTGACTCTGCTGTTTGTGCCGTTTGTAAAATCATCTCTTGCCCTGTCAGGTGAGAAGACAATTAAACAAAGTGTGAAACATAAGAACATCACTTAAACAGTCTAATAAAATGTTCTGTAATTAAATGAATAGAAAAGTAAGCTACTGGCTCTACAGAACTGGACTAAAGTCCTGATCTACCACTAATTTCTTTATACTTTGCTTGGAAAATGGGACACACGTGTAGTGAGTTATTGAAAACATACATAGAAATGCAGAACAGAAGGAAAAAATAGATTTATTATTTTTTTGCCTTCCCACTGTCCCCAAAGCGCTTGCTGTTTTATCAAATCTCTTTGTAGGGCCTTTACATTACAATATATCTAAAAACGTTTTAGCTCCTTAGAAGCAAATTATAAAGAAATGAGGTGTATCTCAAGACTTGCACAGTATTACACAGTACTAAAAGTGTGTTGAGTTCTCACCAGTATACCAACCACCAGTCCTGAAGGATATATGCCACCTATTGAAAAGAAACAAACAATAAAAAAAAGGTTCAACTTGGTTTTGTTTCTTATGTTCACAATGCATAAAAACATTGCATTAAAAATCTCCATTCACTTGCTAATGGTACCATAAGAAGTCTGTGACTTACCTCAGCTAGAATACTGAGAAATACTATAACCATTAAAACCAGAAGGCTACAGCCTGCCGTGAAGTATGTAAAATAAATGTGACTGCTGACATTTCCTTCAGCTCGTTGTCTGCAATAGTTTGAATAGCTTCAACCTGCAAAACAAGAAATGATCCAGGCACATCTTTATACTTGAACATAGTTTTACTGTTTGTAATCTCAGAACAAAGCTGACACTTCATGATAGTGCATCTAAAATAATATTAGTGAGAAATATATATATCATGAAAACCTCAACTCAACAGAACACCTTTAGGATGAATTAGAGCAAGGACCGTGAGCTAGTCCTTCTTGTCTGACCTGATAAATGTGTTTCTGGATGAATGGTCAAATGAGCAAATACTTTTGATAGTATAGTTTTTTCTTATATATTTATTACATGTAACGTGAAATTTGACTGAAAGGAACCGTAGAAAACCGTAGGAAAAGGTGAGAATTCTTTCAAAGCTGTTGAAAGGATTGTCAAGAATAGCTGATTTAAGAAATTGGGAGACCTCACATGGAGCGGAAATGGACACATAAAGATGAGCTGAAAGCTGCCATCAAAGCAATCTTAGCTTCAGTAACAACTTTACAGTGCCTGCATGCTGATTACCTACACACCACATTACATGGATGCAGTAATTCAGTGTTAAGTGTATAAGTGCAGTGTATATGTACCATCCATTACCATATCATGTACCATGAATGAACACCACACAGCACCATATCAGCTCAATAAAGCACTTCACTCTCGGACTGCAGGCTTACTTGTTGTTGCTACAATATTTGGAAGGCAGAGCCTTCAGCTTTCAGGCCCCTCTCTGTACAGCCAGCTTCTAGTATGGATTCAGGAGACAGACACCATCACTACTTTTAAGATTAGACTTTTTATAAAGCATTAGTAAGAGCTGGATCAGGTGACCCTCAAGCCTCTTTTAGTTACACTGCAATAGGTCTAGGGTGCCAAGATGCGCTAAGTGTTTCTTCTTCACTCATCTTTTTTTACTTTTTAAGAGGTTGAGGATTTGAGATAGTTGATTTGGGGTTAAATTTTCTGTGTTGTTTTAATTTTCATACATTTTCATGATTTTATTACTTCACCCCTTCACTTCACCCGTTGCCTACTGGTGGTGGTCAGAGGGCCCGGTGGCGCCAGTGTCCGGCAGCCTCGCCTCTGTCAGTGCGCTCCATGGCAGCTGTGGCTACAATGTAGCTTGCCATCAGCAGTGTGTGAATCTGTGTATGAATGTGTGTGTGAATGGTGAATGACTGAATGTCGTGTAAAGCACTTTTTGGGTCCTTAAGGACTAAGTAAAGCACTATGCAAATACAGGCCATTTACCATTTATTAACACATTAACTAATTACTTAGAGCAGGGGTGCCCAATCCCAGTCCTCGAGAGCTACCGTCCTGTAGCTTTTAGATGCATCCTTGTTCAAATCAAATGAATCAAATGAATGGCTTGTTATCAGGCCTTTGCCAAACTTGATGGCATGCTGAAGAGGTAATCAAACCGTTTGATTCAGCTGTGTTGGAGTAGGGATGCATCTAAAAGCTGCAGGACAGTAACTCTCGAGGACTGGGATTTGGCACCCCTGACTTAGAGTAAGTGAACTTCTCCAATACCTACCTGAAGTTAGCATATCTTTTCTAGCCAAATGGCTATCAGATAATATCTACAAATGTCACATATTAGAAGAAGTAATAAATGGACTTGTTTATATACCATGGTACCGTATAGAAACTTTAAAGAAAAAGAGAAAGGACAATGCATGGGGGTCTATGAAAATTAATTACATTTTTAAAAAACTGAAGGTAAAACAACACTATTTTGTAAAAATAGCAATGTTCAATCTCTTTAGTAAATATACATACAGGAAGATGGTCAGTGTAGGTGCTTTCTAGTGGAAGGGGGCAGTTGAGGAAACAGTGTGAACTGTGAGAATCATTTGTCCACCGACTTTGTAAAGACAGTTTTTCTGGGTCAGCAAATGGAGACAATTGCTCCTGCTCCTCATCACGTCTCAGCAGGGACACCATATCGAGGTCAGAGGACTGCAGCTCACTGTAGCTTCCCTGGACCATGATTTGACCCTAAAGATGCAACAAAGGAAATCAGTTACTGGACATCTAGGCTGCTGTTCTTTTGGTATATGGATAGTCCAATGGGGGGAAAGGGGGTTGTTCACCGTTTGTAACCCCTGTAGGCTCTACCCTACAGGGGTACCCCAAGACAAACCTTTGCACTTAACCAAGTGAATCTGGAATCTGGGACTCTATAACCCCCTAAAACCCAGTGCATACAATCCTCATCTCCCTTTGAAACACGGGAACAGGTAGAAGTCAAAGGCGTCAAAGGCTTCAATGTAGGAAAGTGTTTACTGAAACTTCTCCAAACAAAGAAATCAAACTCATAAAACCCGAGAAGAATGAGTACTGAGGTCAATCTTAAGGGTGGGTCTGTATGGTCAATGAAACTTTGGAACTCCAAATGTGTGCTCCAAACACAAATACAAAACATCTTAACCACACGGAAAACCATTTTATAAATCTGTACATCCAAACCTAAATAAATGCTGCTTGTTTACGCACAACTTCAAGTTCAGAAATTTGATTATGTTCTTTCAAAAAATCTTCCTTTGCACACAAATATCTAAAAATACACATAACCCTTTGCCTCACTTACAAAACCTTAAGTGCACATGCACGAATCATTCATTACATACAGGTCACATCGCATGTCCACATAGGGTTTTGAGACCCAGGTAGTTTCACACAGATCCACAAATCTAAGCTGTGTTCAAGTCCCAGCAGAAAACTGGGACATCTGTGCTTCCACTGTCCACTGTTCCATTGCCAAGGTTTGTCTGACTTGATGTCAGCTGAGAGCAGAAATGTCCAGGATTAGCAATTAAGCTAACAATAATGTTGCTGTTTTCAGAGAATAGTAAGATTAACATCAAAGTTTTATTTCACATTAAATGGATTAGCATATACCCACTTCAGAGGATGGTCCACAGTCCTGTACAACCATGGTGTTGTGAGTGAAAATTAAAGTGATGTTATGTGTATGCACAGAAAGATTTTTGAAAGAGAAGATGATCAGATTTCTTAAATTGAACTTAAAAAGTTGTGCATAAATGATCACAATGCATTTAGGTGTGGATGCACAGATTTGTAAAATACTTTTACCTGTGGTCAAAATGCTTCGTATTTGTTTCGATTTTAGAAATGGTTGAAATGTCACCATTTATACATATATACATATATAGGATTATGACTAACACTGACACAAGCGACAGCATTAAAACCACAGACAGATGAGTAGCAGTTATGTCCTTACAGTGTAAGACAGCTCTTCTGAGAAACCTTGGATCCTGGCATTCGTGGTCCTATATACACATATCACCATCTAAACAACAGGTTCTCAACAAGTGCAAATACATCTAATGGACTAGAGCTGCCCAGTTTACAGCTAAACCAGCCCCAAACATTCTTTTAAAAAGCCAAAGCCCCAGCAGGCAACCCACAGGACCGATAATGTCCAGGTGCATGAAACCACTAAACTGTCATGATTCTGGGTCTTCTGGCCCAATGTTTTGAGTATGTTTATGTTTAAGTTTATTAGGTTCTCTAAGTTGTGTCAGCTGTGTCCCTATGTGTTTCCACTTCCCCTGATCACCTCCAGTGGGTGGTCGTCTGCTATGTTCATGTCATGTTTCCAGGTTTTTCTAGGAATCCATGCCAGGTCTAAACGTTCAAGATTTGTGAGGTCATGAGTAGTAATACGATGGCACCTATCCAAGATGGCGGCCAACCAAACCGGTTTGACAACCGGTTTGACCGGTTTCGTGTGTGTGCGCATGCGCGTTCAGCAATACGATGGCACCT
>NW_005187542.1:314161-319568 GCF_000239375.1 Pundamilia nyererei | reverse complement strand
GATGACCTGTATAGTGCACTTTATGTAGTATTTTGTATTGTATTAATTGCAGACTGGGATTTTTAATTAATTTAAAGGTTTTTAAGCAAATCTGAGACCAGAAGTTTAGGTTATTGTTTACATTCGTCTTTGCCTTTTGTTTTGTACCATTTTGCCAGCCTTAATAAACAGCTCATTTTTGTTATGCTCAAGTTTTGTCTCTTTGCATGTCTGCACTTCCACGTCCTCACTCCTCACAGTCGGCTGTCCGTCGGCAGCCATACTGTGACATAAACAGCCCAGGTTCATTACTGAATGGGTGAGAACCTTTTTTGTGGTTTTAATGTCGCAGCTGATCAGGTTATTGTCACCATGTCAGGCCAAGTCTGACCGACTAGGCAGGATTCTGCTGTGGGAATGCTTTATTTATTGCAATGGCATGGTTAAGAAGCAGGAGGCAGGCTTCCTTCAAGCAATTTTCTTTTGCAGGGGTACAAACCTCCTTGAGGACCAGGATCTGGTCAACTTCCCTCAGATGTTGCAGCTGATGTGTGACCAGGATACGACACTTGTTCTTCAGCAAGCCACAGATACACCTGATCATAAGCACAGACAGGTGTACACATTTCATAAATAAGAAGTGGAATTTTTCTCCTTTTAAAAATCTCATATAGGTCCATACTGCACGACACAACGCAGCTGTGTAATGCGAGCTCAGTCCTCAAGATCCAGATTCATTGTTTGCGTTTGTTTAAAGTGATTACAATATTGGAACTATGACACATTTATAGCTGACTTGTGTAAAATTTGAGTAAGAGAACATTTAAAAGGTCAAACAGGATGTGTGGCAGAAAATATATTTCTACAGGGGAAAAAAAGAAAAAAGTCTGTGGCTGTGATAGAGCAGAAAAGGATCTGTGTGCATTACCTCAGCAGTATGTACTTAAAGAAATCTTTATGGCTTTTTCTCCTTATCTCTGTGTCAACTGAGAGGCTTTAAAAGGACTGGTAACAGTTAAATAATGCTTATTTGGAACTGCCAATCATGCAGTGCAACTAAAATAAAAATCATGGCTCGATGTGAGCATAATAATCCCACTTCTAAGTTTATCAGTGATAGTATTGTTGGGTCTTTACTTTACAGTATAAAGTGCCATGAAATGACCGGTGTTGAATTGAAAACTCAAATCTAACCTTACAATTAATAATTCCCTTCTTTTCTATAAAACAGAGATATGTAGCATGTAGAATATACTATACTTCATGTGTATGAATACATATGGGTATCTCTTTGGGACACAGATAATTGTGAGCAGTCATTACTTGTCGAAAAGATGTTTTCCAACTTCTGCATCCACAGCACTTAAAGGGTCATCCAGGAGGTAGATGTCTGAATCCTCATACACAGCCCTGTAAAAAAAAAGGGCTTTGATTATGGCATGTGAAGTAGAACAACTATAGCAACAGTAGTGTGCATACCTGGAGGTTTAAAAAAATTGCCCGAACATATAGCTTATTGCTGCCTCTATTTTAGGCTGCCTAATAACTCAGAGAAGGAATTCAAATCTGTTGAGGATTATACTAAAAATGGATTTCTCTCCTGTGCATAACAATGACATAACTGCTGTGACTGTTGTCGTACCTCGCCAGGTTTACACGAGCTTTCTGTCCACCACTGAGTGTGGCTCCTCTGTCTCCAATCAGTGTTAGGTCTCCATCTGGGAACATCTCCAGGTCCTGCACAAAATGTACGTGTAACACAAATAAATGTGAATGCCAAAAATAGGGGAACATTTTAGTCATTTGATAAATATTGGCAGTTTGGTTTTGTTCTTCAGAATATTAGCAAAATAGGCTATCCTGTACTATAAGCACAGATAGAGATTCCAGGACAAGTATTAATGATCGAAACGCAGACTAGGCATTAAAAACATAAGAGGAAAGGAAAAACCTGAGAATAACTAACAAAGAAACTATGAATACAAAACATAAAATCAGAATGAAAACACAACCTAAGCAAACATAATATTCAACAAAAAATTACAACAAGGTCATACAGAAAATATCAAACTGAAGACTGAGATTCCAAAGCTGAAAAATGCTGGGTACAAAACCCAGAATCATGACTAGAAGAAGCCTGAGTTGTGGACATGCATCTGCTTCTCTGTAAAGTCCGGGTCCATGAAATCCACAGTAGTAGTTCAGGCTTTAGAAGCTTTTCAGTCATAGTTTCTCAAGTAGTATTTCTACATTGTCATGAACACAATATTCCGTTTGGATAGAACACATTAGCTCACCTTCTTCAGAGCACAGGCTCTAAGGACCTGCTCATATTTCTTTGGGTTAAGTTCTCTCCCAAAAAGGATGTTGCTGCGAATGGTTCCAGGGAACACCCACGGTTGCTGGGATGCGTAGGTTAGCTGACCTTTGACCTTCAGTGTGCCTGTATCATGAGGAAGCTCTCCCAGGATTGCACTCAGCAGGGATGACTGAGGAAAACATGGATGTCATGCATGTAAGCTGGGCAAATTGCATTTTTTTTTTTTGTCAGTGACAAATACATGCAGACCCCTGCAATGGTTTGGCACTTTGTCTCCGAGTTGCTATGGTGCAATGGCCCAGACAAATTCTGGACCTCAACACAACTGAAACACCTTGGCAGAACCAGAAAAGAGCTGTGTATAAACATATACCTCTAAACCTGAATAAACTGAATAATGACTGATAAAGTCATACAGATCAGATTTAGCTGATCTTTAGCTACTTTTGCTAAATGTGAATGTACAAGGTACTGAATCATGGGCCACATATTTCATAGGACTCTATGCAGTAACAGAAAAAAACAAAACAGAAAAAACAAAGCAAAAAACCTCCACTCTTTTACAAATGAAATCAAGTACACTGTTAAAAGAAAGAATTAAAGGATGTTTTTTAAATAAATGTATAGCATCGAGTCAGTTAAACTTTTGGGATATTGATGTGATCAGTCAAATAGCAGAGGGGGTTGTTAGTCGATACCTGGACCCTACAGAGATTGCACAGGTAGTCCATCTCCCACATGGTAAAACGGTAAATGAAATTCCAGGAGACAACAAAATGTTCTAGGAGACATGGACAAGGCTGTTGAAGGCCCTTAACCCATCATCAGGACTGGGATCTGCTCCGTTTTACAAAAAGAAACTGGATGATCACTGCCAAAACCCTATAAAAATGACAATAATGGCACCAGAGAGCCCAGTGCCCTCTGGTAAGCCCTGTGCTCACCACCCAGCACCATGCAAGCTAACATTTGCCATAGAATACCAGAATTGGTAGGTCCTCCACTTGCGCCCTGTGCTTTTCAAAGATGAAAGCAGGCTTATCCTAAGCACATGTGACAGAACTGAAAGGAAAGGGTCTGGAGAAGTCGTGGAAAAACGTATGTTGTGTAACATCATTCAGCATGACTGGGTTGGTGGTGAGTCACTGGCATATTGATAGAGGGATGCACAAACCTCTACAGCCTAGGCAACGGCACCCTGACTTTCAATAGATATTGTAATAAAGTCCTTGAACTTTATCAGACCGTGGCTCAGGGGGTTGGGAAGCGTATCTGTAACCGGAAGGTCGCCGGTTCGATCCCCGGGCTCTCTGTCCTGGTCGTTGTGTCCTTGGGCAAGACACTTTACCGCCTACTGGTGTTGGCCAGAGGGGCCGATGGCGCGATATGGCAGCCTCGCTTCTGTCAGTCTGCCCCAGGGCAGCTGTGACTACAACCGTAGCTTGCCTCCACCAGTGTGTGAATGTGAGCGTGAATGAATAGTGGTATTGTAAAGCGCTTTGGGTGCCTTGAAAAGCGCTATATAAATCCAATCCATTATTATTATTATATGCTTGTGGGTCCTGGATTCTTCCTGGTGCACAGCAATGTCCAACCTCATGTGGTGAGAGTATGCAGGCAGTTCTTGAAGGATGAAGGAACTAATACCACTGACTGGCCCCCACACTCACCTGACCTAAATCAATAGAACACCTGTGGGACATTATGTTTCAGTTCATCCAATGTTGCCAGGTTGCACCACCTAACATATTACTCAGTGCACATCAGTAATGATGATTTTTTTTTTCCCATTGAGATCTGATATGTTATTAAAGTGGTTATTTTTTGAGCGGCGTATAAGAATCCGGTGATAAACCGTTAGGTTAAAGACTCCTATAATCTTAGGGTGGATGCTAAAATAGATTACACAAGTTTACTGACCTTTCCGGCCCCCACTGGTCCGATTACAGTCAGAAGTTGATGTGACTTTGCTGTGATGGAAACATTCTGAAGAGATGGTGCATCCAAACTCTAAACAAAGACAAAAATGGCAGTAAGTACTACATCAAACTATAAAGTTTGCAGGAACAGTCATTGTTCTACAACAATATGTTACACCGCTACGAAATATATTACACTATTTACCTTATCCCAGTAGCAGGTCAGTTTCTCGATCTCAATAGAGTTTCCCCCCTTTTCCGCCAAAGGCAACATAATGTTTTTTCTCTCAATCTCTTCCAGTAGGAGAAAATTCTGAGAAAATGATAAAAATGGTTTTACACCAGCTTTGGAAATTGCTTGACTATCTTGGACATGACTACTGGATTGCCAACTTTTCCTACAGTTTATGACAGAAATTAATTACCTTAATCCTGCGAATGCTCACTACAGTCTCTGACAACTTCTCAATGGCCAGAGGAAAGAACAGGGTCAGGGTGACCTTAATTGTACCATACAGGGACATGGTGACAAACACCTGGCTGGCAGTCATGGTGTTCCCCAAAAGAGTGTAGACCGTGAACGGTAACAAAGATTATGAGCTTGCTGCTGGCAAAGAAGGAAGCCATGTTGAGTCCTCGTAGGAAGGAGCTCTTTAATATCCGACTGATTTCTTTCCTACAAACATAAGAGAACATATGTAGATGGATTACATAGTTGAAGCAAAGTTTTAAGTTTAAATTTGGCAGGATGTTGAGCAACATCGGTTTCACTTTGATATGTCTATGACGGTAATTATATGTTTAATTTTTAAGTTATGAAGGAAAAAGGAAAGAAAAGTCAGAGTGTAGGTTTTTGTGAATTCCCATGTTCTCCCTGTGCCTGCATAAGTTCTGTCTAAGTACTCTTGGTTATCCAATGCAGCAGGATCCAAACCTCCCACTGAGTTTAGGGGTCACTCTTGATATGAGTTTCAGCAGGAGGACAACAGTACCAATTAAGAACACCCCATAAAATAAAGTAGTAATATAAACTTTTTCACAAATTGAAGAAAAGACAAGCAAACATAAAATGTAAACATGTTGCAAAAGGAGGATTTACAGTGGGGCAAAAAAGTATTTAGTCAGCCACCGATTGTGCAAGTTCCCCCACTTAAAATGATGACAGAGGTCAGTAATTTGCACCAGAGGT
>NW_005187542.1:292070-312640 GCF_000239375.1 Pundamilia nyererei | reverse complement strand
GTGGAAATCCTAAGTGATTTTCAGAAAAGTTAACCTCTGACCTTGGGGTTAAGGTCAGCGGGATTTGAACTTATCTGAGGTTTCTAGTAGGTGCATCGTTGGTCTGAATTTGAAAATCCTATGTCGCCTCATTCTGGAGTTCATTCACAAACTTGGTATTGTCGTCCTCCCTGTGTTTTGACGACAATACCCCGTGAGCCTGTCAGAGCTGAGGGCTAAATCAGTTGATGATGGAGAGGGGTACCAAAAAAAGGATAATATATGCAGTAGTATTCTGCTGGTTCAGAAAATGATTCGTGTCAAAACATTACCAGTTTGTCCGTGATTCTCATCCTTACTTTCTAACTTCAGTCACCAGGGCTGAGAACCGTTTCTCCCAGACATACATCTTGATTATCCTTATGCCAGACACCACTTCATTCATGATACGGATTCTGCTGTCAGTAAGGACTGCTGTTTTGCTCCTGCCAAAAAACAACAACAAAAAACTCCACAACATGTCATTGAGGCCGCTAGTTTTCCTAATGATACATTATAAATAACATATTAGTGCATGAGAAAATAGACACAGTCATTGAACATTGTTAAACAGGCCCTGTCATGGTCCTGGGTTTGGACTCAGGTTTCTGAGTTTGGAACTTGTTTTAAAATGTTTTTAGATTCATAGGGAACATTTAGTTCTTAGTTCGAATCTTTTTAGTTCAAGTTCCTATTTCTGTTGGTTGGGTTGTTCTTCATCGTTTGATTTTCTTTGATTCATTCTTGTTGGCTCTTGTTCCCTTATTTCCTCTCCTTGTTTTTAGTTTGTCATATTGAGTGTTTCGGTTATTCATTCCCTGTTTTATTTTGGTTGTCATTTGTTTCTTTTTTTGACTTTTTTGACTCAGTCGTCTGTGCCCTGTGCCAATCTTTCTATAATTGAAACCGAGTTGGGAAGAACTCTGCAGAAGTTCTGTAAAATAATGTGCCCACAGTAAGAAAACGAGAGAAACAGAAGGTTTTCTGTGTATTAACAAACACTTCCTGCTTTATAATTACAGGAGAGTCTGGGCAATGAGCTACCAGAACATTTTGTGTAATTTCAAACATTTCTTACAATTGAATTTGTGCGAACATGTCTTTCATTTACTGCAGCAACATTTCTTTAGAAAAGAAAAATCACAGCGCCACTCGTCCAGCCTGCTTAAGATCAAAGTAAGTTGTATGTGGCCCTCAAGGTAAAATGAGTTTGACCTCCTTGGTTTACGAAGTACCAGAGGAGGGCAGCAATGCACCTTTGTGTCTAAAATCCAAGAAGAAGTCTGGCAGTCTGCCTGTTTAACCACCTTTGTATGTCTCAGTTCGGGTTTTGGAATTTCCTGGATTAGTCTTTTTTGTGTGTGGATATTTTGGAGCTTGTGAACATCGGGCTTCTACTTTAATAAAAAGGTGTGTTTTACATTTGCCCAATTTGCCTCCGAGTCCTGCAGTCGGGTCTTGTTTCTTGCTGGATGTTGAGAGGTCTATAGATTGAAAGATCCATGTACTTCTCCAGTTATCCTTTACCTGAAGATGCCGAAGAGTTTTCCAAACCAGGTCTGTATCGGCATCATAACTGCAATTGTTGCCACACCTGCCAGGCACGAGGGGCCGATCTCATACCAAAGGAAAACGATGATCACCATTGCTTGCAGAGGTCCCGCCCACAAGTAGTGCAGTCTGAGTGTAATCTGTAGAGGTCATTATAAATGACATTTTGAAAAGTGTGTGACATTTGGAAGTGGCGGTCACAACTTGGATAAAACTGTCAGTCACCATAAGGAGCCTGTAATGTAAGCAAACATAGATGCCCAAGATTTGGAGAAATGTGCTAATGGTCAACAAATTTTAGGAATACTTAAGGTGTCTCAATAAAGTGTTGGGTAACTACATGCCGATAGAACAGCTTTAAGATGCTTGTGATTTTCGTGTGACTGCAATCACCCTCACATGTTAATCAGTCGTGTCAGGCTTTAAGCTATCCCAAAAATGATTCCTTTGTGGCATTAACAAAATAGCCGCAGACTTGCTTTTAATGCCTGACTGCAGGTAACCAGTGTGGATGAGCATGTTTCATTTGTGGAAGTACAGATGTTTTATTCAGATGCCTGCCTAATATTTTTGAAAACAACTTCCTGTGAATTAGACAAAAGTAAACTTAATTGTCCTACCCATACAAAAATTGCCTATATACATCCTTATGACATAGCTAGCTATCAGTGGAAGGTTTGCTCTCAGTCAATCTCATTGGTTAGAAGTTATTGTGAGGTCTTGTATTAGCTCAAAATCAGTCATCTTGTGATGCCACCGTCTGAACAGGGACTCGCCAGACCTTATGCTCTATAGATGGTGTGCTGTAATCCTGGAAGTGGACAGAAATGTTTCGTCATACAATAAATGTGATCTCTCTGGACAACTTTGTATTGATTTGCTTCCAGACCTCTTCCCTGCCCTATATATAACATCAAGCAGAGGGTCAAGAGTTCAGATTTTTCATCTTTATCATTCTCCCGTGGCAAGTTAGTGTAGTAACTTTTAAATAATATCTAAAAAAAACAAAACTGTATTTACCACAAATACCCATCTACTCAAATACCTAAGGAAAAAAGGTTTCAAAGGGTACATCCAGGTTAGCCCTCTGTCCTTCTGTTGTCTCGGTTACAATTCTCCAAATGTAGTTTCGAGTTGGTTCTTGACCCTTACAAATTTAGGTCATCTGTTGCCTTACCTCATCAAAATGATTAACATCATTTGAAAGTAGGTTCACTATTTGACCGGTGGTTGTTCGTCCGATGGATTCAGTGCTGAGACCAAGAGCCTGATGAGAACATTTTTACTTAACAGCTTGAAAATTTTACAAAATTATTCTGAGAGTTGTGAGCTCAAAAATCTGCATCTCTTGTGCAAATTTTCTGAATCTTCACTGACCTTCCTGTAGATCATGTGACACATAGCCACTCTAATCCTCATGCCTGTTCTTTGGACATGATAGTAGTAGAGATGTTGGAGGATAGTCAGTCCAAACGTGGAGATGGACATCGCAGCACCGTAAACATACGCCATGCAAAGACTCCTCTGATCATCTGGGTGATAATTCTCAAAGAAAAGGATTATTTTTCCCAGAAGAAGTGGCTGGATCACTTTGATTGCCTCCTTTACGACAAAGACAATAAATACATAATGGAATATGCAAACAAGCTTCACTCTATCCATTACTAGTACTTGATGTGGTAAATTGGTTCAAATATCTGCTAGTAATACAATAATACAGTAAAACTACAGTATTCCTTTTTATTTTAGCTCATCTGAAATAATATGGCCAGAAAACCGCACAAAATCTCAAATACGACCTGTGCATGAATGATTGTTTTAACACTGGTGCCAATTGTAAATATTCACAACATACCAGAAAAAATTCAAATAGGCCGGCTAATGCATAGGACTTTCCATAGCACTTTATAAGAACCCTGGAGAGCTGCGGCTTCCGTAGTTCCTTTGAAGCCTTTTTTACTTCCTCGTTCCAACATCTGCAAATCAAATGAATTTATTAGTTGAGCCCAGGATTTATAAACACATTTCCAACAGAGGTGCTTTACTATTTTATGAAAATTATTTGCATTGGAATTTGATGGCAGCAACATATCTCACAAAGTTGGGACAGGGCAAGAGAAGGCTGCAAAGGTAAGTGGCACTAAAAAGAAACAACTGGAGGACTTTGACGCTAATTAGGTTAATTAGCAGCAGGTCAGTAACACAATTATCAGACCCTCGAAAGCACTTGATATTACAAGCAGCGGCAGGTTGACAGAATGGCAATCCACACTATAAAAAAATAAAATATTAACTTGAAACAAACAGACATGTTTCTTAACCAGCACCACTTCTGGTTTTGTCACATTAGCCTTTTGCTGAAGTACCTCTGCAGCTCCTCTCCCAGGGTTTCAGACCGATCCTCCGGAAGGACACTGTACATGTCACTTCTCTCGAGCCTGTGTTTTTGGCCAAGCTGTAACAGGGGGTTTAACCAACTGAAACAGAAAAAAACAAACCATTTCCATCTGGCAGAGAGAAATACAAATCACTGTGGTTTAGAAAAGACATATCTAAGCTGACTGTGAATGTCTGAACTATTTGTGATTAATGAGTTATTTGGAGAAACAGTGTTTTTAGTGATGGACTTGGAGGATCTCTTAAAGCTAATGCTGTTCACACATCAAATATCGGCCACGGTCCCGGAAGAACATTTAAAATTACAATGTAAATTCACAGGTATCCAGCTTCTTGAATTAATAAGCAAGTGATGATGATCAGTGTATGAATAACTTAAGCACAGGAAAGCAACTGGTGCTGAAAGAAAAAGACAGCTCGTTGAGGCTGGCTGTGGGAATGAATCAATCTGCATACGCTGACTTCACACTGCAGTCCAGAGAAACGAATGACTACACCCACTTCTATATAGTCTATATATAAACCTTTAAAAAAGCAGTGTGTACGACTTAGGGCAGCTAGTGGTGAAGTTGCAGATAGCAAACAGCTGCTCTGGCCTCGCCTTCATCTTCCAAGCAAATAGGAATACTTGCTGTGACTGCTAAACATGTTAAATGTCGTCTGTGAAACGAGAGAGGGCCCTGGTTTGTTTCTCTGTAAAGCCTTACAGAGTTCACTGAAGTCACTTAGTGAGCTCATTGCAATGGTCTCATCAGTTTTCTCCAATAAAAAGAAACGGCTGATTAAACTAGATGTGCAATAAAGAACGTGTTTTAACTTCTATTTGCATGAAAGCTTTTCAAAAAATACTTGAGAGCCTCAGACTTTGTGAGAGCATCAGTTTGCACATTGGGACTGGACCAAGACGTACATCGGAATGCCCGTAGGGGGTATATCACGTGATGTTCTTTAAGTAACCGACACATATTTGTTATGTACAATATGTACAAGCCCCTATGCGAAGGGGAAGCCTATATTCAGTCACCTATGGAATATGGACAGTTTACATTTGACATTTATAGAACGATTAACTTACACTCTCCCTGTAGATATAACGGGCCTTTTTTAAAAGCCCACTTTAAAAAGTTTCACTAAACTGTCTCCACCTGTTCCCAGGTGTGAATGCATAACAAGAGGCGGAGTGTTTAACTAAAGTAGAAATGAGCCTAGTGAGCTTTCTGAACCTCCAATGGAAAAAAAAATCTATGGAAATAACCGCGTACATGTTTGAAATAAAATAACTGTCATTTAATGTCACGGACAAGTGTTTAAGTCGGCATTTTCAGTGACAATTTCACGTTACAAAACAAATCTGAACGAGTTGCACTTTAACGTACCATTTAAGCAACGCCTATAGTCAGATACAGTTATGAAAGTGCAATATCGAGGGCCCCGGTTTTCACGTGTGTTTCCCCCTACTGATCCCCACGTGCAGTAGCTGGTGTGTGAGGACAGCGCGAGCACCTGGAGTCTGGGCCGTCTTCAAAGTTCAAAAGACAACTTCGTCCAAATGACATCAAACTTCACTGTTTTCACTCCATCTGTCCATTTTATGCCAATATGTCCATGCAAATAGTGCAGAGAGTCTCACCGGGATGCATAGTGGCATTATACAATAGGACGTCACATCAGGGCTGCTGAGTTTAGCAGACTACAGAGATTCTGTCCCTATACCAAAGCACTATGTTACTTAAGTTTTGCATCTTGATGAGACACCAGCAATGCACAGAGACAGCTGCTCTAACCAAGTAAAGACCCATCTCTCACTTAGACAGCTAAACTGAAGCCATAACCTCTGTTGTGATGACACAGCACTGTCAGATCTCATTTTGTAAAGATGAGAGTCAGGATTTAGTTTCTTCTTAAATCAGAGCCAAGAATTAAATACCTTATAACAATATCAACCCGAGACAACTTTGCCAAAAGTGTTACAAATGTATGTGATATGATCCACAAATCTGAACTAAGTGTACACCGTGATTTGTGTGTAACTTTTGAGGGTTAACAAATGAGCGCTCCAGTCCACACACAGACATGCACCTGAACACATTGCGATCATTTGCGCACAACTTTTTAAGTTCATCATTTTCTCTTTGACAAAGGTTCCTGTGAGCACACGTAACGTCCCTGCTGGTCGCTTACAAAACCTTAAACGTATGCACAAGAATCGTTGATACCTACAGATTGCGTCACATGCCCGGGAGAGGTTCTGAGACGACTGTCAGGCGGCTGCTTCTCACAAATCCAAAAATCTAAGCTACGTTCAAGGCCCAGTGGAAAACGGAGACATCTGGATTTCTATTGTATTTTTTTCTAATAAACAGATGGGTTCATCTCTCCACTAGAAAACACAGATATTATTTTATTCTTTAAATAAGCTGCCGCTACATGCTGGATGTTCATCTGCTGGGAAAAGTCAGTCAATGCTCAGTTCGTTTCTGCTCTGCCCGGTTAGATAAACCCTGGAGACGAAACAGCGGAAGCCAGATGTTCCTTTTTTTTTTACTGTGACTTGAATGCAGCTTAGATTTGTGGTTTTGTGTGAGGCTGGCTGAGTCAAAGTTGTGCCAAAACCCCACGTCGGCATGCGACGTGATTTGTGCGTGCCAGGCCATTCGTGCGCATTTATAGTTTGTAAGAGAGCGAGGGGGCGGTTACACGTCGGTTTAGACATGCGTGTGCACAGGAAGCTTCTTCAAAGAGAAAATGATCCGATTTGTGAAGCCGAACTTAAGGCGTTGTGCAGAAACGAGCAGTATTTCTTCAGGTTTGGATGCACAGATTTGATAAATGGTTCTACGTGTGGTCAAGATACATGCAACTGTGAGCCCTCAAAGGTTACACACAAATCACTGTGCACATTTAAAAAGCTTGTTTTGGGCTTGTAGGCATTTAAAACACTTTCTCTCTATGCAAAGATCATCAGGTTTACACTGCAGTGTCAGATAATGTTCTTTAAACTGATTCATATCATATCTAACAGCTGCAGAGGTACAGAAGACGAAATATACATTTGTATTTTTTAAACGCTTCCTTTGTCTGCTGTTGTTTTTAATGGCCTGGTCCTTCTTGGTTTCCAAAGGGATGCTTTGCCTTCTTTACTTTTGTCTCTAAAAGATGCCCCAAAGGTGTTTCACTTGTTTCAAGTCAGGCAACACACCTCTCCAGGTGAGTTTTTCTTTTGCCTGTATTAGAAACACTCGTGAGTTTTGCCGACATGTTTTGCTTTGTCATCATCTCTTTTCTGGAGGATTCTGGCGACTCGGTCATCTCGTTAGCTTCTGGTATACGTTGAGGCATTCATGGTGCCACCTACCAAAGACACCTCCTTCATGCAGCCTCATAAGATAAACTCCTACCCCCACATCTAATATTCTCCAAATATTCATCAAGTGTCTTTTCATGTTTTATTTCTTTTGTTTTTTGGATTCCCATCGCACACAACATGAGTGATCGTGTCACCAACTCTCACAGAAATTTGCAAATCCACTTTTGGCCCTTGTGCTAACTAAGAAACAGTCTTTAGTGTCATTCCTGCACATCTTAGATAGTTCAGCTCAGTTCTTTTCCATGTGGACACACGGTGGACACAACCCATTAACAAATACTGACAACGCTTTGGTGTCCGAGCATTTCACAGGCCAGAAGAAAGTCCCCTGCGTTGCAGTATGCATGTGTTTGTTGCAGTGTTTCAGCTGTGGAGCAGTTTTTAACTTTGAAATACCGCAGTTACTGAACACACATCTCTGTTGTATTCTGTACTCACTCATGCAAAGCCATCAGCAGAGGGCGCTCAGAGCCCATTTATGAAACATACTTCACTTGCTGTCATTCTATCAACAAATTACTCAGCAATCATTCATATTTTCATTTTCAGAAGCCATGTTGCTCTCTCAGAAGAATTAAGAAGCTGATGGGAGGATCCATGGGAGGAAGTGGGTGAATACAGCATGTATTCACTTGTCGATCCATCCCTCAGATGCAGTATAAACGTATAAATGTAAAGGAGCTGCAGCTTCATTGTGGTTATTTGGGATAATTTTATATTTGAATCCAATAAGGTTTTTAATTTGAACAAATATGATGCTAACACTTTCATTCCAGCAGTAAATTAAGTCTGGAAAAGTCAGACTTGCATTTTTACTCCAACCTAAATGGTTAAAAAAAAAAAGAGAGAAATCTATTAACTAGTTTCTCGTTTGAAGCGTTTACCTGAAGCTCTCTGAGCTCTCCACATCACAGCCTGCTTCTATTGGCTGTCCATGTGCACGTCAGCAGTCACTGCTGCATCCTGAGCCCCAGCTGTTGCTGTGTCACATCTTTTTTACACCAGGGGCCGAGGCTTTGGTTGACCTAGTTGCTGAAAAGCCCATAAGGCAAAGTCAAAAGCAAACTACAGATTACACACAGAGAGAATGAAGTGTTTTGTAGCATGAATTGATATTTATTGGTTTGGAGAGGAGTCTGTTTCTTTCTTTCTTTCATGTGGTTTTAATAAGTTGTACGACCAACAATGCTGACTTTGTGATTTCAACCACGGGACATACTGTGTCAGTCAACTTCAGTATTAAAAGTACACAGAAGCATCACATCAAGTCCACCTTAACCTTTACAACACCAATGTGGACTAAGTGGCACAAATCAGATACTGCATATTTGAGAGTCTTAAAACCCTTTTCCTGTATCCCATGTCACATTTAGGTGAGCTCTTCGTTGGACCTACTTTTCTTGTACAACAGCATCATGAATTCATCTGAATCGGTTTCCATTCAGTAAGAGAACGTTTGTATTTTCCAGATTCCAACAGATAGCAGACAGTGAAGGCAGCCATGCTCACTGTCCACTTGAGTCTTTGACCTCATTCTGTGGTAGACTGAGCAGTTCCTGGATCCTCTGCATGTCCTTATTGGTTTCCTCCACCTGAGAGCTCACATTCAAGTTGGAAATCAGCTCATCCGTCAACTGCAAACGGGCTGTCCTTTTATTGGAAACACCAGCTCTGATTAACCAAGAAGCATCAGGATAAAATGACACTTTGTATTTATTTCTGATACCTTATTTCTTACCATTCTGCAAGCTTGTGCTCATACAGTTCCCTGCGCTCTCTCCTGCGCCTCTCTCGGATCGTCTCTCCAGTCAGGGACTGCAAGGCAATGACCAGAGCACCAACCGGAATCCTGTGTAGAAGTCAGTGTGTATAACTGTAACTGTGATGCACACTTTTACACAGATCAGTTCATCAGATAGTCTATGTTGTATAACATAAAACATATCAGATGCCAGTTCAATGGAAGCATCGACCCTGTAATAACTTCCTTAAACAGTTTCTACAGCTGCTGCGGCCCAGCTTCTCCGAACCCTCCGCACTTTCCACTCACACCTCTACGACATGAATAAGGAAACCATAATGGTTAAAGATCTGGAGCGTGATGTGCTTTGCAATTAGCTGCCTGCTTTCATGCCGCCCCTTCTGCCCCAGCTACACCTGGCGTAGCCGTGGCTGGAGCCATTTGCCCACATCAAATGCTCCAGGTGGCTGGCCACTGAAGCAGACAGTGAGAGGAAGAGGAGGAGGGAGCAGTGCTAGTGGAGGGCCAACTGGAAGTATGGCTAAGCCATTATGGAGTTGACCACAGGGATGATCCAAACTAGACCCTCCTCTGTTACACCATCAAAGGCAACACACTCAATTTGCAGTTATACAATCTGCATTTAGCTGTGTGCGCTCAGCTGAAAGGACGAGCGAGGCTAAAGTGGGCCAGGCTGTGAAGATGAGACAGAGGATGAAGCACCTCCAAGTCTACATCAGACCACGGTAGAAGGACACAAGAGGCTGGAATAACACCGATGGTATAAAAGGAGAAGGGCAGCTGCTGCCTTGGCCCGTCTCCTTGGTTCAGTACCCAAAACACTGTCCTCTGTGGTACACGAGTCCCTCTGGCACCACGAGCAGATTTGGAAGGGAGTGGGGAGGAGGAGGGGGGAGGTTCAGCTGGGTGACAGAGGGTTGCTGGGAGGGGCGCAGCTGGCTGCCAGAGTGCTCACTGACTTCGAGCACACAGGCATGAATGTAAATACACACACACATACACGAGAAGGCATGCATGCATGTCAAAAAGTAAATACACAGCATCTGATAATAGAAGTCAGCTCAGTACTGAGGACTGAGCATGTTCTATTACATCAGATGGAAAAAAAGTTTAACATGCACTGTTGGGACTGGAAGTCAAAGAATTCTTGTAGAAGCAGAAGCCAGCCTTACCCCAGCACTGCTCCGATCACCGAGCCCGCTACCAGCCCTCTCAGGCCCAGGTTCAGTCTGAAAAGGCCTACAGTCACAGCTGCTCACATACAGAGTTTCATCATTTCAATGTGCAGGAATTTGTACTGGACATGTTGAAAGAACACTTTTATTGTCAAGCAATAATTAAACATAGATTCTGGGTGTAACTGAACAGGCGTGTCACATTTTAATATCATCACATACGGTCCTATTTTAGTGGGCATTTATTATAGAAATAACTGAAAACAATCACAGTTGGAACTACAACCCGCAGGCGCCCTGATCAGATCACGTGACTCACCTCCAGCTGCAACATACTGGCTGACTGCGTCTTTGTCTTGGTACACGGAGAGTCCCGTGCTCACAGAACTACACAGGGAGAGGAAACGCACACGATGTTGAGTCAGTGAGGCCAAAACAAACTGACCGAGGTATGCTAGCAATGTTAAAGCACTCGCATCCAATAAACATCTGCACATTGTTTATGTGACATTCAGCATTCTGTGCATTCTCCTGTTATTAATACTCCAGATCCACAAGCTGATTTGATCCCTTGTAAAAGTAACACTACACACACTTTCCTCACATGCTCCACCTGTTTTTTGTTTTTGTTTACCTGAACAAGGTAACTATCACAGCCACTCTCCAGCTCCATCTCCATCCATATCTTATAAACCCCCGGATAGCTGCATTGTGTGCTGAGCGCTGACAGACAGAACAGGCACAGACAGACTTTTACTTTTATTTGCAGCATTATTCTCAATGCTCCACTTCAGACCCCATAAATAATAATTCAATTAAATAAGAAACTATGACATCACAATATTAAAGCTGAACACAGACATCATTCATGGAACATTTGCACCCAAAACCACAGCAGATATGGTTTTAAAGGCACAGATTTCACTTACCACTGCGTCCACACGATTAGTGTATAATTCTGCCTGGCTGACTTGGATATATCTCTCCCTGGCGTGGCGAGCTGCTGGCAAGCCCCCATAGACAAAGCCTGCAAGTGCACCGAGAGCACTGCTGTTTACAACATTGGTGATCTCCTCTGGGTATTTCTGAGTCACACTAAACAGGGACGAGAATGTTCCTTGTAAGTTTAAAGCCAGTAATGAGTGAACTTGTTACATTAGAAGCCATTAGAGCAAAAAGCCTTTGAAAACTAAAGGATGCTGCAAGTTTAGTTAAATAATCTTAACTCATCAACTACATGATTCACGATGAATTCGACACCACAGTGTCTACATATACACAAAGACCTTTTCAAAAACACCAAGACACAAACAAGTGAAACAATGTAACAATAAAACTAACTCTCTGTCAAAGAGATCTTTGATGCGCTCCCATCCCGTGCTCGGGAATTCTGGCTTCCCGATGTTTTTCGGGAGGCTGCTGGACGAAGGGATAGCTACAGGAGCAGTACTGGTGAAGGAAGAGGATGATGAGGAGGAGGAAGAGGGCATCTGTGCAGGCTGGGCAGCAGCCACATCAGCTGCGTGAACCCTGGGGAGCAGAAAGCAGAAGAAAGGAGGCCTGGCCTGGCACGCTGGATGAAGCCCTGCAGTTGGCCGGTGCTCAGCGTGCCCTGAGGGGCTGAATCTGCCAGTCGTCTCTGCAGGGCAACGCTTGTCCTGCGCGGCTCTGGATGCATCACGCTTCAGCTGCTGATGTGCTGCAACAGGGAGAAACACATGGTCACGGGCTGAGACGCCACACTCGCCGCCTCAGCTCAAGCTCCATCCTCAAAACCAAGAGCCTCGAGGCGAATGAAGGCTTGGCAGTGCTGCACAGGCTGTTTGACTAAGCAGCTGTTGAATTCTACAGTCCTATCAACAGAAACTGGGAAAATAGGACTTTTTTCCTCCCCCAACTGTAAAATACACTATTGATCTCTCAGAGCACAAAACCTCAGATCTGCTAATCAGGATGTGTCAACTGCTCCGGGGTCAAAGGTAAAAATAAAAGGTCACAGTAACCTTATCCTGCCTGAGATTTTTTAACCAGAGCACAAACAGTAAATATATAAGGAAATATTCACATTTATTGAACCATCCACAGTAGAAGAAATAAGATTATGAGTCTGAGTCTGTTTGCACCAAGGCGCGAAACAATCAAGCTGTATTTGAGAGGAAACAATACTATTTTACAATTTTGTTTATCTAAACAATTTGAATGAACCTAACCCTGTATTTTCACTCCTGCTGTAAGACTATGGAGTGGCCACTCAATGACACAAACTCTGATGGCAGCAACTCAGTGCATTCAGGCATGTGGATCCTGACCTGCTGAAGTTCGAACTCAGCATCATAATGGGGAGGAAAGGGTGGTGTGAATGTTTTAGAAACTGCTGATCTACTGGGATTAGAAAGGTAGATTCCTCTGTTGTGTCAATATGGACCAAAGTTGTTTCCAGCACCTTTGTGAGTCAATGTCACAAAGAATTGAGGTAGTTTTAAAGGCAAAGTGGGTCCAACACAGTTCTAGCTGTTGTATCCCCTCAGTAGGGAGAAAAATGCAGAAGAAAAATGGCTTTGGTGATTGATTTGATTGTGTTGTTTTAACCCAACAAGGCAGAATATTTTTAATAGCATTTAGGCTGTGTTCATCTGAAATGGGTGTTTGTTTATGCAGAACCTTATACAGAGGACTATTTGGATTATTTCTGGCGAGATTTTATTAATAACAATTAATTTTTTTTTTAAGCCAGTGTGCTGGTGGATAAGTGATGCCACATAACGCTGTCTCTTCATACAGTGCTCCTGTCAGGTCAAACTGTGCATGTGCTGTTGCTCAGCACGTTATTTATGACAAACAGCACAGTTTTACGTAACAGCTCCCAAAACGCGACACCGGTTTTCATTACGGTCGGTTTTATGCTCCTCGTTTGTTCAAACACTGGTGTGCAACAACCCCTCGTATGGTTAGCATGCTGTTAGCCTCTGACACATCACAGCAGGTGCAAAACAACTTACTTGAATCCCTCTGAAATGAACCGCTTGTTTTTACAAAGACGTGCCGTTCCGATTAATGTACGAAAATACAGATATTTGTTTTTCATAATGCCCTTCAGAAGAGCGCTTTACTACAGTTCCCACATAGTCCACCGGCGTCCAAACCTTTCACCCCGGCCAAGACTTACAGCTGAAAGACTTGAAAATAGCGCCGCCTATCGCTGGAGGACTAACACAGTTGCTGTTACCGTTGCTGACACAACCGGGTGGTTTAAGTTTATGATGGGTTATTATTATATAGTTATTTAGTTAAGGGGTAAAACCTTAACTAAATACAGCGGGCACACGTGAATATTATTTATACATACATACATACATACATACATACATTTACAGCAAGAGACAAAAACAAAAGCGTGACAAAGACAGTGTTAAAAAGTTTTAACCAGTTTATTGAGATAAAAACAAACACTATGACCAGACACATCATCTCAGCTTCTTTTTTTCCTCAAATAACCGAATACTACAACATATTCAACATGATCATGTATCAGTTACATCATCTATAATGTCTTGATTTCAAGGCAGCTTTATCAGAAATGGTAAACAAAGTGGTTACTCTGAATATTATTGCTCACTGCTGGCACTTTGTGTAAAAGAAAGTGTCCTTCTATCTATGTTATAAAATCGATGGCGGTGAAATGTAGACTGATATAGCTAATGATTTGCATTCCGGTTATCATGAAACTTAGTAAAAGTCTAGTTTTTCCAGTTGCCCAGTAGAGGGCAGTCTAACAAAACTTATCTTTAGCAAAGCTTTGCAATCAACTTCACTGGTGGCAAAGAAGAAACTCTACTACCACACGATCCTCAGACGTTCATCTTACCAGTTTTAGCCACTACTTTAATGTCTGGTAGGTGGACTACACATTATTTTCTGTACTAAACTGTACTAAACATAGATTCATTTAATATCAAACTATTTGTTGTTCATTAAATTTTTCCAACATGGTAAACCTGGTATCCTTAACTACCACTTAATAATTACACATCTTTTGTAAATATCTGAACACCTGTCGTCCATTTCCATTACAGCTTTCAATGACTTAAAGACAGGAATGCATTATATTTCCATTATGATCCTGTCCTGGAGAATTAAAGTTTTCGTTTCAATAAAAACAACTGTCAGACCAATCTAGGAGCCCATCAGTAGGAGTAATTGCTCTTTTGCTCTCTACATGGACAAGTTACCTGCATGCAACCAAAGTTTGCTCAAAAACCCAGATCTGGACAACAAAACACAAACCAGAAAGCTTCTAGTACCAAAATTCTTGCCTCTCGCCTACAGAGTCTAAATATTCACATGTAATCTAGTTATAAAAGTTACTCCCAAACTGATATCCACCAACAATCCCTTGGATTTTCCTTTACATATACCCTTTACATTATGATTTCCACTAACCTTGATAATGTCACTATAATATAATCAAAATAACAATCACAGCTATAACTTTTTGACAAATAAAAATAAACTGATGTATAAAATAATGGATTGCCTCTTTAGTGGCTTAAAAACATGCGTTATAGTTACGCACTTGTGCTGGTTAGATGGATAACAGGCGCAAAAACAGTCGTCACATCTGGAAGTACTGAACTCATCAAACCAGAGTGATCAGTAAGGACTTTGGCACATAAGCCCCCTAGTGGCACCTGAAGATTCTTGCATTGCATTCTTGTGAAAGATTCTTTCACAAGAATGCATTGATTGAGGGATCCTTAGTGTACTCTTGCAAATGCTGGCTCTTTTAGAGAGACGTGTCAGTCACGTGATCTGATGGAGGAATATACACCACAGAGAAACAGTGTGCACACTTTCCCCCTCTTTCAAAAGATACTGATAGAATCTTGTGGGCACAGATTAATTACTGGCAGCATCTACAGTCAGCTGCTTGTACAGCTGTGTAATCTAAGCCCACTAACTGGTGGACATGTGGGTCATTGTGTGGTCCACACTGGTCTCAAACACTGTAATAAACACAAATATATGAAGACAGCGTTAAAGCGTCAGACTTCAGATCAGTAAATAAAACCAGAATACTAACAACATGACACAGTGCTGCTTGAAAAGAAACCGTACGCCCTGGTTCAGTTACAGTCAGAATCTTCACAGTCTGGTCCCACACAGTCTGTCTTACAGCTCTGTTTTGCTGGCTCGGTGGACTATCTGGTTGTAGCTGTTCTTTCTTTGGGGTTTGTAGGTGAGAAGCTGGCTGAACATGGTCAGAAGTCTTTCCCAGTAGCAGGAAACATCTTCCATTCGCAGGTGGTTGAGGATGAATTCCTTCCCCCTGTAGAGAGGTTGGGAAGCAGAAAAGTCACGTGATGCTGGGAGAAGGTTATCGCAGCTACTCCTGCTCAATCATGAAGTTCTGATCTCTCACCTTGTAGCTATTTCCTGCGCGATAGCATCGTTCTCTTTAACAAACTGGAGCAGCTCCCTGAGGACACAGAGTGCAGACACATTTATATTTGCAAATTCTTCCTTACTTGGCAAATAGTACTCTTGGGCGTGCATAGAATAGAGATATTTCAAAATAAAACCTGAAATAAAGTAACAAATAAAGTTTGAGAGCTCACTTTAAAATCCCCATCCAGCCTTCTTGTCAAGCTCTCTGGTTTGCTACAAGCTATTAGTTGTTTCACCAGCTTGTTGGCATTTATCCAAACGCTTTGGCTTGAAATATACAGTCAGCGTATCGCTATATGTTCACGGATGCAATTAAAATGTGTAAATTTGCACATTTACCTATATAACAAATTATTATTGTGTGTCATCAGGTTTAAATTGTCAAAGCTGGTTGTAAATACGTTCCTTTGTTCTATAAAAGGAATATAAAAGGCCTCACATTTTTAAATTGGACAACAGACAGAAGGCTACACACACACTGTATAAAGACTCTTTTTTTCCTCCATCCACGAACACAAGCTGCCATCTTCTTTTCTAAACCAAAGGGACGTCTTAACAAATACATTTAAACAACAAAACTAACGATGCACACACAGACTTCATCCACACGTCTGAGGACTAGAGATGTCACGATACCACTTTTTTATGTCCGATACCGATATCATAAATTTGGATATCTGCCGATATGAATCCGATATAGTGTATTTTTAATCAATAAAACTGTTTTTTTAATATCTTGCTGCATTTTGTATAAGTTCATACTGAAGTTTAAAAAAAACAAAAACACTAAAGCTATACCACAGCCACAGCCGCTCTATCACGTGACGCATACTGCTCGACGTGCTAAGGTTATGAGCTGAGTTACGCCGTGTTGCAAGTTTTGTGAGGTGCTTTTGTGATATTTAATGGATCGGATTACATTTTTTATTTCTCTCCGATATCCGATCCAGTAATTTAGGTCAGTATCGGACCGATACCGATAGTAATATCGGATCGGTCCATCTCTACTGAGGACACAAGCTGACCTACCTGAGATCCGACAGATCCTGCCTGACTGGGATGTAGTGGACCCAGGGCTTGAGCTGAGGGTAAAAGAATTCCTGCCATTCGTCTCCCACGTGAAACACCAAGGAGCCGCACAGGAAGAGATGTTTGAAGCGAAAACTTGCTGCCACACCACGGAAGTTGAACAAATACCTGCAGGAGATTGGAAAGAAGTCATCCGTTAGACTGCATGGCACAACAAAGCTGCTGTACACTCAGCTATAGGACATGTCTTTATAAATGCTACTTTTGGCTGTTCTCATGCCACGAGGGTGTCGCCACAGCACCTGCAGCTCAATCCTTCTGTTTGCAATAAGCAGCCAATCAGAAGGAAGGTGGTTTAAAGAATTGGAGCTAAAAAGCCTTGTTTCAGACAGGTCTGCCTTTCATTTTATCCTCTAAGGCCCAGGATTTCAGGAGGATCATTCTGATTTGTAGATCACACAGAGCTGGGAAAGAGTATAATGGTTCCTCTTTAAATATGAATGAAATACAGGCAAAGTCAAGAGAATGAGCTCACTTGTATTTGCAGTGATCTACCAGGGGAATTTCCTTGGCAGGGGGTCTCCCAAGAGTATCCTAAAACGCAGCAAATACAAAAAAAGTCATTTGAAGTCAGTCTGATGGATTCCACTGTAAAAGTGACTAATATGTCCTATAACAATGAAATGATCGTATATAAGCAGGATCAATTTAAAAAGAATCTTACTGATTTCAGATTATTGCAAAATTCTGTGAGCTCAGTGTGGTGTCAGTGTGATTGACCTTCTCAGACTTCCAGGCTTGGTTCTTTGTATATTCTGCATCTACCAGCTCTGGAGCTTCTCTGGACAGAAGGATGAGAGGGTCGCGCTCAGGGCTGGTTCTACCAAAGAAAGAGCACAGTCCAGAAGACATGATTTAGAGTCCTACAGCTAGCTACACATATGATGTAAATGTATATGAAAAGAAAAAGAATAAAAAGAATTTCCATAGAGAGTTACACAAAGTGAACATCTTCACAACACTGACCTGGAACCTCTGAAAAATCCTTTAGACTCTTTCTTCTTCCATGGCCACTGTGCTGCAGAGCTAAAACACAACACATTATTAGCAGTAGTACTATTAGAAATGTTGTACGTTAAAATCAACATTTTTTATTTAATATAGAAAAGAGTGAAGATATTCTTTTAATAAGGATATGAAAAGGGACCACCTAAATGAATTCAAAGTATGGAGAACAACAGGTACAGCTCATGATCCGAGCCATACCACATCATTGTCAAACACGGTGGGAACATTGTGATGTCATCAGTATGGCTACCAGTGGAACACTAGTGTTCATTGATGGGACTGCTGACAGAAGCAGCAGGATTCCTCCAAATGCTGGAATATTATTATATTTAAGATTATGGTAGTTTGTCCAATTCACTTTGAGCTTTGAAAAATGCAGGACTGTGTATAAAAGTGACCGTCATTTCTAAATTACATTTCTAATTTCTTCAGTACACATAATTGGACAATGGTCCAAACTGTATGTTCACTAGTCAGCTCCTCCCCTCACTAAAGTGCAAACCTTACTTTTTAAGGTCATCCCTCATCAGATCCCATCTTCCCAGTCCGGTGGGGTAAATGGGCCACACAGCAGGTCCGCCTTCCCAAAATGTCCATGCTGGGTACATGATGTCGTTGTAGTCTGAGGTCTACTTAAAAAACAAACATCCACATTTCAAGAACACTTACTGCACTTAATAATAGTAATAACACATCCATGTGTACCTCAAAAACACTGCCCACATTCTGACCTTACTGAAAGAGAAGACTGGCAGGGTTGGCTGCACCCAGTGGGGGACTTGAGGGTAGTCTCTCACATTTACAACCATCTCTAAGTCAGGCAGCTTGTCAATCACCTCCAGTATGAAGTGCTCCACCCCACTGCACCTGAAAACAGGGAAGTGGCCCACATCATGTCATCGATACAGCTACCTGATGTTCAGACAAGTAACAATGACTTGTATCTGATCAATTTCTAAAAATCACACCAGGTCCTGCTTTACCTAGCAGGGAACATGCAGTTTTGCTCCCTGTACAGCTTGTGTCCAATGATCTGGTAGTGGGTTCCCACTCCTCTCTGAACCGTAGCAGCCATGACATCCTGTGAAATCCCCCCTTTAAAGGTCTGCAAGTCATGCTGTAGGACACTGAGAGAGACGGCAAAGTTCATATTATGCTTTAACTTACACAATGGGAATGAAGCGGTAAACATGCATGTGATCAGTATGTCAGATACTATACGTAGATCTGACACTTATTTCATAATAAAGAGGTTTCTAACAGAATGATCTTTTGCCTGGATTCAGTTCATATGCAAGAAAGATAAAGTGCACCAACCTTAGGTGGCAGCTACAGTTGACAGGTTCACATGGAGTGTACCCTTTAACAGTATCCGATATCCTTTCTTTAACTTTCTTCCACTGGTTGCCTGAAACATCACATATAAATGGAGATTTTGCTATTTTGTACCACATTTAATAGAGTCAAAATCATTCAGTAGGTCACAAAAGAGCCCAGCATCTAAAAAGAACTGCAGGCCTCACTTGACTCAGTTAAAGTCAGTGTTCTTGATTCAACGGGAAGAAAGCGAGTGGGCAGAAATGGCTCATTGCTGTAATTGATGGAACCATAAATTCTGCTCTCTACCAAAAGATCCTGAGTGACAATGTCTGGCTGAAGCACACCTATGCAGCAGGACAATGATCCAGTACACACCAGGAAGCAGGAAGTGTTGTTTGCCAGTCTGCCAACAAAGGAAATATTTAGGGAAGAACAGACGTGTTGTTTTTGATGTGTTGTATCTAACCAGATTCGCAGCTGCCTGTATGCCCTTTTTGTTTTCAGTCCCTTTTACTAATAACAGTTCAGATGTTCATTATTAATTTAAAAAAAAATCTACAACACAGATGTGTGTGATATTAAATTTGAAGAAACTTTGAAATATGAGTGGACACCTCGATTGTGCTGTTAAAGTTTGCAGCATATTACAGTCTTAGGCTTTATAAGGGCTTTATAAGGGGCTGAGAGCTTACTTTTGAGCTTCCCTTTGCTTAAGCCAGAGCATTTGCGCAATCCGTTAAAAGAGTCAACACACGTCGATGGAGTCTAAAGAACAAGGGAAAACCTACACGCGCGGCTGTTTCGCAGTTTGCAAGTCTCTAATTTACATAGAATCAATGTATTTGTGTAGGTTAGGTTTTTTAGAGCAAGCAGACCATACAGGTTAACAGCACTTCAAGTAACTCCTGCACGAAAACACTCTGTCATGTAATGGCTCGACTATAAATTATCGTACTGAATGTGAGTGTGAGAGAAAGAGCAAACTCTTACCCATCATTCATACCAACCTAAAAGTTAGCTGCTGGGCTAGTTAGCTAACACCGGTGAAGTGATGGTTGCCTATAGCGCCAGAAGTCATCTTAAAGAGCGACGGACAAATAAAAGCTCACTAGTTCTTTTTTTATAACAAATTCAAAAGGCGTTTAAAAATAGATTACCTGAAGCACCGGCCAAACACGCGTGAAAAACTTGCACTACTATTAAAATCCTCCACAACCAAAACCACTCCATTTCCCCTCTATCCTCCAGCTTTGTCTGACGAGGAGAATCTGCGCCGTTGTTATCTGCGGTCCGCTACTTCTGGCTGGGTTACAGTCATTACGGTAATGCTCGCAGTGAAATTCATTTGTTCGTTACCGTAAAGCTTAAAACACTGAGGGATTGTTGGTCTCAAATCTTCAGTTTGATAGATAGATAGATAGATAGATAGATAGATAGA
>NW_005187542.1:283081-291783 GCF_000239375.1 Pundamilia nyererei | reverse complement strand
ATAGATAGATAGATAGATAGATAGATAGATAGATAGATAGATAGATAGATAGATAGATAGATAGATAGATAGATAGATAGATAGATAGATAGATATTAGAAAGTTATTTACAACATAAGGCATGATTTTCAAACGTACAAACACTGCCACATAGGTAATGACGTTACTGATTTAGTGGTTGATAAAATCACGAGTTTATTTCAAGGGCATGAACAGCATCCTCATGAATTATTATCCGTCAAATGTGCTCAATATAATGAGTTTCTCCATCACAGAGAGAAAAGGAGGAGGAAAGAGACCCTCCTGAGATTTGGGCAGTAAGTGACAGAGAGAGGAAGAGACAGAAGACAGGTGGAGAGGGAGAGCTATCAAAAGAGGGCAATAAAAAGAAGCAGGGGGTCCAGTGAAATATTAGACAGAGTATTTCAGATTTGCTGGAGATATAATAGAGATCAAATCTGTGGATGAATTGCAGATCTCATTCATAGCCAATTTCTTCAAGTTTGGTCTTGAGAGGATCTTGGATTTTTATTTTTTATTTTTTTGCAAACACATCCACACCTGAACAAAAATGCAACACATGTGGCTCTCTCTTCTATCTGGCCTCTGCCTTAACCTGGTTTTCCTTTGCAGTGCCGAGGAAGGTCTAGAGTTCCCCAATTTTGACGGGAAAGACAGGGTGATGGACATCAATGAGCGCAACTACAAAAAGGCTCTGAAGAGATATGACCTGCTGTGCCTGTTCTACCACGAACCTCTGCCGGCCAACAAGGGTCTTCAGAAGAGGTTCCAGATGACAGAGCTGGTGCTGGAGGTGAGAAACTGGTTGAGGTTGGGTATGTGTCACAGACTGCAGGGCAAGTGGCTCGGTGATGATATTCATTGTGTGTTATAAAATGGAGTTAACTGTGAAAGGAAAGTGAGAAATGTGGAAGTATAATGATGTAATCTACTTTCTTATAGAGTTTTTTTTTCACGTTTTGATAAGCATTAAACAGAAAGGCTAACTCATGTGGTTCAGGCGTTAATGCTCCATAAAGAATTCTTTCTGATGATGAATTATAACATAAAGTGCCTTCTCTGCTTGAAAAATTAGATTTGGGAGAAGCAGTTATTAGGATTGCTGATTCGTTTTGTGTTTATTGACCAGTTGATCAACAGTTGCTTTGTGGTAAAAAAATCACATTTCCAGAAGCCTTAGCGGTACTTAGCATTCTAACATACTAAACATATTGCCTATGAGGATGATGGTATTTGTATTTAGGCCAAAGACCAATATAGAGCCTCACACATTAGCTCTGTAGCTTTAGACCACGTTGGATAGGCAAAAAAATATATCCCATGGTGAATGTTAATCTCTGTTAACCCTATTCCTGACTCTAAGGGGGTCACTAGCGATCTGCTGGATGTTACTATCATGAAGCTTCATAAACAATGAACTGGTTTTGAAAACTCTTTGCAAAATTCATTGCTCCTGAGTTTTTCAGGTTTGCAAATACCTGGAAGCTATGGGAAATGTATCACCACTGATCAAAGAAGACATGAGGAAATGAGAGATGGATCTGTTGTGGCATACCGGATGCTGAGCTATAGCTCAAATCCCTGCAGATTACATTCTGCCATGCAAAGTAGTCACTGATACTTTCCGTTCTAGGAGAAATCAGACAGCGACTGCCCCGTGTTTCCTCTGTCTTCTTGAAGTATAGACTCTCTCCTTAGACTGGATCTATGTTTTACCTGTGCACACTCTTAACTGGCAAGCAGTCCTTTTAATCCCATTTTGTGCTCTCCGCTGTGGTTTACATATATCCAGGGATTGTTTCTAGGTCATTTTGTTAATTATAGCTTGTTCCCAATTCTCTTTACTATCTTCCTTTGAACTAGAAATCAGAAGATTTGCTCTCACACTCCTTTCCTTCTCATATTGGAGGCATTTTTTATTTGTTAGTATTCACCTTTGGCAACATTTTCAGTTTCACATTTCTGTCATGTTTCGTGCACTCTTGGAAAGCAGAAATACACAAAGTAAACCCCCTCCTCAGTGGTTTTCTAAATCTGTTATCCTTCCTCAACAACTGCAAGCTGAAAGGCAAGCAGTCCTGACTCACAGCTTCCTCCTAACAAGAAAACTCCACAGGGGGCTCTCAGTACACAGACATCTTGGTAATGAAAAGATGTATTGACGAAGACGGCTGCAGCTGTGGATGTCGGCTCAAGTACACAGCATAGAAGTCAGAGCTAAATCAAAGCAATGAGGGTGTTCACACCAGTGTTTCTTATCTCACGGTTTACTTACCAGGTGGTTTTAGTCCACACATGTCCACACTGTACAGTTTTATTTAAAAGTCAAATAAAAAGTCACCAACTATTATTTAATTTACCAGCTATGCTCTTGTGTCTTGCTCCCAGTTGCCAACACTGGTGTTTTACTGCACCTATTTCAGTGTCGAAGCCCCTAAACTGGCCAAAAGCCTCCCACCAAGAGCCGAGAGGAAGTACTCTCTGGCTACAACAATATCCTGAAGGTCACTATGAAACTTGACCCAGATTTGTACTTAATATTGACCTAAACCATAATCTTTTCCTAACCTAAACAACAAGGTTTAAATCCCAATCTGCTGCTGTTAGTATGGCTGAGGGTGTCACATGTGTTTGTTTGTATATGCATAACTCCTTACCAATCACGATGGTGACCTCTGCGATTTTAGAAAAGAGACAACATTTAGAACACGATGAAGAGATTTCAGAACATGAGGTATATTGCCGTTACTGGATAGGACAGTGCAGAAAGTAGACAGGAAGCTGGAGAGAAAGTGAGGGGGATGACATACAGGAAACCGTCTGGGACAGACGAGTAGGCCGGGGTTTGACGAGCTGCTCAACCAGGTGAGCTATAGCAGCACTCTCAAGTCAGAATGTGGCAGGTGAGTTTGAAGATGAGGATGAGACAATCAGCTTCAAAACAATGGTCCATCCTGTATGACTGCCAACTTGGTGCAACAAGGCCCGACGCAAAGAGTGAACATTAAATCTCATTTTTAACGTTTCATCCTAGATGCCATTCAGAAAATCATCCTGATTAGGTGATGTTCCTTATCTAGGTTTTTTTTAAAGTGTGTTTTATAGAGTATTTTAATAGAATCACAATACTGAATGAGTTGTTGTTCTTGAACACAGCTTACAGCTCAAGTCCTGGAGAACAAAGACATCGGTTTTGGAATGGTGGACTCCCAGAAGGATGTCAAAGTGGCCAAGAAACTGGGTATGTACTGCATCTGTGTTCCTCTTGGCTTATCCACTCCTATGGGTTTCTTATACCATTTTGCTAGTAATGTATTGTTTTGAAAGTGTTGGATCTGTTGTCTAAATAGGACTGGAGGAGGTGGGCAGCTTGTACGTGTTCAAGGACGACCGTGTGATTGAGTTTGACGGGGAGCTCTCAGCAGACACTCTGGTGGAGTTCCTGTTGGATGTGAGTAGTAAAATCTGATGCTTTTCAGACGGCAGTTACATTACCCACAAAAACAATCAATCTTAGCCTCGTTAATTAGTTGAATCCCTAACATATCACAACTGCAACATCAATAAGCTCTTCAACAACACACACATTTTAGTAACCGTCATGTGTACCTCATATAAAAAAATGCACTGTAAACTAAGTTATCAGAAAAGTTAAGGCAGCGACACAAGTGCTACAGGTCCCTTTTGATTAGAGTTAAATCTCATATACTTTTGATGATCTAACTGATTTTTCATTCACATTTCCCACAGGCTAAGATAAATTACCATAATATTAAAAGTAATGAGTTAATATAAAACTCCCTTTTACTCAACATTGTTGGAGTTCTTTTTGTAAACATAAGAAGGTTCTGCCTTACTTTTGTTGTGCAAAAGTTTAGTGGAGACAGATTAAAGTTTGCAGAACTCACTAAGAAGCCTGTGCCGTCTACTCAGGCTAAGCAATAGCTTAACAAGCCCCTTCACTCATGGTATCATAGCTTCTATCTATCTAATAAGATCAAATATCTATTACGCACATTTAGGTTGACGCACTAATAATTTTGCCAAATAATAGCATCTTAGTCAAATCTATAAGCTCTGGAATCCTAGAGCTTTTTCTTCTAATATCATAGCATCCACTCAGTAAGCTGTATTATTAAAAGACAAGTGCGAGCTAGAGCTGACTAATAGATTTCCTTTGGTTTTTGCTTTTACTGCTCTTCCTGCAGGCTTTTTTTTACTCTCTTTATTACTGCATGTGCAATATTCTCTACATTAATTCAGTCCTATTGACTATCAGCACATGCACACATTCACATTTAAACAATGCAACTGACGACAGAGAAATGTTACCTTTAAGAGGTGATTACTACCTCAAAATAGTGCAATTTGTTAAAAAACAAGAACTCCAATTTAAAAATATGAAAACTATTTTTAATTAATTTGAGCATTTGGGTTTACACGGCATATTGCACAAGATATGTATTTTAAAAGAACAGTGAATAGGGCCTTAATTGGGCCCCTGCTTCCTGATACATTTACTTCATTTTTATCTAAACTACACACTTTAAAGTTTTTAGGACTGCATCATGCACAAGTTCAGCATTATTGCTTTGCATTGATTATTGACTGACATGTATATACCTTCCAAGGTAGGTTTAGCGCAACAGTTACTTTTAGGTAACAGTACCCTGTATTTCAACTCTGTTAGGTGGATTATATTACCATGGCATGAGCCAAGCTAGCTGTTTGCTATCTTCAGTGCTAATGCTAAGCTAATCAAAGCTGCATGTAATTATGAGTCCACATTAAACAAAAGTGCATGAGACTGGAACTGATCCAACTATACCAAACTGATTAAGTTACCTAAGTAATGACTGACATGTTTTCCTTCTGTGTTATACTGCTCCTTAGGTGTTGGAGGACCCAGTAGAGATGATCAATAATGCCATGGAGGTGCGAGCCTTTGAGAGGATGGAGGAAGACATCCGCCTCATTGGTTATTTCAAAGGAGAAGATTCATGTTAGTTTAGCATCAAACTCATATGTCAATATAATAATAACAACAATAATAATAATGGATTGTATTTATATAGCACTTTTCGAGACCCTGGAAGCGCTTTACAATTCTACTATTCATTCACTCTCTCTTTCAGTGTACCATAAAGTTGTTTTATTGTGCTTCAGACATGTTAATGGACTATAGAGGTTGATGGAGATATATTTCGTATAGCCTTACTGGCTGCTAAATGAAAACCTGATTCTAGACTTTGCTAGTCTCACTCAGTCTCATGACAGCCTTTAAATAGCTTCTGGCTCCTCGTCTAATAGGTCAAACTGCAATTATAGTTCTTCTCACAAAAAAGGAGAAAAAGTGAGGCAGGGAAGATACTATCTGGCCAATATGACGGTGGCACAAATTTTCATTATGAAGCCTATTTCTGTCCAGATATAGGTCGGTCCCTGGCGGTGACCTTGTTGGGAAGAGAACTAGGATCGTGTTACAAGTTTATAAAACTGTATTAAGGGAAAGTTGGTTACTGGGATGAAGATACCAGAATCTGATGAGAAATTGAATGAAGACACTGCCTTTCACTTCTTGCCTTTCTCATCACACCATCACTATAGAATGTCACTGCTGAACTTCAGCTTTTGTTCTTGTCAATCTCTCTCAAATTTATTTCCAGCTCTCATTTTTGTTTTTGTTTTTTAGATTTCAAGGCTTTCCAGGAAGCCTCAGAGCGGTTTCAGCCTTACATCAAGTTTTTTGCTACATTTGATAAATCTGTAAGTCTTAACAGAAAATATACTACACTGTACTTTGCTTTACAGTAACATGCACCATAATTACTTAAAACACACTAACCATAATAAATTCGAATATTGACTTAATTAAATGCAACTTAATTTCTGTGTTCAAATAACAAGTAGCTTGTTAGCTTACTTTTGCAAAAAGCTAGCATGGCTATATTCAAATGCATCAAAGTCTAGCTGCTAGCAGCTCTGAAATTCACTATTTAGCGTGCTACATAGCATGTCACCTGTTGTTTAAAGTATGTAAATTAATGTTAGTGTTTGTTTTTTGTTAAATCTGATCTCTTAGGCTAGCTGTTTCCAATCTTTATCTTCACATTGCTCCTCAAATATACGTTTCCGAAAAAGACTGGAGATAGCTAATTTAGTTGAAACTCTTGATTAATGAGCTTCACTTCAAACATTAAAAAAAAAAACATGAAAACCATCCCTAAAACATTGAAGTGACATCTTGGCATTTAACTTTTTTTTAAGGTAGCCAAACATCTTTCCCTAAAGATGAATGAAGTTAATTTCTATGAGCCATTCATGGAGGAGCCGGCCATTGTGCCTGGAAGACCTCTATCTGAGATAGACATTGTTGAATATGTAACCCAGCACAGAAGGTTAGTGTTATTTTTTTTTCAAATTTTATTAAAAAAACTTAAAATTTCAAGCATTTCTTTGTGTGAGATTTAATACAAATGTGTTTCTTACAGAGCTACTTTGAGGAAGCTCCGGGCTGAGAATATGTTTGAGACATGGGTGATTGTTTGGTCTTATTAGAGCAGATGAAAGCAGAAATTACATAGTATACAAGCACTTTCTTTAAATGTATTGAAGCCAACGTTGAATTCAAGCTACTGATTACTCTAAATCTTTAAATTCTTCCCATCTGTAGGAAGATGATATGGATGGAATACATATTGTTGCCTTTGCTGAGGAAGAAGATCCAGGTGTGCAGCTGTAATTCAGAGCTTTTTATTGTTTAACATTACACTTATTTATCTTGATTAGAAACTGGAGTTGAGTTCAGATAACTTTGTTGTCTCTTCCTTAGATGGCTATGAGTTCCTAGAAATCCTGAAAGATGTGGCCAGAGACAATACCAACAACCCAGAGCTGAGTATTGTCTGGATCGACCCTGATGACTTCCCTCTGGTTCCGTCTTCCTGTTTAACCAAATAGTTTTTAAAATGATCCCTTATAAACAATTTCTACACAGGAAAATTCTACCATTGTTTAAATGCAGAAAATGTCTGAAGTTAGCTTGGTTTATTTTGTCCTGACAGTTGACCACTTATTGGGAAAAAACCTTTAAGTTGGACCTGTTTAGACCTCAGATTGGTGTGGTCAATGTGACAGATGTAAGTAAAATATCAAACTCTAAGAAAACACCAAAATAAAGACTTTAAAGACATTAAATGTTGTGGTTCTCTGTTTTCCAGGCAGATAGTGTCTGGCTGGACATGTCCAATGATGAGGACCTGCCCACTGCAGAGGAGCTGGAGGACTGGATAGAGGATGTCCTGTCAGGGAGGGTGAACACGGAGGACGACGATGAGTCCGCTGATGAGCCCGAAAACCCTGACAGCTACATCACGGAAGACAGCGATGAAATTCATGACCTAGATGAAGGAGATAATGACGATAACTACAACTGACCCTCAAAGCTTTATATCCGTGCAGATCAGACCTGAACTAGCTTGGAACATCAGAATATGAGATTGTAGACGAATTCAGATGTCTCTCTTTTTTCCTAATGACTTTAAAAATGCTAAATTAAACAAATTCTAAAACATAGATGGTGTAGATGTTAGATGTTTTTGACTATGGTTGTAAAACCAAAGTAACAAGTTAAGAGATGCTAAGACATCCAATGAAGCTGACAGGAATTATTCAGTGAGGTGATACATTTTTGTGTGTTTCTGACTCATGACACGTAGTGATTTGACCCGCATTTTTAAAATACAACAACAACAAAAAATTATTTTTAGCAACTTTAAGGTTTACGTGACCAAGATAGCAATGGTAACTTCTGAGTGTATGCATGTCTGTGAAAATAAATGTCAACCATTAAAGCTCAAACTGTTTCTTGTGACTCAATGTGTTAATATTATTTTATAAATATAAGATTTGCCTCAAACATGCAAACACATGCATATCCTTCAAACTTGTGTCCTCTACCAGAGGCCTGGGAGCTTGAGGGTCCTGGTTTGGTCCAGCTGGTTAGCCATCATTAGTTTGTCTGTATCTGGAAGTCTCACAGGACGCAGTCATTCTTAACCTCCCATTTTTACAGATGTTTCTGTATACTATGCTAACCACTTGGTTGCCTGTTAGCATCTTCCACCCTTCTGTATCCTGTCTGAGCTGGATCTTCACACAATGTGCACCTGGGTCTTGGTGTAGTAAACCCCAGCCTCTATCGATCTTGTGCTTAGAACTTGTTCCTGTGCTGACATGATTATTGCCTCTGTGCTGTTTTTCAGTCCCACTTTGTCCAGACATTGGTACATTTTTTGATATCAGCCATTTCTTCTCTCTGCTGGTGGTTTATGTCCTGCAAGGGCCCATCCTTCCATGACGCTTCTTCTCCTTGCTTCTCTTCTTTTTTGGCTTTTTGTTGCCTGATGTATTCACTAAGCCCATGACCAGCTGTGACCATCTTCCTGATGTACTCATGGATCTTTGTGTGGTTCTGACACTTCTTCCTTCTGTTTAGCCTACAGTCTTAGAATGTTGGACTTGGGATGAAACCCTTCATGCGTGTCCTGTCCTGATGTCAGTGGCTTCTATTTCCTCCTTTGGGCTAGTTATTATCCCAGCAGGGCATAAGTGTTAATTGCCTGGATCTTGTTCTTCCCATTCAGCTGACTTCACTTACTCTCTGAAGGCATATATATATA
>NW_005187542.1:269010-282976 GCF_000239375.1 Pundamilia nyererei | reverse complement strand
AAAAAAAACCCCTGTGAGTATCTTCATTCCCTTCTCACCCTCATTAAGGAAGTCCTTACTTATTCCCAGGACAGATCAGATTGGCACATTTTCTCAGCCAGTAAATGGGTGTTTCACCTTGAATTATTCAAACACTGGTAAATAATTAAGTATTGTTATGCCTCCTAATGTGAGTAGGGACCTGGACGCTGGAAACTGGGGGAGGTCGGAGGTGAAAGAATCAGGGTGAGACAGGCTCAAACGTGGCACTCTGGGGTCCGACGAGCTGCATGAGGATTGGACAGAGTCCTGATGAAACTGTAAGTCTAGGCATGAATTAATAATACAAGGCCGTGCAAGACTCGTTATTCCCCTGGAGGAGGATGTGATGTAGTGTGTCAATAGGATGTTTGTATCATGATGGGGGATTTGCAGTTAATCTATGCCAGGTGATGAGAAACATTCAAGTGTGTGCACATTTAAAACATGACCCTGGGGCAACTAGACATGTCATACTCTCTCGTGTAAGTGTTGGATGCTGTGCGAGTGCTTTATGGTGACAAAGTCGCTGTGAATATCAGATGTGATGGGGTTTTACATGAAGACTGACCAAATGAAGGACAAGATCGATTTCTCTCCTTTCTCCCAGGAGAGGAGGAATTACAAAACCACACTGACTAAGGTTCAATAAAAACAGCAAAGAACAAAGAAAAGACAGGAGTAAGATGAATTAAGGTGCAGATTTCTGTTCAAAATCAAAGCTACAAGAAGTAAGAGGGGATTTACTCTCATGTCTCCATCTACACATAACCAAGCCATTACACAAAAGTGAGAGCGAGAGAAATGAAGGGAAGAAAACATTCCATTTAGATGCAAATGCTCCTCATTTTCCTCTCTACCAATGTCTCTTCCTTCTCACCCAGGTTCTGCAATGGAGCAGGTGGGTACGGGAGGGGGATTAAGCCAAGGACAGATGAGTTCCGACAGGCGGCCTTGCACCCGGGGCTCACGGAGGGATGAGGTTGTTCGTTTTCAGCACTGGACAGCGACATTGACATTCATTTACCCACAAGGGCCGGCTGCGCCGCTCTGACAGGCTGACGGCAAGCCAATTACCGCTGAGCTCCATAACAACAAAAAGCCACCAAAATATGGCCAAAAAAGATGATATTTTGCTCAGGCGTGTCACTAAGCACGACCGGCCGCTTAATTTGCAACGACAGAATAGAGTGTTAGCGAGCATACAGCCAGGGCAGCGAACGAGTGCATATGGAGATAGCGATGATGTGAACAGAAGACTTGTTAGTTTGTGAGAAATGGAGATAAGAAAGGAAAAAAGACTACAACTGGGAACATTTAAAAATGGATCGCCATGGTGTAGAGTTGGACAGCAGGCTGTGATGTGTTTGCTGGAAAAATCTAACAAAAAAAAAGTTAGAGTGAGTGTGAACTGTGATGGCGTAATCCTGGGTTACCTCGACATGTCACAAACACTTAAGGTAATCCTGGAAGTAAAAAGAGCAGCCCAGTACTCAGCAGCTTTACAAATGTTCATAAAAATGATTTATTTTTTTCTACAAACGCTAACGCTGTGAGATCGAAACACATCTTAAATTGCAACGTCACGTTCATTATCAGAAAACCGCCCATCAGAAACCAATCCATGACAGAGGACTGTAACTTGGCAACAGTATGACAGATGGTGGAGGAGGGGGTCGGGTTGGGGCTGGTTGTGTGAACTGGAATGGCACACACACAAACACACACACGCTTACATAAATAGATACAGTTTAAAAACAGGAGGCACCATCACATCAGGATCATACAAAGTTTAGTTAGTTGGTACAAAATCTGACCAATGACACGTGTTTAAAATTTAAAAAAAGAAAAGAAAAAAGATTTGCTGTGGACGTGTCACACAGAAAACAGCACGTATCTGACTTTTTTGCAGGTGTTTTAACATTTTGTTTACAGTGAAATAATTATAGTATAAAATTACCAGTAGTTTTTTTTCTTTTTGTCTGAAAACATGCAGTGACAATGCTGTGTTGCATCACCAGGGGGCAGTAGGGGACAACCTTGCTCACAGGCAAAGCTATACTGCTTGCATGTCTTCTTGAGCGTGCTCAGTGCGACTCTTCTTTTTTTCCCCCTCTTTGGTGATTTTACCAGATCAGTTTTATCAGTTTCGACAGTAACAGAGGAACAGACACGTGTCATTTTAACTTCATTTAACTGTATTTTTCTGGCCTGCCGGTGTAAACCCATTCAGCAGGCGAGAGAATCCCTTCTGAGCCTTCCATGAAAGGACTGACCTCGAGGGAATTGTCAGACAACAGGGGTGAGACGAGGCAGTAAAGGAAAACCAGACAGTCCAGTTGGGAAGGAGGTTCCGCCCTGCTGCCGCAGCTCTCACTGCTGATAAAGACTCTGGTGATTTATCATCATACATAATGACACCCTGTGAGCCCTGAAAGATGGAATCAGACTTTACATGTTGCTGTTTGTTTAAGCCAGTTGTTTAGTTGCTCATCTTGCAAATTAAGCATTAATGTCTGTTTTCACTTCACTACAGAGGAAGAAAATTTTACATTTTCTCTTGAATTTTCAAATTAAAAGCATTGCAGCAGGGGTAAGTTAAAGGTAAAAGGTGCATACTTGCACCACGTGTGCATACATATGTCAAAACCCAAACAAAATAAAGGAAACGTGGAGTGTTTGCAGACAGTAGTTTAGAAAAAGGAGGGTCAGTGCTGTGAAAATGGACACAATGGTAACTTAACGCCCACCTCACGCCAGGTGGGAGAGGTGTTACCTGTAACTTCAACCATTATTTGAAAACTGAGGTCTAAAGGAGAATGTACACACAATGAATACATCTGCTTTGTAACCCAAAGTCTGGAGAAATCAGTAGTACTTTTTAATTCCAACATGATGGCTGGGTCTCTCTTTCCCGCTGCCTTCCCCTTCCATCACGTCAGGCAGATGTGGGCGACATGAAAGCCCTGAGAAGGTTACCGAACCGCTGAGGCAGGGCAAATGTTTTTGGGCACGTGTCCATCTCAGTGCGTCTCCTATTATCCGGTTCATGCCAAGTTCACCCTGGTGTTCAAACACGGCACGCTTGCGTCGCTCCTGACTGGAGTGGAAAGGTTTCAGATTTGTGCTCCGTTGCACCTGGAGAGGAACTGAAAACAACTCAAAGAGTCCCGACTTTGGCTGCTAAAATTAGCGCTCAAGGGCGTGGGCCGCACGCCACAGGATGGACACGGTGGAGTGTGACGTCTCAGCTGTCAGGAAAAAGTGTTGAGGAGGCCGTGCCTCTTCCTTTATGTGCAGACTGAGATCATTCCCACCGTCATGTGAATGTGCATTTAATGCTGAAACTGAAGTTGTTTCATTCTTGTATATATAAGTCCATTTATTTTTTTTGGTGTCCAAAAATATTCAAATAGTTCCAAGTGTACACAAAACAACAAAACAACACACTTTCCTCCTGTTGCTCTGTCCGTCTCATGGAAACACAAAAACTGCTCTCTGTGGAGATGTCAACCTTTAAATGCTACTTGTTCCCATCTTGTTTGAAGGGGTGATTGTTTTGACACACACACACACACACACACACACACACACACACACACACACACACACACACACACACACAGAGCATGTGCACTCAACCGCGTCCAAACTCCAGTGAGCAAAAATCCTGCTGCAACTCTTCTTTTTTCGATTTTATCAACAATAAAAGATCAATATATTCAAACGTGTGCGATAGCTAGATTCATATATAATATATTTTTAAAAAAGTAAAAATTGAAAACTGCAAAACCCAAAATGAAAATATTGGAGAGCAACAGGGTGTGAAATAAAAATAAAACATCTGGCGTCCTACACAGATGTTTCCGACTGTAGCCGCAGGACAAACTTGTGTGATTTGGGATCGATGTACTCCTCGGACATCTGGATGTAGGGGATCTTCTTGGATGTCACCACCAGGCTAAAGTCCACACATTTGAGCAGGAAGATGGTGCCGTCTTTCAGGCCGCTGGTGACTGACGCCTCGCTGATCAGCGTCCACTGACGGGCTCGCCAGAAGTCCCGGCTGTACTGAACGGTTGGACCTGGAGTCAGGTAGCTCTCAAGGAACGCCTGGAAAAGAAGGAAGTATGAAACCATTATATTATAAAAATGCATTTAAAGATTAGTTATTATTAATCTCTGGCCTTCTTCCACAGCATGTTATGTCCTGTCTTTATCAGATGGCCCCTCCCTGAGCTTGGTTTTGCTGGAGGTTTCTTCCTGTTAAAATTGAGCTTTTCCTTCCCACTTTTGCTTGGTCGTAGTGTGTCATACGATTGTTGGGGTTTTTCTCTCTGTTTTCCTTGTAGGTTCGTTACCTTATTTGACACTATATAAATATAATTCACTGAAATGACCCCCAAAGAAAGGCCGAATGCCGTGTGTAGAGGTCACAGGACTGACCTTGGGCGTCATGTTGTTGGTGATGCAGAAGGCCAGGTGTTGCTGGATGCTCTCCATGCTGTGGCAGTGCTGTTGCTTGGTGGTCCTCAGGTACTTCTGCAGAGCCCGAGCCATGGATGGGAAGATGGCTTGTGCTGCTTCTCGAGGGTCCATAACATCCCCAGGTGCTTTTTTCTGCTCTTCCTCCTGCATGCGCTTAATGTGTGTAAACGCTTCCTCTACTGCCACCACCAGCCTGGGAGGGGAAACAGCAAACAACAGCAGTTTCAATAACAGCAGGCTTTTGTGTTTTACTGCTTGAAACGCGTTTTGATCTGACCGACTCACCGTGCTCTGCGTTTGCGGACGCGCCTCTCGTGCTCGGCCTCTTCGTAGTACAGCTCGTTGTGGCTGGTGTCTCTGCGGCGGGCGGCAGCTGCGATCATCGCTCTGGACTGAGAATGGGCGATTCCCGCTGCTGCGTTGTTTCCGGGACCTGCCGCGGCAAAATCAGATTGACGGGAAGGGTTAAACGCATGTATGAGAGTGTTCACAGGTGGTAGCGGCCGGTGAAGGAAGAAAGAAATCTTTGGTGATGACACAGAGTGCAATGTGAGAGAACAAGCTGCTGTTAGAGTGAAGGGGGGAGATTATTAATGCACATAAACCTCAGTCCATTTCCTTTTATCACCTGCAACACTTAAAACCCCAGAAGCTGACAAGAAGAGCTGCACAAAGTCTGAATTTTTTATTGTTCCGAGCGATGTCATCAGTGGAAAATCCAAAACGCATTCCTTCCCCCATGTACGGGCCATTGATATGCAAACACTTCCATTACTCTGCCTTCAGGAGGTACGGGGAGTGCAATTAAATGAGGGTCTCGGGCAACTTCAAAAGTTTACATTTTTAGAATTAGAAATCGGAGGCGGCTGATGAACCCCGCCTGATGTTAATGCAGGTTAAAAGATGGCAGCGCTGGTGAATTATTAATGCGGGGCAGGGATCGAGCATGAACAGAATAATTCATGGACCCCCCCTCCCAACTCTGCTCCTGGCATCACTGCACTGACATGAGGTTTACGGGCGGGAAACGTTACACTAAATGTCAGGGGAAGGAAGGTGCACTTGGAATTTGCCATGTGGCGCTTTCTGTACGGAAGACTTCAAATAACTCTACGAGACACACTTACAACAGAAACACGTGTCGGTTAGAAGTCGAGTGGAAGTAAAAGTAGTCTAGAGGGTCTTCAAGAGTTCAAGACTGTATCTCTCAAATGTGAAAATTCATTGGTGTGAACAATAATAATCTGGAGTATGATGGTTTCTCAGGGGCACTGATACTGGAAAAAAACAAAAACAAATACAAACCGAGCCGAGCAGTGGGGTTCATAGTTTAGGAGAAGGATTACTGAGATTAAAGCCACAAATTTACAAATAAACTTGGGAATTCTCCGACACTGTGAAGTCATAAGGCCACACCACATGATCGTACATCCTGTTTACAACCAGTTCACAGTTTAAAGCTACATCAATAAAATAATATTAACAGATGTACGTATCACAAAATGTTGAAAATCATGAATCTCATGTGTGGTGAGTCCCACCTGTACTATTCACACAGTGTCATTGTGTGTAACTGCTTAGGTACCTGTGGACACATGAAATGCTGTGTGGACTTTTCAAGTGAAAATGATACTAATCTTGTTAACAGCCGTGGTTAAAAAGAGCTTTTCTTTAAAGTCTGAGCAATGTTAGGCTGCATGTAGATGAAGCAGAACTGTCGCCAACTGTTAAGAAATGGGGAGATAATATCCAGCGCTGGGGCGATGGATATTAGGAAGCATTGCATGTACAGAAATGAGAATATTCCACAGATTCAGGAATGTGTCATACAATCAGACAAGAAAGTGGGACGACGATCCAAAACGCAGATCAGACTTTTAATGCTGCCTGAAAGAGTGGCACCATCACTCATGACTGCAACAGGAAATACCTGTAACAGCGGTGACTGTATTTCACTCCGCTTCTTTGATTTGGTAGTTCAGTCACAGAAACTTGAGCTGACTAAACAACACAGTTAAAATGTTGTTCCAGGAATCACAAAGCTCACCCGAAGCCATTTGGACGCAGTCTAATCGAGTATTACGGCTGTTTTGTGCTCAGAGCTTCACCAGTTTTTCATTAAGAAATGATTATCGTCTGTCCCTGAGTCAGAATTATTTATTACAGTAGCAGTGTGGCCGCAGAAAGCAAGAAGTAGGAAGTAAAAGCTCAAGACAAGAGAGCGATGAGAGCGACGGAGGGGTCCCCGAGCAGCTGCTGCGGGAGGAAAATGAAGGAGGATGAGGCTCGAGAGAGAAATGAGAATACTGGTGTTGTAATAGCTATTGATTTATCAGCCATCTCCGTCAACGCCTCCCACGAACATTTGAGAGGAGGAGGAAGAAAGGAGGGAAATAAATGGCAGGAAAATAAAACACCAAACCGAGAGGTGGGAGTCGAGTTAGTGCACTTAAGTGAAGCTTGAGTACACTTAAGGGACTGCAATAATTTAATCGAGGGTTTGTGTTGCATTCTGCCAGCTGTTGTAAGGACAACGCTGAACTTTTTCATCAACCTGTGGCATGCAAAGAGAGAATAGGAGTGGGTGGAAGTGGGGTGGGGGAGGTGGGGGCTTTTCATTTCAAGTACATTGAAGGAATATCTTTGTTTAAAGCGAGCACCAGCAGGCTGTGAGGGTACTTTTATTGGTGGCAGCGTTGCATTTACTTACTGTCCAACAGGTAGGCTTTCAGTTTAGCTTTAAAGATGTCTTAACGGGTTAGCGTCAGTGTGAGGAAAAACACAGAGAGAAGAGCAAGTTTAAAACACTCCACCTGCTCCAGAAGGTGCGCCCGGGGCGATATAGATAGCCACACTTTTTTTGCATGTTGTAACACATCAGCTACAAATCACCTGTGCTTTATACTACACTGGTCAATTTTCTAATTATGCCAAGACTGCAGATCAATTTTCTTCCTTCCAGGCAGTTATATGTTTTAGCACATTCCAGCACAGCTAAGGAGATTCGACCTGCAGAGACTTGAAATGTCATTTGGAGCGAACGACTGCTGCACAAAAACGCAGTTTCTAACAGTTAACTCAAAAACAATGTGGCCTCTGTGTAATGGTGTTAAAGATGTATTTATTCTGCCAGTTAAGTGGTCACATTACATTGAAATGAGGGCAAAATATTGGCAGATATTATATTAAATATAATTAGAGACAGCCATATTTAGTTTAATTGTCATAAACAGACCAGAACCGTTTAAGCGAATAAGCCTAATTAACTGGAACAATGTTGCCAATCGTTGGACATTTGCTGGTTTTCTCAGTCTGACTCTTGCTGCTCTGTCATTAAACAAAACAAGTCATATCTCATTATGTAGTGTGGGAAATTGTGACCAGACAATCAACATGACCCTGAAGACTGGATCACAGTTGAGGCTGATTCTTTTTAAGCAAAATATTAGACAAACTTGCTGTTAAAGTTTTCAAATGAGAAGATTTGGAGACTTTGCCAAAAAAAGGCAACGCGCGAATATGAATCCTTGGAGTTTAAAGGCATTATGGCAATTCAAATATCAAATACATGTTGTTTAAAAAGGGTCAGTGGTCAAACTACAAATCTGAATATGAGATAACTAATCCACATCATTTAAACTAACAAGAATTGAGAAACAGTTTTGGTGTCTAATCACTCATTTACCGAATGTCACTGATTCTTAAATGTCAAAATCCTATTTAAATCTATAGATTTCAATTCAATTCAATTTTTATAGTCAGTTTTATCTATACAGCACCAAATCACAACATCAGTTGCCTCAAGGCGCTTTATATTGTAAGGTAGACCCTACAATAATACATACAGAGAAAGGTCCAACAATCATATGACCCCCTATGAGTAAGCACTTTGGCGACAGTGGGAAGGAAAAACTCCCTTTTAACAGGAAGAAACCTCCAGCAGAACCAGGCTCAGGGAGGGGCGGGGCCATCTGCTGTGACTAGTTGGGGTGAGAGAAGGAAGACGGGATAAAAGATCTGAGCTGTGGGTCAGTCTGAAAACAGGGAAATATTCAGTGTCCGTGAGCATTTTAAAGACTGAACAATAATCAGTTTGTTGAACAGATAGTTGTAATAAGTAAAACACACAGTTTGCCCAAACAGATCAGTATAAGGAAGGAAAAGCAGACCTCTGAGAATCCACCACCCCAGAGCACAAAGAACAATCAAAATCACTGAAGACATGAAGCATCCCACTCACCCTCAGCAGGGGCTGCTGGGAACTCACCATCCACATTGTACACCTTGAGGCCAGCCAGATGCTTGGCAGAGCGGGACTTGGAGGCGGAAAGCAGCGCTGGGTTATGAACCGGAAAGTCACAGTAGTAGTGCTCTATGATGGCCAGAGCTGCCCGCTGAATACTGCAGAGGAAGAAATGGGAAAATCAAAGGGAAGTTTAAGCCACAGGAAATGTTTGAGTTTGGAATTCAGGTAGCTTTGGGCCAGCATGAGAGCTTCAGGTCTGAGAGCAGGACGTGAGGAACATTAGCCACGGGATGTTTAACACCAAAGACTAGAAAATAGCCGTAGTAATTCTACAAGCCTTCCTGCTGAATACAAACGCACAGCGAAAAGGCAGAAGGCAAAAAGCAGGAGGAAGCACTAGCCAACAGACATTTCTGGCTTTCTTTGAAAACTTTCTGCGAGTGAAGAAAAACCCTTCTAGCATTTCTTCAGACTAACAGTACCATCAACATAAAACAGGGAGAGAGAGACAGAGCGAGGGGACGGAAGTGATATGGAACAAAGGTGGAACAGTGCAGCAACTGAAATGAAAAGATCTGACAGTAATACTTAATGACTAAGTGGAAATGATTCTTAAAGACGCAAAAAAACCACCTTGGAGAACAGAATATCAGCACGTCTAGAAGATAATGCACAGTGTAGAGGTGGATCTGCTGTGCTTGACGAGATTTAAGTGAAGATAAAAACACAGAGAACAGAACCAGTGACAAAAACATTTACAGATCTTCATCACCGGATGACCCGCAATCCTCTGGAACTACATTAATGCATTAGTCAGAGCTGAAGACTGCGACAGAAAATCGGATTTCTGCTTCTCCTCGATGTCTCATTAATGCAATTTATTTTCACTGTTCGTCCTGGCAAACGTAAGATTTGAAAAGGCAGGGTGATTTATAGCCTGGAGGAAAAGACAAATCATGAGGTGGAAAAAAGGAGAGCTAGAGCTAGAAGAGACGTGGCGTGCTATTCACATTTATACCTTTATATAATTGTTCATGTACATGGTGAGCAGCAGCAGGTGAAAGCTGCATGTTCACAAACATCAGACGGGGGGCCACTACGAGCTGCAGGGTGAAGGTTGCCTTACAGGTGTTTAAGAGCCAACCAAGAAAAGGAAGTGATGTTTGAGGTTACAAGAGGCGCAAAGATGACAGAAGGAGTCACGAGCATGAAAGAGAAGCCAGAGACTCAAAGTGAGCTCAAAGTGTATAACCCAGACCCTGATACTTTATACCATGGATCACTAAGCATGCCAGGTCCTGCACACAGGTAAAGTACTTTCACACGATAAAGGTCATAAATCACTGGCTTGATAATAATATAGTTCCTCTGTGGTTCCTCTTTCAAATAAAAAGGTAAATAACGCCAAAACGACACACTTACTCAAGCAGCGACACTACAGCCTTACTTGCGTTTACCAATACTTTACAGCAGTCATGCTAATATCAGCTGACTATAAATACCGACTCTCGTGTCACGGTTCAAAAATGTGATCGCTGATTGGAAAAGGTTTGCAGTTTTATATCAAAACATTATAGCTTCACATCAATAGTTTTACAGTTAGCATGTCTCTCTGTACCTGCAGGGCTTTTCGGTCCAAAGACATGCTCACTAGGTTAACGAGTGATTTTGGTGTAGGTATCAACAAGAGTGTGAATGATCGTGAGTATAACTCTGTCATAGATGTTAATTAGTCTAAATGTTACGTATGATATCTTTTAACTCACAGTTAGTCTCAACAACGGTACCAACTCTGTAGCAACATCATGGGCTCAGTTTCACACCCTGCATTTGGCTGAAAGGAGGGCAGCAGATGCTGCTGTTAACTAGCACATAACAAGACTTTACAGCTCAACACTGGACTCTTTTCATTCATTGTGTGAGCCGTCCTGTGTCATTCTTCTAACTTAATAAACCCAAACAACAACACGTGCTAGTCTGCAGCATGCGCTTCCTATTATCCCAAAGGAGGCAAAATGAATACAGACTCACTGATGAAAGCTCTTATATCCTTTTTCTGACCTTTAACATTCCTGCTTCTAAAGCAAACCTTACATTAAATAATGCGTCATGTGACGTATTACAGAGAGCTGGAAATCACCCAGGCAGCATTAAAAAGTCATTCGTTGTTACCGCTCTGCCATCTGATGACAGTCACATGTATGTGAGCTCACACTAACATCACCAGAGGCAAGCAGAGTTCTAAGAAATACTTTTCAATGACAGAGGATGTCTCCTCATGTTGATCCATAGGATTTGTTACACACCGGAGAAAAGTGAAGAAGACTCTAAACACCACATTCGCACTATGTCCTCTAACACGGTGAAGATACAGATCTCGAGACAGTGTTTTTGCTGGACTTTTTTATTTGGGCTGCCTTCATTGCCACTAATCTCATTGAGACTTTGAAAAACTTTGAAAAAAGTTTAAGTGAGCTAAGATGACAGCTAAAGGTTGTACAACATGCTTGAACAGGAGGATCTTTAAAATAAACAAGCGTGGTCTTGTCAATTTCCTAATCAAACAAGCTTAATTCTCTAAATTTAACATAGGATTCATGCAGTTTCAGTCTGATGATTTCTTTGCCCGGCGGCACGGCGCTGCAGTGATCGGCACTGTCGGATCGCAGCAGGGTAGTTAGGGAATGAGATGGATGGACTTATTTGCCAGATCACCGAGAAATAATGGCATCAATATTGACTCTGTGATCATTCTCAGAGATTAGCACCCTGTTGTATCCACTTCAATAACTTGGAAGTGAGACAGCACTTTGTTCTTGATTTCTGTTTGAATGTTTCTGACCCTAAGAAGCAGAGAGTTGCCTAAAAGCCCTCAAGACCAGAAACACAGCAAATTAACACAAAATTCTTTATCTAGTTATACAATCAGGTGTTAGGCTCACACACTGTTTACTGATATTTCAAAAAGAAAGTGCACATACGCATTTAGAGAAACTCTGAAGATTTTAGCAGATAATCTCTAATGGGATCTCCAGCTTCAGAAAAACAAATAAATCACAGGGTGTTGATTATTTTAGCACGAGTGGAGTCGGCGCTCATTTTCGCCAAAGAGGCAGCAGAAAGTGTGATAACACCCAGACAGCCCTGTGCTGCATTAAGCACTCACACTAGGCAGCACCATTGTTTAGCTGTAACTTACGTAAATAGTGAGTCAGTCCCTGCTTCTTCCCAAGTTCATTCAATTATTAAGCAGAGCAAACATGACACAAAGCAATTCAAACCGAGGAGCTCAACTGGGCCCACAGAGCAAGGAGAATGCAAACTCAGAGACGGAAATAAAGAACCTTCTCTTAAAACTTTGCAGTTCAATCATAAACCAGATCCTCTGAGAGCGAGGTGATTGATCACTGTTCTGATGCACAGGAATGCTCGGTAAGCGGGAAGTCCCCCCAACTGTGAATGTGTTTAAACCACTCCTCTCTTAACAACTTGGTAAGGAATGCACTCTGTATTCGACTCATCCGGTCAAACAACGAAGCAAAAAAAAAAAAAAAAAAAAAACTTCTCTGGCCCTCAGATTGGCATCAAAGGCAGACAGAAACAAGCCACCGGGGCCTGAGGGCCCAGGATAGGGTCCTCATTATGATAAGGCTGAGGATGGATGCCAGAAAAGCAGGAATGTGAGCAGCGCCAGCCACCGCCTGTTAATAGAGAACATACACGAGAGGTTGGCTGGGAAAACATAACACCCACTAGTGTGTCTGGGATTCTCTGTATGATACGCTGCTCGTGTTTGAGGCAATGTGTGCACAAATCTGTCATTTGCATGTATATGGTGCAATTATCCATGCACACACACACAGGCGTGCCTCCGTTTGTGTATGGCTGTGCGCGTCAGGCTGACCAGATGCCGCGCTGCAGTCTGTAGGGAGCACTAATTAGCTGTGTGTTTACAGTCACAGACGGACAACAGAGCGAGGCTGGGCCTGCTGCCGGCCGTGCAGGGATGAATGGCACGGCTTACAAAGGACGACACCCCCAAGGCAACCGGCGAACACACCGCTCAGACCAATAAACGCTTTAACTTGTCTGACCTGTTCCTGCTGATGCTTAGCAATTTTATTTCTTTTTTCCCCACATTTTAGCTCACTGATTACTTTTAAAAAAAAGTCTGAAAAGAGCCAGAAATGTTCAAAAAACAGTTTAAAAATTTCCATCCTGCTTTTCCAAACAAAAAAATGGTTTTGTGCTAGGACCAATTCTATTTACATTATACATCCTTTCTCAATTCAGGTAAAACATGAGGTTAACGTACACGGTACACGGTTAACGTTAGAAACGTAGTGTGGAGGAACATACACTACCAGTCAAAAGTTTGGACACAGCTTCTCATTTAATGGTTTTTCTTTACTTTTACTACTTTCTACAATGTAGATACATACTGAAGACATCAAATATATGAAGCAAGATATATGGAATTATGTAGCAAAATTAATAAATAACTCTAAATATGTCTTATATTGTAGATTCCTGAAAGTAGCCACCCTTTGCTACTCCATGTTTGACAGACAGTGATGTGGATGCTGTACCAAAGTTTTCAGTTTTAGTGTAGCCTCATCTACTGTATGTCCACGAGCTGTGGGTAGTGAATGAGATTGTGGATATGAGTGACAGAAATGAGCTTCCTCTGAAAGGTGGCGGCGGCGCTCCCTTAGAAATAGGGTGAGGAGATAGGTCACTTGGGTGCAGCTCAGAGTAGAGCTGCTACTCCTCCACATCAACATGAGCCAGCTAAGGTAGTGTGGGCATCTGATTAGGATGCCTCCTGAGTGAGACGATTTGGATATGTCCAACTGGATGGAGGCCTCAGGGCAGACTCAGGGCATGCTGGAGATTGTGTCTTTCGGCTGGCCTGGAAATGCCTTGGTGTCCCCCCAGAAGGGCTGGAAGAGGTGGCTGGGGAAAGGGGGTCCTAGGCATTTCTACTTAGACTGCTGTGCCTACGACCCACATCTGGATAAATGGTAGAAGATGTGTGGATGGAGTGTTTCAGTGCAAAGGTCTTCAATTTGTTAGTCAACAATGGCACCAATGCTCCAAAATGGTGCCAATGAACGCCTGGGACAAATAACCCCTTAAACACTTAGAGCAATAGGGCTGTGCGATATGACCAAAATCTCATATCCCGATATAAGAATTGTATCGTCCCGATAA
>NW_005187542.1:255242-259572 GCF_000239375.1 Pundamilia nyererei | reverse complement strand
CACACACACACACACACACACACACACACACACACACACACACACACACACCTTCTTTCTTTCTTTACCCCTTTCCATTAACTATTACTTCCTTGTTCTCTGTTCTCCTTTTTGGTCCCTCCTTTAGATTTTTCCTTGTTCCAGTCTCCCGGGCTTTCCTATGTACTCCGCCCTGTGTCTGCAGCTCTTTTCTGAGGAGTTTCCTCTCTGAAGTCTTCCCCACCCTCTCCTTTCTTTCCTTCTGGCATGGTTTTCTCTCCACATCAGGCACTTTGTCTTTGTGCCTTTTTCATACATTCTACATTTTCTTCAGCTCTACCTTATAATAATCATTTCTACTATCTATGTGTTAATGACTCCTTAATATTCATCTTCTTCTCTTTCTTGACTTTCCTACATGAATTTCTTACTCCCATCTCTGTGCAAGTAAGCAGCTATTAGCCTCTTATTTTCCCACCTCTCTAACTTGAGGTGCCCCAGTTTCTGTCCTTTCCTCTGCCTTCATCTCGCCCACACGGACGTCTTTTGTTTTCCCTAAATTCATCTCCCCTTGATCTCTTCCTCTCTCTCCTGGTTGCTAACACAGTGTCACTAAGTCTTATAAAGTTGTTGACTTTTTAGTTCTCATCAGCAACAGCAAAGTATTTGAAAGCTCGCTGAGCCACATTTGGATGTAAATATGCTTTTCTTTCCAGTCCGATTGACATGGAAGCTACGATAGCAAAGAGTGTCACATCTCATTTTAACCCTCTGAGAACAAGTAGGCCAGAAAAATGAAACCAAAAGGCAAATGGAACTGCAAAACTGCAGTTCCATTGATGGCCACTAGAGGCAAGCCTGGCTGCCAAATATGTCAATGTGTGCATTTTATTGGAAAGAACTCCCTCAAAAACCTACCTCAAACACTCCGTCTTGCTCACACTGTTAATGCTTTACCCTCGGACTAACGCCATGAAAAACACAAATTTATTCAAAGACGATGCTAAAAGAAGAGAATGTCTACATTTAATGGAGTCACTCTGTGCTCCTTACCTGAGCTGTCCCAGGTTGTAGTGCCTTGTCTCGCCATCTGTGGAGCGTGTGACGCACACGGAGTAGCACGGCTGAAGCTGCCGCAGTTCCAGCAGGACGATGGCCAGGTAGTGGATGAAGAGGAGAGCGTCCACAAGCGACACGGCGTACTGCACGATACCCTGGTAGTTCTCGTCCTATCAACAGTTAGGATTTTTGGGAATCGTTTGTGACCGATTTACTCAAAATATGTAAAGTAAATCTAATAAAATAACTGCATAGTAAATATGTCCCAACACAGTTCCAAGCACAGATTATGCCTAAAATAGTCTTCCAGGCATAAACACATGTGAGACTAGATGTAGAGCATATAAATATTTAGCAGCGTTTCAAAGGACGGCTAAAACACCGTCCTTTGAAAGTGTGTATTCCTACAGGGATTCTCAATCAGGGACTTACAAGGATTTTAAATTACGGCTCACAGAGTAAACACACAGCACTGGGAAATCAAATATCTGTGTTTTAGCTGTTTGTGGCTTTGTTGAGCTTCTGATGGCATTAAAAATGAATGTGACTGCAGTACTCATGCTACTGAAACCTTTGTTTCTGTGCGTATGTGTGTGTAGTACTCAATGAATTTTCATTCACACGTACAGTTTTCCCCTCTCTTAGCTCACCTGTGAGTCGAGTATCCTGACTCCATAAAAGAGCCAATAGGAGATCACAAAGAGCAGAACCAGTACAGCAAGTAGTGCCCGGAATACATAGACCCTTGGGAGTCCTGCCCGCGCTGGCCTGAAGAAGAGCGCCCAGACAGCCAGCAGCAGTATGAGCAGTTTGAAGGCCACAGAGATGAAGAGGCCCTCGCAGGCCGTCCCACAGCTCTGCAGCTTGTCTGGCCAGAGGATATGCGGTAGCACCAGAAAGGCCAGTGGAGTGAGAAACACCAGCAGGCCTAAGATTATTGCCAGGGTCCGGGTGAAGTAACGGCGGCAGTCGAGCCCCACACTGTCCTCCAGATCCTTTGTGATGCGAACGATGTCCTCCTGAGAGAGGCTGTGCTCCGAGGTGCCCGTGATGGCTGTGGTGGTCTCACCCCAGTTGTCATCCTGTGAAAATAGAGAGGAAACCAAAAGAGGATTTCAGACAACTGGTCCATCTCAATTCCCTTATTTCATCATCAATCACATCTTGATCTTCGGTGGACCAAAAATCCTGTCAGCTGTTATAAAGGACATTCCAGTGTCCTATTTCAGTTCATCGCTCGCAGGAGCAGGAACCCCTGAGGGGCTTCTGACAGACAGACACGCCATTTTTTTTTTTAAATAATCACCGTAACAATATAATAGTGTAATAAAAACAAACTTTTATACGCTCCAGAATCACCATCATGTGAACAGCACATGATAGGACAATATTATTCATCATTTGATGGAAAGATCTTTTACAACTTCTGTACATCACACACTCTGAATCTATTACTACAGTTTCTGGCCTGAAACTCTAAACACACATTTGTTGCAGCAGAAGAACAATTTAAAATACAAAGGTCAAAGGTCATTAAAAAAACACAACCTTGCCCTCCAGATTCTTCCCACAGTCCAAAGACTGATTGTAAGCTGGCCGTGGATGTTGGAAAATGGTTAAAGGGTGTCTTGCAGTGAGCGGTCAATAAGATGCATTCCATTTCTAGTAAACATTGGATGGTACTTGCCTTCTGAAGCCATCCCTATTCACATCATTTAGTCAAGGAGAAAAAGGATGGATTGACAGATGGATGGTTTTCCCCTCTGTTTGAGCCACTTCTCTTTAGCTTAACATACACTTGTAGATGGATATCACCTGTTACTGCATTCTAAAATGGTTTTTCACCTTTGACTGAAGCATCAGCTGAAAGGAAAGAGAGACTCTTTCCAAGCACGTGAGAAAGAAGGGACTAAAAATGGGAAGTGGAAAAAGCTAACAGCACAAGCTGCCAACTGGGCTACACACTGACGTCTGGGCTGGACTGCATCCGCAGATAATGATGGTTAGCGGTGTCAGAGCAGAGCTGCTAGAATAACAAAGATAAGAACTCTTTACGCTGTAGTCATAACAGGCCTCTAACATGACCATGCGAGCCGCTGAGTTCCGCCTCTAAAAGCAAAAAAAGGGTAGATGATGAACTGCCATCAGCTATAAGTAAATTCAGTAACAGATTTACCCACCAATCGGCCAGAAATGCTGCACCTAATGTGCAATATAATGCATATTTCGGGTTCATATCCATAACATGTGCCTGAGACTTGTAGAGATGGGAGAGACACATTATGAACAATTCCACCGAGGAGGTTGAAAGGATGATGATGCTGCACGGGAACAGAAAGTATCCCACTGGCCTCAGGGTGAAAACTTTGCAGTTAATCTGCATACTCAAGTTTTAATAAGAGAATTCCACTACAAGACCACGTCTGCACCCACATACAAGCCAAGATGATGAGAGAAAAAGGTAAAAAGGTTTTATCAGGACCTTTCAGACGAATGGGAAAATGGACTGGTTCTTATATAGCGCTTTAAACAACAAGGGCAGCCTTATCATAGGATCAGGCTGGTCTAGAACTACCTTAATATCACCAAACAAGCCTGATTTTTATTCTAGCAAAAGGTATTTGCACATTTGCCTTCACACGGATAGTAACATGAGCGACATCCCATTCCTAATCCACATCTTAATGGACCTTGTTTTGTGCATGTTGGAACAGAGTTGGGAGCATGAAAGCATGAAATTGTCCAAAATGTCTTGGTATGCTGATGCATTAAGAGGTCCTTTCATTTTAACTAAAGGGGCAAGCCCAACTCCTGAAAAACAACCCCACAGCATCAACAAAGCTTTAAAAATGATGCATGAGGTATATTTTTAGTAGCGCCAACACTCACAGGGGACCACCCAGGCACCTGTTTTTACTGGTCTCTCTCTGAAGAGGTTCAACACTGAAAGCAGTCTCAAGATGGTCTTGTCCCGCTACAGTCATAAAAACGGACTCATATGATGCATTCCCATGATGCATTGAGTATTTCTTCTTCAGTCACCTTTCTCACTCACTATGTGTTAACAGACCTCTCTGCACTGAATCATACTTGTTATTAATCTCTGTCTCTCTTCCACAGCATGTCTTTATCCTGTCTTCCTTCTCTCTCCCCAACCGGTTGCAGCAGATGGCCCCGCCCCTCCCTGAGCCTGGTTCTGCTGGAGGTTTCTTCCAGCTGAGATCTAAAGTTAGCTAAAGTCATTATTTTGTCTTTGCACTGGCAGATATCAGCAGAGACTGACAACCGGTGT
>NW_005187542.1:245207-255114 GCF_000239375.1 Pundamilia nyererei | reverse complement strand
CAGCTGAGATCTAAAGTTAGCTAAAGTCATTATTTTGTCTTTGCACTGGCAGATATCAGCAGAGACTGACAACCGGTGTACCTGGACAGGGGCTTTACATCACACGTCATCAGTTTTCCCCCTAAAGTATGGAAAAATGTGCTATATGAACTTCCCCTGCTTAGTCTACTATTACAGCCAATGTTAAACTGCTGCTGCTCAGATTAAGACAGATGTACAACAGCACAGAAGATAAGTGAGGGCAGCTTTAATTTTGAAATGTTCCAGTGTCTGAATGAGAAAACCTACAACCACTGACCCGCTGACCCATGCTGAGCCGAGTACAGAGCATCTGATTCTTGTCTGCTCGCTCTCTAAGTCAAGCCAAGCATGCCGTGTGCGTGTTTGTGAGGAAGTGAATCGATAGGCATTAGCTGTAAGGAAGACTGCCTCTCTAACCACAGTGTACTTCGACAACACCCAGGGGGAAACATGAATCACAGCTTCTCAAGCCTCATGGCTGTTGTACACTCATCGCTCGTTGCCTTTGCCTCGAGCACCTGAATCTCACACCGCATAAATTACTCCATCAAGAACTCTATCATCACATACCCCCAAAACAGAAAAGGAAAAACAGATGTCCACTGACGTGTTTCCACTTTTCTTCTTGGTCTCATAGACAAAAATCATTGAACTGTTAAATCAGCAAAACTTAAAATAAAGCAAACCTGCCGACATTCCCCTCAGTCGGCTCACTGCTCCTAAAATTTGGAGCTGGATTTTTGCTGGATGCCTATTACCATACCTGGGCTTTCCCTCTGCCAGCGTGACTAAAAATAGACATCAGTGACCCACATTTCATCATGGGATTAACCAATCACCACAGGCTGATCTGGTTCAGTACCGGCAGCCTCGCAGGAGGCCCAGACCCATTCATCATATGAAAATAGGTGAAACAGAGAGGAAAAGTGAGAAGAGAAAGGGAACAAAGACGCAGGAAGAAAAGGGCAGGAGCATGACAAGAATGTTCAACAATAGGAAAGCCAATTAAACGAGGAAAGGGACTGATCCAGAGGGGCAGGCAAAGCCAGGCCAGTTCAAGGGCCAGACGGAGAGACCAACACATCTTCCATTCGTGACTACATACACACACGGCAGCTGAACACTTGTCAGGTCTGCTCTTGTCCTACATCTGCAGTGATTTGTTGGATGCAGACTGGGTGACAAACAATGACGAAAACATCTGAAATGACGTGTCCGCACGGGAATAACTCCAGGCTGCAACTTTACAAATATAACCACACATTCCTGAACTGCCAGTAACAGTTTCTCAACTGTGCAGCCAAAATGAAACAACCTTTAACTTAATGATAAGAAGCACATGGTAGAATTTTGAACCCTGATTAAGAGATTTTAAAATACTCTAGAAAAAGAGAAGATTTTTTTATTTCCAGCCAATCAAAACTAGTTGTTTTCCACCAATAGACTTTTTAATTATTTTTTTTTTGTTTATGTGTGACCACTGCCCTTGCTCCATCCATCCAACGTCTACTGTGCCACTCATCAGGATCTAGGAGTTAAGCTGAAGTGTCCAGACCACACTCTTCCCAGCCACCACCTCCAACTATTCCAGCAGGAAACTGAATTTTTTATAAGCCGGCACAGAAACTGATTCTTTTCAGTGTGTCTTGGGTTTTTTTGTCACAGAACACAGCTCACGGTGATAGGTTAAGATCAGAAAGTAGACGTCTTGTTCTTCATGCTCAGCTCTAATTACCACAACTAATCAGAACAGTGCACTGCAATTAATCTCCCACTTCACTCTTCCCCGGCTTAACCCTGATACTTTAACTCATCAACTTCAGGCAGCAACTCATTCCTGACCCAAAGTCAGCAATCTGCCCTTCGTCAGCCAAGAACCTTTGAATTTGGTACTGAAAAAAATCAAAAAAATCACTAACAAAATTGTGACAGAGACGTTACACGTTTACATTCTCTCTATCACGACAATGAGACAAACCCCCAGAATGAGATCTAATGATAACTCTGTATCAAAAACAGAGGTACTTCAGCAACCTCCAACAAAGCACAAATCTTTCACCCAGCAAACAATGTAGTGAGACATAACAATCAGCTGAGTAGAGACACTATGGAAAGCACGGCAGGTGCAGCAGGTGTAGTTTTTACATTGAAAGCATTTCTTTGAAAAGAGAAATTTATTGGTGAGGCAGCAAACTAAGTGTTGCAACACGATACCGTATCTGCTGAGCTTTAAACGCATCCAGAGAGGCTGATCTGAGCTGCACACGAGCCCGTGTTTGGATGCATCGTATTGCATTACTGAACTGCTTTGCTCAAAAGGCCTCTGGGGTGCTTTTGATGTGAAACTGTGTGACAGTTCCAGCTGTTTTTGCCAAAGTAGTGGCCCTGGGTGAGACATCAACCCATTTCTGCTGTATAAGTGGGAGAAACCAACACATTTTGCACCTGCAGAAATTCTTTACAAGTGAAATAACTGCCATAAGCTTTCAACTCAGCCTGCCAGCTCACTAATAACCTAAACCCTGAGCTGCCTTCCCTTTTTCTGCTGCAAGTAGTGGAGTAGTTAAGAAATGATTAGAGTGATAACAGAGCAAAACAGACTCAGAAAGCTCCATGTGTGTTTGACACAGGTGTATATATATATTTATATATATAGTGCATGCCGTGTCAGCCAGGACACTTTTACAAAGCTTTCACTTGAGTATTTTCTGCCTTCTAGGTCCACCAGAGTATAAATAACAGCTATTGTTTCTCACAGTAAATCAAATGTTCACTAAAAGCCTGTTTTCTGTTCAGCTCTAAGTGGGTAGCAAACAAAGCCCCTCACTCAGGGTAGGAACAAGTGCACTCTACTTACTCCTGGGAGGCAAGGTGTGTGTGTCTGCGTGTGTGTGTGTAAAATATAGCATCAAGCTGCCCCAAAGAGCTCTTCACAGCAATTTAAAACCTCCTTTGTTTAAAGTGCGGACAGCGTGTGCGGCTGCCAACAACTTGTCTGGACAAGGAAGCAAAGCACTTAAAAAAGTTTCTTTGACTAATTCGCGGGATAGAGGAGGGAGTGTTAGACAACAGGAGACTGACAGCTGAGTGGCACATGAAAAAGAGCCAAACTGCTGTATGATTAACAGGGTTATACACGATGTCAGGTAATCATGAGGGGGTAGTTGTAGAGTGGATGCAGAAACATGATTCATAGAGTCCTATCCCCACCTCAAAAGCCACAGTGTCAGTCATTTAGCTTCAGATCAAGATTCAAGTACATGCCAGCCATAAATTTAATAACTACTTTCACCTGCTTGTCTGCATGACCAAGGTTAACAATGGCAACTGTTTTCAACAAAAAAGATCTAAATACCCGCTGTACATTTACCCCTCCATCCTACTCCACATAGCACCAAACAACCAGATAAAGCTAGCCGTTAGCTGATAAACACAATGAAGGATTTGTCAGATAAAAAGCCACAGATAAAAAGTTGGTGAAGACCAGAAACAGATATCAGAAACACGAGTCCAAATGAATGCTAGAACTGCTCTGAAATGCCTACATGTGTTTGTCATACCTGACATGAAGAGGTAACTAAGCTTTCCTTATGCTACCAGTGAAAAACTGAGATAGGAATTTCCTATAATAGGAAAAATAACTAGTCAGGCTTTGCCACGTATTTCTCTAGTTGGAAAAAGTGCCAAATGAATGAGCCTCTTGAACAGTCTCAAGTCTCAGATTCATCGAGTCAGCTTGTTTTTACTTTGGTTTTTTCTCACTTTGATCCCTCTTCTTCTTCTTTGCCTCCTCCACTAGCAGAGCTATATTTTCTGTCAGGTAGACTTCAAACAGTTGCTGTGGTTGTTCCAGCATCCACCATTTCTGCTGCCTGAGGAGGAAACCCAGCAGAGCTGCACTCTTTCTGCTTTGATTTTGCTATTGACCAAAAAAATTCATTTCCTACTTGATGGCACATAGAACTGCGCAGTGAAAGCAAAGATTATATTAAGTCAAAATAAATGCCAAGCGTGCCACCGCTCAATGGCCATTAGACTGTACAAATGTTTTAGTGTTCTTTCCACATCAGCTGCATTTACAAGCATACTGTGGTGCAGCTGTGTTCAATGTTACAGCAGACCAACACACCAAATACATGCCTGCTATACCGTGAAGTACACGTCCCACCTGACTGGACGTGTGTCCAGACTCATGCAAATGATTGCATTAGGAAATAAAGCCACACTGAGCATGAAAAGCAAACACAGCTTGCTAAAAACAACAGAGCGTCGTCTCTGCTGAGTCGCAGAGACCTGTCAGCCTTACCTGGCTTGGTTTAGTTCCTGCTCCACAGCTGGTCACTGGAGTCGAGTTAGTATTAGAACCTTCTTCTAATGTGGTGACAATAACTTCTTTAATTTCCTCCGGAGCCTCACAAACCTCCAGCACCTGCAATACGTCCCCCGCCTCCAACACTGCTGGTGTCTGCATCTTGAAATCCTCGCCTACCGAACCTAACCTTGTCCCATTACTCAGTTACTGCTCTTTCTTCCCCTCATCCATCTCAGACTGCTATTGTGTGTATGTGACCTCCCTGACTCTCGCCCGATCTGCAGCCCAGCCCTTCGCTTTATCCGTCTTTATATAGAAATCTCTCCCATGGTGCCTCAGGAGGTATTGTATGGGACTGTGTGCTCACTTGCCACATAATGTAAGGGGCTTTATTGAGGAAGACAGAGAGTGAGGGACCGCGAGGAGCAGGAGAGAGGAAGAGAAGCTGGGAAGTGGGGGAGAGAGGAGCCATTTGCTTGGGCTGTCTTGACAGCAGCAGGGATGGAGGGGGGATAAAAGGGATTGATGGGTAGAGAAAGAAGGGAAGAGAGGAGCAGAAAGAGGAGTAGACGAGCACAATAAACAAATATCTGAGCCTACTGATGATGGCAAACAAATAGCAACAATTAGATGCCAATGCCATCCACCCAAAGATATGTTTCTCCCACTCCTTCCTCCCTCTTCCCCTCAAGGCGTCCTCTCTCATCCTCCTCATTCTCTGCTCATCTCTTGCCTCAGCACCACTCTCCGTCTATTGCTTCTGACCCAGTGAGCACTGTGGTGTCACCGAGCTGCCACTGGCATGTGTGTCAATGTGTGAGAGAGTGCATGTGTGCAAAGTAAAACAAAACGAGTTTATCCAACCGACTGATGGCATGTCTTAAAAATAAAGGTCCGGTTAGATTCTAAATATTTTTGAACGCACAAATAAAAATCAGACTCATCTTATTCCTCTTCTCTGTTGTGCAAATGCGCATATTCACCGGGGCAACACATGTGTATTAATACACAGCTGAAAATACAGACAACGCTGTCTCCTGCTTCAGTAACTCTTCAGTAACACAGTTACACTTAGCTGCCTCTGAGCTATTAAATAGAGTATATATACAGTATATATGACATTTAAAGATAAAGCTAATGACTAAAGAATGACGTGTGTGTCTCTCAGAATGACGCTTGTGCTGTACTTTGGCTCTCTTGCACAAAAATGTCACAAACTGCAGTTCCTCAAAAGGCCACTTGAGGCTCGCTCTAAAAGTGAGTAATTCCCCATAAACCTCCATGTTAAGACACCCAAGTTTAGAGAAGTGCCCATTTATGCAGTGTACTGCAACAGATCAGTCACACTAGTATATTTTGTTTTAGGCCTGTTTTCTACTAGTGAACATTAGCATCCCAAATGGAGCCCAGAGACCACTTCTGACTGACTAGAAACAGCCTGTTAGGAGCATACTGCTGAGCCATGTGACTCAGCTTTAAAAACATTCATACTGCAATGACTTTTTGACAGTGACACACAATGTGTCATCATACTACAGCTTAAAAAAGATAATCCTTAAACTAAAGAATACAAAAGCTAATCTAAAGCAATAGCAAATCAGGCAAGAACAAGTTTGCATGTTTATTCAAAGTTCACCTCTCTGTGCTATTAAACTTCCCCAAATGGGCTAAGGCAAAAGAACCATGGACCTAAGCATCTTAACAGAAGAAGAAGAATCCTGCCCACTCACTAAAGGCATAAAAACCACCAAAACACCTCAAAAATCATCTTCCAAATCTACAGCAGAAGAGCACGTCTTTCCCTTTCTCTTTCCCCACCCATGCAGCTCACAACAAGCACAGACGCACACACACAAAGCTCTGGGATAACCATGAAGCTCTGTGGGATTCTCTCTCACAGGACACGGAGCCAGGTGGCACTCACCACAGAGTAGGAATCCAAAACACCAGCCCAAGCACTCCGCCTGTTCCAGGAACCTGACATGGTTTAGAGTCTGTGGCAGTGAAGCTACCTGAGAGACGCATAAGGAACCCTAGAGGAAAGCATTATAAGGTGATTACTGGGCTAAATGTGTGTAAGCTATGAAGGGTGTGCAAAGATGTGAGGTTCTTTCCCCTGACCTGCACATAAACATGTAAAATGATACCTGGCTCCATGTGCTCTCTCCATCAGCTTTGAAAGGAAGGTGCTAATTCTCAAAGAATGCTTTACGGTTTAAACATATCACATTTCTTCTGTTTGACACTTCATACAATGCAGCTCCGCAGCACACTCCTAAGCTGCACAGCTGCCATGCCACACTGACCTCAGCTACTCCAATCCACCACTTACTGAATACTACACACTCCAATATCCAGTCACGTGCAACAATAACAGCAGCATAAACTGACACAATTTCTCACACAAGCAAAACATGATCGCGTCCAGTGTCATTTCACAGCGCACTTCCCATCGACACTGTATGATACCACTCTTCCCCACCTGAAATTTTCAGAAAAAACTACACTGGTTACCTCTGCCAATCAGGGCTTTTGTACTGTTTAGTGTGTCATTCCTTCTGGGTTAGGGTCTTCAGGGTCAACTTAACCATTTCTTTATTGAAAGCTGACAAAAAGCTTTATAACTTAAAAAAAACTACAAGTGTGGCGTGTATTGTCAGCTTACAGAAAGTACCGTATAAATGGTAAATGGCCTGTATTTGTATAGCACTTTTACTAGCCCCCCCTAGAGACCCCAAAGCGCTTTACACACCCAGTCATCCACCCATTCACATACACATTCACGCACTGGTGGAGGCAAGCTACAGTTGTAGCCACAGCTGCCCTGGGGCAGACTGACAGAAGCGAGGCTGCCATATCGCGCCCTGGCCAACACCAGTAGGCGGTAGGTGAAGTGTCTTGCCCAAGGACACAACGACCGAGACTGTCCGAGCCGGGGCTCAAACCGGCAACCTTGCGATTACAAGGCGAACTCCCAACTCTTGAGCCACGATCTGACCCGAAGGGCAATTGATTGATCTGAAGTGCAAAGTGATAATAATGCTCTATAGAGTTATTTAAAACTATGTTTCCTATTGCTATTGTTTCCACTGACAACATATAAGAAATGATATATGGAAACTCTATCACATTACTTTGGACCTCTGACCTCCTCTTCAAGGTCAAATCTTTAAAATTATGCTTAAATTCTACTGCCTTTGTTTGTATTGGCAACATTTAGAAAGTGATCCTGGTGTATGGACATTCTAAATATTATATTATGGTTTGTATCCAAATATTACGTCACATGTGACCTCTGACCTTCCCTCTTTCAAGTTGTCCCCAATACCCGTTATATCTTATAAAGAGAATGTGCTGGCAAGTTAGTGATAAATAAACTGCAGCATAATATTATAATAAGCTCAGGTTATTTACAAATCAGTACTTTATTACCCATTACCTACTCGTGCATAATGTCCGTGTAATCACAGTAAACATGTGTTGAATATACGCAAAATACAATAAAGGGTCAGCAGTTTGGCGGCGATCCATGCTTTCCACCACAACAACTCGTGCTTGTTTGTTTGCACCAGTGTGTGACTTCCTCTTATGACCCGCTCTCTCATTGGAAAGCTTTTATGCACTAACAGTGACACCTGTGTCACACCTCCTCCACTCTGTGTACACCCAAGGAAACTGAGAGCAAAGACAGGAGAAAGAACAGTAAAAAACAGCAAAGACTCTCACACTAAGCTCAAATAAAACAAGTGTATATAAACTGAGTGAGTAACATCAACAAAAACACATCATCCCTCCGCCTGCTTAAAACTCCAGTTATGCTTTCCAAAGCACTTCCATGTAAACCTCCCTTCTTTTATACTTCCTGTGGTGAGACATCACAGACACAGCCATCGGAAACTTTACCGCTGGATCGCGAAGACATCCCTGCCCGGAGCGATGTACTGCTCTGTCAGCCAAGACTCTGATTAAGTCTCAGCAGTGGAGTAATGAGCGCAGTGCTGCACTGTGAGACTCTGAGATCACACTGACGCATGCAGACGAGGAGCGGGGGGCATATGTGAGACAGCAGACCTGCGCAACGAGCACGCGCACAGGGATTTGTACTGAGCCTTGCTCTCAGTAGAATTGGTTGCCCTGATTACTCAAACTAAAGCCAAACACTCCCCGCCCTGTCAGCAGCGCTACTGCAGGCCACGGCATGAATAAGACATGAAGAGCTAAATACTAAGAACGGTTGTGCTGTGTGGCAAATCCTGTTGTCTGTTAAAATAAGACACAGTATGCAGATGAAAAAAACAAACAGCCGCGCATGCAGACTCCTGCAAACGAGTCTCGCCACAGGAAAAGTGCATGTTTGCATTTGACATCATTTCCAGTCATCTGGTGAAGCGGCACATGTGATGAGCTCCACTTGTTTCACACGGTTTGGCTAAAACACTAAACGCTCTCACGTAAACAAAGGCTAAATCCTAAATAATGTATTTGACAGTTTGACCTTTAAAAGTAAAACAGAAGAATTCAATACTGACTCCTTCGTATTGCCATTTTATCACCATCTTGATCCCCCAAAGTAGTTTTGAAGATGTTTAGGACTGAACCCACTGATAAAGAACACCGTATGCACAGAGAGGCGAGTGTGGATGAAGTAAAGGGCTCTGTCCTCTGACTCCGTGCGACATCAGACATTATAAGCTGCCATCATCTACTAAGCTGAGCAGTTACTCTCTTTTCTCTCGAGTAGCACACAGCACACAGTCTGCTCGCAATGCGTTTGGACTAGTGGAAATGCAGACTGCATGGAGCCTTGAGGAGGCAGGTCACAAGGCTCCATTGCCTCAGATGAAAGCATTTCTCGCTTATTAGTATTAGTGGTTTTTCTGTTTCGGTAAATGACAGAATCAATTTTAAATCAGTGCCTTACCAATGTTACTGTCTTTTTTAAAAACATTCTTACATGACCTCCAACAAATTTGTTTCTGAAAAAACTAAAAATATGGAAAATTTATCGCTGTGTGTGGCCGCACAGACAAGGTCCATTATGTTTTAGTTTTCCAATGATGACATTCCTCATTGCAAACTCTTATAATCTCATGGTCCATAATTTAAAAAAAAAACCTGAAAAGCAGACAGTTAATGGATTCTGAATGTACGCAGTCAATGCAAATTTCTGTTTAGTGTGAATTTCTGCCATGTGAGATTTTCATCAGTTTATTTCAGGTAATTTGCATTTCATCACAAACAATGTGACAAACTCACTGCAGACTGATTGCGGACTAAGTTTTACTTCATCTTGAGACACCAAAGCTGTTTTAAAGGTAGCAAATTTCCTCAAGTTGTCCCAGACCTGGTCTTTGTCAAGTTCATTGTACGCTATTGCAGTAATTGCAGTAAATGGCCTGGTAAATGGCCTGTATTTATATAGTCCCTAAGGACCCCAAAGCGCTTTACATATCCAGTCATCCACCCATTCACACACTGCTGATGGCAAGCTACATTGTAGCCACAGCCACCCTGGGGCGCACTGACAGAGGCGAGGCTGCCGGACACTGGCGCCACCGGGCCCTCTGACCACCA
>NW_005187542.1:230174-245187 GCF_000239375.1 Pundamilia nyererei | reverse complement strand
CGGGTGAAGTGTCTTGCCCAAGGACACAACGACCGAGACTGTCCAAGCCGGGGCTCGAACCGGCAACCTTCCGATTACAAGGCGAACGCCTAACTCTTGAGCCACAATCGCCCAGTAGTACCACAGTCTCCAACTACTTTTTCCTAGTGTGACTGTAGCACAAGGGGTCACCAGTTTTTTCATCAAGATGCACAGATGCTACATTTAAACCTTCAAATTTTAAAAGGGCTTAAACTGCGATGAAAAGAAATCATAGTCAATTAAAATTCAATCTGATTTGACCTTTGTTAACAAGTCTACAGCTTATTTGGTTTGTAAAAAGCACATCAACATTATTCACTTACTAACACGTTAGACCTGTGTCTCTCTATCCTGTGCAACTGACATAATTTCATGTCCGACCAAGCCACGAAAAAGCATAACAATGAGTCACCATCACTGGCTATGGGAAAATAACCATCTGCTCTTACTTGCACTTTGCAACTCTGGAATGTGATATTTGCATCATGTTTACTATGGCTGGGGCAAAACACAAAACAGGAGTAGAAGTATTTCCTTCTTTAAAAGCTTTGTTGAATAATTTGCTTTTAAGATGCTAACAAGCAACCGCAGAACAGAAGCGAAGCTGTTTGTAGCAATCAGAAGAAATCAGGAGAGGCCGCTGCTCCCTCTGACAACATGATTACAGCAGTGTTTATGCACGTTATGAAGCAGCTGTGAGTAAATGACTGAAGTTATTCATACTGCATTATGTTGCCATGCAGTGAATAAAAACTAAAAGCAAGGACAGGGATTAAACTGAGAAGTGATGTATGCTGTTTAGTAGAGGGATGTATCACTACTACTAATACAACCGAAACTCTGTAAATACATCCAAACAAACTCGTTTCCACCATTTATAACACAGCACGTTCAGAAGAACGCTGATAAAAGTAATGAACCTGAGTTTAAATGTGCCCCACTGCACGATTTTAAAGGTTTTTGTAATTATTATGCAATTATTAAAGCAATAATGACTTTATTACATCGCAGATGATGTAATAATATTTTTGTCTATCAGCCATTCCAAAAACAATATTTCTGTGCAATAAAGTACTTAACTACAACTATTTCTACTCAATGAATTATGTTCTGGATCACAAAGACCACACAAAACAAGAAAACAAACCGGCTGTTACTCAGTGTCTTCCACTGTGACTAAGAAGTCGTGTACTGCTCAAGTGCTACCTGGAATTTCATGTCTCGACATGACAGCTTGCAGCCAACCAGCCCAGTTTACACAGAGCTATCTGATCTACCGACCTTTTATCTGAATCCAAGCAACATAGTCAAATGTCTGCCTGGTGCGTGAAATTAAACATGAGTCAGTAGACTTTCTGTTAGACACAAACAAACCAAAGGCCAGATGGTTCAGTGTATAGTACCAGATGTTTAGCAAACATTTAAGCTGGTGTAACCTATGATGTTGCCTACCTTATACTTATCTTGTATCAAATAATCCATCACATAATCCATATTTTGAGCTCGCAATCATGGAACTCCCAGTCAGCATGATTTCTGAGGCAACACTTTTGAATTTTAACAGTCAAAAGCTTAGCTTCCAGCTTAGCTGCTGCATGGGCTTGGCCTAGACCATTTCAGAGGGGGCCACTGAAAGCGTCTACCAACCCAGTGCTGGTGGATTTCATGAACTGAGCCAGCGCCTGCCATTTGCCTTTAATGAAGTGGATTTATCAGAGCTTGGCCATCGAGAGAGGAAGCCTGCTGCGTCCATACCCTGTTGCAGATATTTTCAGAAACAGGCTTCCGGAAAGTGACGGCCCAGATCTCGACATAAATGGACTGGCCCTCCTGGCTTTTGCCCTGAAATACCAGATGGCCTGTGCCAGCCCAGGCTGATAAACACAATTATCATTCCAGCTCATTCTGAGTGCGAGTGATAAGTCTCCTGTGCTCCAAATTCTACATATAAATCACAGCAGCAGAGCCCTCCGTCAAACTTATAGCAACACTGTTGAGAGGTCATCTATGGTAAATGTGCTGAACGTGTGGAAACTAAGCTGTGAATCAAAAGTGTGAGAGGTTTGTGAAGAAGCACGGTAGTGACTGTGCAGTGCCTTGTGTTTGCAGCAGGTCGTACCTGGACTTGCTCCCCCCGTACAGCTGTGTCGCCTAGCAGCGGCTCTGCAGGCGGCGTGTTAATCGTTACAGACTTCTCCGAGCGGCTGTCTTTGCTGCGCGACTTGTGCCGGTCCCGGCTTCGCTCTCTGAAAGAGAAAGTAAAAAGCAAAAATCACGATCAGTGAGCGCATTGTATGGTCTTTGCATTCCAATATGAATCGCCTTGAGGCGGCTGTTGTTGTGATTTGGTGCTATAGAAATTAAACAGAATTGAATTACACAACAAGGAATTTGAAGACATTCTGGTTTTCTAGAATTCAAGTGCGTGCAGAGTGAGCATAAAGCCTAAATATCTGAATCACTGTCCATGAGGTCTTCCAACCATGTCAGCTGCAATGTAAGCGCTACAGTAATCTGGTATAGAGCGAGAGCGGCAGGTCTCTCCATCCTCCACCCAGCATCACCACCACCACCACATGGCGCCGAGCCCACTCTGTCGCCCCTTTAATCCCTTATCCGTCTCCTTTCTCCTAGGCAAACACACGTTATGCTCTAATTTTAGTAACACTTCCAGATTAAAATACAGTAAATACAGTACAAATAAACTGCTTTGTTCAGCTTTTATGTGAACAGTCATATGCTTGAGAACCTTTGCTGGACAATGAATGAGACTGACAAGACCAGAGCCGAGGCAAGGCTGTCGGATCTAACCTAGGTATGAAGATTCAGCAAGATTACTGACTGAATATGCAGGCAAATAAAGAAGAAATTACATGATTTTTCTTGTCTTCCCCTTCTTTTAAAGACAGAAGGATTGTTCTTGATGCTGTATTCTTTGTCATGCTAAATGTTAATGAGTTTCCTGCAGTCTCTAAGCTTGTTGTTTCATCGTAATCACTTCTTATGCAGGAGCAGCACTGGAACAGAAGTGTAACAAATCTAATTTCCACAATGGAGAAGGCTTTTGTGTCCTGCTTTCTATTAAGACACACAAGAACACAAGCAGTCCTTTTGACACCCACATGAACTGATCCTTCTGACCTCTGTTTATTTACATCAAATGCGGAGAAACATTAGCATTAATTTAGCAAGTGTATATACTATAAAACCAAAACAATGACCTAAAAGATCCTCAATTGGCCTGCAGAATCAACAGGAACTGCACACTTTGGATTCTACATATTTATTTGTTCTGATATTAATATGAAATATTGATGCGATCAGCTTCAATCTTTGCTGTTACACATTAACCATCACCATCAACCTTACAGTGACCTATGCAAGAAAAACTCAAGTGACCCTTGAACACTACTGTCACACAATAACCATTCATATTCATAAAGTACAGGATATCCTGCCTTTGGTAATGGAGGAAGCCGTATGACTGACAGCAGTGGAGCTGTTATGGTCCAGCAAGAGCTGCATTAGATCCAAGTGTTTTCATTAAAGGGTGTAGCCCAGTCTGCCTTCCGCCTCTATTCTTGCCCTTCCTTTTTAAATATGGACTCGCTTTCCTGCAGAAAATCACGAGAGCGACGAACATTTCAAACCTGCACTGAGTGAGAGAAAGCTCATTTTCAATAGCCTGCAGCAATCCAGTTCACAAAGTGACTGACATGTTCTTATCTAATAAATCCAGGAGATTAGGAGGTGAATGTAGGCCTTTAAATATATTACCACAATCATTATTACTTTAAATATTATTACAACTAGTGTCATTGCTGTGGTGATGGTTATTCCAGAGGGAGCGCTCATCAGTCAAACGTCAGCGCTGATTATGCTTATTAATTGGAGAGAAAAGCTGTAGAGGAGGAAGCAGGGAGGAGCAGCCGGGCTCACAAAGCAGAGATCCTATTTCAAGATCACAGTCAGAATAATAAGGAGGTCTGGGAGACAAGTAAGGAGAAGGTAGCAGCTACAAAAGAAGAGTGGAAAGGAGCAGAAAGTCACATTAAGAGCAAAATAAAACAAAAAAACTATGCTAACTAGTCACGTAAACGGGCTTACCACCTAGAGAAGTAATCAAACATTTCTTCTACTGAAAAAGAAAAGAATCATTTACATAATTATAATAATCACTTTATTTTACTTATTCAGAAAACCTTCACATCCACTCCTAAAACAGACCCCCCCCTCCAAATATGTCCCCAGTCACACATGTCTGCCAGTCACCAACCATCTGGCAACTTCTGTTAATGGGGAAAATTCCCCAACCATTTAGTCTTATTGAAAGCACATTTTTAATTCAGATTTGATAAGCACATTTTCAAAAAAAGAAATAAGTAAACAGAACAAAAAAAAAATCAAATTAACAATATATTTTCTTGATATTTAAAATCAAGATTCCACTCCTCCTTATCAACTCCATGTCCTTTTCCTATGTCTCCATGTCTCCAATTAGCCTTCTTGGCCTTGGAGAAAAAGTAATGCAAATTAATAATGCAATGTGATGTAAGGAGCTCTCTGTTTGGTTAGAGAGATGATGATGAAGATGGCTGACCGGGTTTTTCTAGGTTGCTGCTTGTGTCAATAGCTCTGCCTTGACATTAACTGAAGAGAGCCCCAATCTTGAAGTGTGCACTTTGTGGAATCACCTGACCATCTGCTGAAGGTAACACGCAGATGTGGCTAAGACTAGCATCGCTGCATGTAGCCATACTCTTTAAGACTCATGCTAGCTTGGGAAAAGATTACATCCCATCAGTACTAGTGGGCTGCCATTTTTAGTAAGCTAATCCGCTCCTTTTAAATGAAGCCTGAATCAGCTAGCACAGTTAAAACAATAGCTATAACCTACAGCCTTTAATAATAATTAATTATGGAAACACTGTCTGTAAACAGTCTCAGGAGTCCACCTGTTACCACATAACCTTCTGATACCTACGATTTAAAATAATTGAAAAAGAGTGATTACAATGATACCGATCAGTCCATCATTCCCTGTATTATTGTTGTCTGAAGCTAGACTATATGTGAGACTACATGCGCAGTTTTATTTTTTACATGACAGCCATCTTTATGAATGCAGTTTGTAAAATCCCACAACACATTTATACACACATATATTCATGTATTTAAAATTGCTCTTATTATATATTAAATTGTCAAATAATTAATTGTTTTTTTAATATCTAAGTAAAATAGATTAAACATTCATTTGTAACTGATTTGACTAATAAATAAATAAATTTATGACATAAGCAATTATTAATTCATGAATGCTTTATTTCAAATGTGTGTTACTCTATGGTAAATCAGACTGACTTGGAATTCTCAGTTTTCAGTTTACATCTGTCTCTTTACAGTTTCCTTTGAGCTTCACTGCAGTTTGGAGAATAAATGGTGATAGTTTGCAAATAAGTTGGTGTCTTCCATGCAAATTACAGGAAACTGTGGTTTCTAAAGCAAGGAGCTTTTTGGTGCAACTGATTTTCACCTAATGACAGCCAGCAACCTCCAGAAACCACTCGCCAGCCGGTTGGGATTACATATGTTTTCTAGCAACCAGAAAAATTGAACTTTCGAGTTGTGACAAACTGAAACTAAATTTGTCGCCAAATGCAGTGATCTGATTGGTCAGATCTGTTTATTCAGATTCTAGAAATGGGGGGGGGGGGGGGGAATCATCTTCAGTTTAAAAAAAAAAAAAGCAAAACAAACCCTGACCCTCAACTGCTTGGAAAAGACAGACGATGCATAAATAATTAGATAAAAGATAATGTCAGTTAAACCCCAGAAACTGAACAAAAAGCAATTAAGAATGCAATAAAATATGCAATTTGCAAAGTAACACAGAGGCGAGCAAGCCTGCGGACAGCCCAGCAAGTGGTTTAGCAGACTGGCCTACCAATCTGTGTACCAGCCTCTCCCCTCTTCCAGCACATTTTCTCATTCCCCCTTCAGCAACATCCTGGGATTACTGCACTGTATGGATACCTCCTCCCCCTTTGTCTCTCTTACCACATCCTCTTCCTGCCTCATTAGCATGCAGCTGGCTCACTGATATTCCAAAATTGTGCTGCTATGATTTGATTAATGGGATTTGACTTGCAGCGTGTATCCCTGAAATGGGTGTGGCTTTTTGGAAAACTGACAATGGATGAGGCAGAGTCCTGCCAGTTTGTCTCTGGAAGCAGTATTTCCCTCCAACACCTGAGGACGAGTGTGTTCTCCACCTCACACAGAGGCTAGTGAAAAAGTACAGCCAACTAGGGTGGCATGCCAAACTGTCTGTGGACCAATTTGTCCTCTCTTTGGCTGGCAGAGTAACCCACACACCTGTGCGGCACAGAGCTTTGTGTCAACACAGCAATCTGAGCCAAAGCACTAGTGTGCAGATCAGCCACCACCAACAGCGACAATGGTGACACAAGTCCAAACCAGCACATCACACACTGAGCTAGCAGTGGTGTGAGCAAACAATCACCACTCTTTCTTACGTGAACTTGGATTTTCATTCAAACTGACACACAAGTCCCAGAAACTTCATTTCCAAAGAACTAATGATGACCAAAATCCCCATGGGAAACAAGGTTTTCCAGCTAATTGTGAAAGCAACTGGTCATGGTTTGTAGCTGCCCCTACCTCCTTCCTGAAATCTTTCAGGAAGTTTTTCCATTCCACAATCACCGAGCGCTTGTTTATAGGAATCATCTGATTGATTCTCTCTCTCTCTCTAATACTGTACAGTCTTTATCTTACATGAATCACCTTGAGGCAGTTGTTGTGAACTGATACCATATAAATACTTGATCTGATGTTTTCACAGCAGCTTAAAAGGTCAAGAAAGCCTCGGAAAAACGTTTACGGGCATATCCATAGTCTCAAATTCCCTTTGAACATGTCTTAGTTGGGAAATAAAGCCCAGACTTTGAGGTCAGTTTATTGGGAGTCAAACAACTAGAGGTGGGAATCACCATACATCCCACGATACGATATTATCACAATACTTAACGCACGATACGATATTATTGCAATTTTTTAAAATATTTTGCGATATTCAGATTCTGTACATAAAGGTAAACTTTATCAATATTCATTTTATCTAATATCAAAGTCTTGCACTCAGTCATTCTCTCATTTCAGTCAGTTTTATTGTTGACAAACTGAACGGTTTGTATTACAGTCTAGTCCAACTTAACTGAATGCAACCATCTGGTACAATTATAGCTATTCTAAACTATGCAATTTATGAAAACTATGCAGCTCATTCAGCAACTGAAGAATTTGAAAGTAAATTAAAACAATATAATTTTACATTAATTAAAAAAGTTTTAAACTTAATTAAAATAAAACATGTCTTAAAGTAAAATAAGTAAACTGTCATGTTTATTGCTGCCAAAAAAAAGTTAAACACATTTGGACAGTGAAGGAATGTCAGGACTCTTGCTCAGAAAAAGGATCAACCTGCTCTGAAGTCAGAGCACAAAAACCTTTTTTGTAACAAAATATCGATTTCTGCTGTCCCTGTATCGATACATTATTAGCAAACAAAATATCACGATACTACACAGTATCGATTTTTTCCCCCACCCCTACAAACAACCCAAACAAAACAGTGAGAAAGGATGAACATTGATGCCTTTCTCAATCCTAATTGCAGGTCTGATTCTTTAGCAATCCCTTGTTAATTCCTTATGAGAGGGGGGGAAATATAAGGTATTCAGCATCTGAATCTACACCTATTTATTATCTGTGAGTTTTAACACAGTGTAAAAACAGAGCAAAAGTCTGTCTGCTGAAATCTCTCTTTTTTTTTTTTTAGTTCTCAGCTATAAAAAAAGACAGTACATGGTGCTCAGATCAACATATTGTTGCCTAGACACGCCTGAATTCATTAAGCTTCTTGGTAGCTATATTACTTAACCATAAGCTTACCATTAGATGATTCTGAAGATTGTTGGCCTCCTGTTTAATCGACAAGGTAATGAGTCACAAGAAGCCTCTGCTGTGCTGTCTAAACCTGAGCTGAATGGGCACTAAGTGAGATAAGTCTTTGTGTTTCTCTGATCCAATCTTAACCTTCCAGTTGAAACAAAAAGTAAACTGCTCTGCTTTAAGAATAATATCATGGAGGAACCTTTGAATGGTATTAAAACTATGACTTAATATTAGTTGAAGTGACTCTGTCCTGTGTGAATACTGTGTGCTGCTCTGTAATTGGAGTTACAGCAATCAAAAGAACCAATTTTACACATGAACAGCTGCTAATATGTGATTTGCAAGTCTATAGTCATTTAAATGCTTAAAATTGAATAAGTGAAGGAGCCTAGCTCTGGAGAAGTTCTGAGAGCAAAACTGAAGAAAGTTCAATTAGCTCTGCATCAAAACTCCATGCTCTGAAAGTATGAGAGCAGAAGCTCTTTAGGGCAGCTGCAATTATTATATTTGCAGGTAAAAACACAAATTGTTAGGATTTACTTAGAAGCAGCCTATTTTGAGTAGCAATTATTATGGATTGCACCAGTTGGAAAAATGGTGATTCAAGTACTGCAATCTACAAACACATTCAATTCATCTCAGTTTAGTTTTATTTATATAGCCCCAAATCACAAGTTACATTGCAAGGTAAAGTCCCAACAATAATACAGAGCAAACCCCAACAAACAAGCACTTTGGCAACAGTGGGAAGGAAAAACTCCCTTTTAACAGGAAGAAATCACGGGCAGAACCAGCCTCAGGGAGGGGCGGGGCCATCTGCTGCAACTGGTTGGGGAGAGAGAAGCAAAGCAAAGCTTTGGATAACTAAACCTGTGCATGTGCATAATTTGGTTGTTTCACTGCTAATGTCATGCTCTAAATACAGAAATACACTAATTTACTAAAACCAAGTAAGAAATTGGTGTTTTCAGCATGTTTTTGTGCCAAAAACATGGCAACAGCAGATCTGCAGACAGACCTGCTGCTGCAATTATTGGAGGGACAGGGGAATGTATTGTTGACAACACCAATAGAAGATGTCTTGCAACAGGAAGGGGTAAAAAGCCAGCAATGAGAGCGATCGTGGCTCAAGAGTTGGGAGTTAGCCTTGTAATCGGAAGGTTGCCGGTTCGAGCCCCGGCTCAGACAGTCTTGGTCGTTGTGTCCTTGGGCAAGACACTTCACCTGCCGCCTACTGGTGTTGGCCAGAAGGGCCGATGGCGCGATATGGCAGCCTCGCTTCTGTCAGTCTGTCCCAGGGCAGCTGTGGCTACAACTGTAGCTTGCTTTGGGGTCCCTAGGCGGGACTAGCTATACAAATACAGGCCATTTACCATTTACCAATGAGGGGGGGGAAAAACTCCAAAAATCCTGCAACTTCTGTTACTCAGACTCTAAGCAAATCCCATTCTTCTATCATGTCCTAGCAAATTACACACATGTACCCATATATAAGGATATTGTTCTTATCTGTTATTTCTATGGTTGTATGAACACAAGTAGTGAGCCCACTCCCACATGCTTGCATCTGTTCCTGGCATCAGGGTAATTAGACGACAGCGATCCGAAGCAGCTTCACGCATGGCACCCCTTGGTGTAAAAAGATTACCTTCCCGCGAGAACAGCAAGGGGTTTCAAAGGCAACAATTTAGTTTTTTCTACATTAAATTAGAGGCCAGCCGGTGGCTTTGGCACAGTCACGGTAGGACCGGAGGAGCAGGAAGCGGAATGGCGCCTGGCAGGGATGCCCATATGTCTCTTTCCAATTTGCTGTCACTCACTTGAAAGAGTGCAGCAAAAGAAATAGGAGAACACAGGTCTCCACCACTTTCCTAAGCACTGACCTCTCCCCACTGTCTTTGATTCCATGCTAAGTGAGAGCACTTTTGCTCAGTTTAACTTTGAGCTACAAGGACACATTGGTGCCCTGGGGAATGCAGACGACCAGGGAGCGAGTGATATCCCTGCGCTTTCTCATCCTCAAAGAGCAGCGTTGACTACATTTAAAAAATGGGAGGAGAAAAGGGAAGAAGGGTGATCACAGAGAGCGGGGGCAGCTGCTGCCTTCATATCACGATTGGCCACATGGGAGTAAAATGTTTAATGATGAGGAGAATGAAAGGAAAGAGATAAGGAGGGCAGGGCTGAGGGAGGTGCAGTGTGAAGAGGACAGAGGCAGAAAGTTGCAGACAGCATGACAAATCCCTTAAACAGCAACAGGTGGCAGCTAGAGTGGGAAAGGCAGGCACAAGTACTCCAAAAGATATATGGCAAACAAGCTGGAGGGGACTGTCATTGACCTGGGAGGGGCTGTTATGGAACAGGATCCTGTTCTCCAGTTCTCTACTCTCATCTCCTCTCTGAGTCTCAATGTATCCGCTGAGCCAGTCAGTCAGGCCTCTTCAGCACCTGTCTCCTGCTGCCTTCCTGAGGCCTGTCAACCACAGTCATTTGGCTGCTGACAGACTAATGCGCCTCCAGGAGCTGTGGGCTCCACACATGTTTGGCCAGAGGGACAGACACAGATACACAAAAGGTGACACTACGGAGGTGGACAAAGACACAGAACAGAACAGGAAAACAAATGCTGAGAGTCAGAAAGAAAATCACAAAAGGAAAGTACAACAGATCCGCTGATTTACTGAGCCCCCAGAGGCTCCAACAGGGACAAAGTAGTAATACCGTCCTCTCCAAGACATCTGTAAAAATCCTTGCTTCTTCTATCCATCTCCTAAAAACTGATTTTGCTGTTAACATCTACTACATCTATATCTACTAACCAACCAGTAGTAATCGTATCACATCCACTATCACTTCAACTTCACATAATAGGCACCAGCTCGGGCATGTTTTACTGAGGGAAATCCTGCAGCCCACATCAACACTTCACGTAAAAGCAGAGTCAGGAAAAACCGTAATAACCAACTGGCAGGACTTACCCATGTCTGTGGGATCCCCGGGAGCGCCCCGAGTAGTAGGAATATCCCGAGTAGGTGGACTCTGTATCCATGGTGATGCAGTCCTGCTGAGATAGCTGGGCTCAGGGCAACACAGAGCCTGCTCTACTCAACCGCCAGCAGAACGAAGCAGAACCTGGTGTGCTGTCTTGTCGAGCTAGAGGTGATCGATTAGATCGCTCAGGAGGATGACAGAGGTGTCAGCTGTCAGCAGTCAGGCTTGAAAGCGACCCTGGGGGCGCCTGGTAAGGAAACATTAACCTGCAGAGTGGAAGGAGGGGACAGGGGGAGACAGGAAAATTTAAATTCAAAATGTTAAGTCTCTGGAAAACCTGTCCACATCTGTTGGCGATAGAGACGAAAACCCAAATCAAGCATTCAAGTCACAAGCTTTTTCGCCACATCTATTTTCCTCTAGTGCATAAATGCTCAGCATGCCGACGTTTATCTGCAGCTGCAGGACAATCACTGCCTCCTAGCTCCAAACCAGCACAGTGACAACACTTCCCATAAAAGGCAGTTCCCAAGAGGTTACACTTCAACTGAGCATTCCAGATAAAAGAAACGCCGCTATCCCGAAACAGCAATTTGCTCCTATTCCCATTAGACTGGCGACTGTTGTTCTGAAGCAGCCTTAAGTCTGTGACACACAGTAAACAATTTATGCCCGGCACTGACAAGCTCCGTGATGAATACAGAAAGAGTGCCATAGAGATAAGGCTTATTTTCGAAGGAGACGTCAAAATGAGAATGAGGTGTTGCCAGTTTGGAAGTGAGTCTCAAAGAGCTGTGATAGCACAGGAAATTCACACAAACAGCAGTTTCACCTACATGTCTGTAGATATCTGTAAAATCCTGGCTTGAGAAAAACTGTCAAAAATACTGGTGGCCTCCAGTGCTACCCCTTAGCCTTTTAAGTTAACTCCTACAGGACTTGCTTAATGAGTTACCTCATTTACAAGAAAACCTGACCACCTTGAGGTCGAGGTCACTGAGAACTCTGAGATTTGGAGTCTCATATATGGATCCTGGATTCATATGCAAGACCCCCTTTGTCCTGGTATTTCCTCTGCTTCAATAGCTGGATGCTACAAACACAAATTCGGCTCCTGTTACAATTGTGTCAACCCAGGATTAGACTATTAGGAAGTGAACTCAGGCCCTTGCAGCCTTATAGTATATGCCTCACCAGCTCAACCAAGTGCCCTCAGTGTGGATTTAATAATAAATATAAAGTACAATTATAATTTATCCTGCTTGAACTAGATTGCACAGGCATACCTAATGAAGAAGTCAACAAGTGTGGCTTTAACTAGTAGGAATGCATGGGAAAGGTTGTAGGGTGGTAATGGGTTGTGTTGTGGTAATGGGGATTATCCTGATATAATATAAAAAAAAAGAAAATGGTCAAACAATAGCAATGGAATTTTTTTTTTTTGGAAACTGTGAAACTGAAACTGAAAAGTGTCTCATCTGGAAAAGGGTCCAGTAGAGATTAACAGATGGGCTGGTTCTGCTTCTGCAGTGATGCAGGATGCAGACACTGTATTGGTCTGTAATGGTAATCGTGGATGTGAAAGCAAAGCAGTCGAAGTACATCCATCATGAGCTTTGTTTAGTGACCAAAAGAATGAGACCATGGATACATGCAGCAGACATGAGTTTCCTCCAACGGGTGCCTGGGCTATCTCTAAGGCTCTCCCTTAGAGAAAGGATGAGAAGTTCTGCTAGCCACAAGGGTCTCAGAGTAAAGCTGCTACTCCCCTACATTAAAAGGAGCCAGCTGAGAAAGTTTGGATATATGACTAGCAAGCCTCCTGGATGCCTTCTTTGTGAGGTATTCCAATCATGTCCTACAGGGAAAAGGCCCCAAGTCAGATCCAGGACCTGCTGGAGAGGTGATATTGCTTGGCCCAAGTGTCCCGAGCTGGATGAGGTGGTCAGGGAGAGGGCAGTAAGGTCTCTGCTGACACTGTAACCTGGATTAGTGGTAGAAGATGGATGGATGGATGGATGGATGGATGGATGGATGGATGGATGGGTGGATGTATATACAAACATTGTTCAGGTATATTGATGCCTTTATCCAAAGCCCTCAACAAAACAGTGATTGCATCAATTATAATTCTCAGAATTTCACTGGGTAATCTTCCTCAAGAAGATCACATAGCTCTAAAAATGCTCCAGCACTTTAAAAAAGCAAAATGACAACAAAAAACAATAGATTAAAATCATATACCGGAGCAGGTAGAAGGTTTGAAGGATTCATTACGGGGAATATAAGACGCCTTTTATTGGAATGGTTAGAGTTTGTATTCACAGGTGTGGAGAGTGAGATACATTTGGCTCAGAGTCAGATTAAAAGCACAGTTCTTTTCTTTTTTTTTGCCTGTCCCGTTTGGATCTTTAGCCATCAGAATTGTTGTCTGAAGGCCAAGAAAGATGCCAAGTGGATTTACTTTACCAAGTGGATCATCATGGCCTTGCCTTATTGGTCCATTTGATTGACCTTTATTATAATTATGTATTTATTTTATTTTCGTTTTTTAAAGACGGGACAGACATGACTGGGGGATAGGACAGTGAGAAAGAATGAAAGAAAGAGAGGGAGAGAAAGAAAAATAGAGGGGAGAAGAGATGGTGAAAAAGGGGGGAAGAAAAAAGAAAGAAAAACAAAACACCTGGATCACCTGTACGGAGATAAAAAACCAGAAGGGAAAACAAACAACAAAGAGCAACATAATAAAAACAACACCATCACAATAAACTAGCTAACAATAGATAACAGTAAATACTTTTGTAATTTCACCTGTTGAGAATGAAAAAAGAAAACAAGCAGAAGAAAACGAGAGCAATAGAATAAACAACATCACGATGATATATGGGAATATAACTGTAAATACTAAATATTAAACATTATTGTGCAGCACATAAGATCGACAGCGCACAGTGTGCTTTGAGGTAGGAGCCAAAAAGGGTGTAGTTTGTGTGTGTGAGCACCCGTGTGTACACCTGTGAGCATGAACGCGCTTGTTTTTAAAAGGTCCCTTCATGTAATGATCTGCTAGAGGGTTTGGGGAGCTACAGCCCCGTCCACCAGGGCATGAAGCAAGTATGGAGGAGATCAAAACTCCAGACATCCAGAGGCCCTCAGAAGACAAGAGACCAAGGAAGACCAACAGAGGGGCAGCCGCGCCACTATCCCGGAAAGAGCTGAGGACAGCCCCAGATGAGGGGTCACTCAGCAGCCTCGGAGCAGAAGCTAGAGGGGCTTGCAGTGACGTGCCCGTGAGCTCTGTCAGCAGCCAGCTGTGCCAGAGTGACCGAGCCCCAGGCCGAGAGGCCAAGGGCACCCCACCCCCGAAGTGGCCCGAGCAAGCCCCAGGCTCCAGGCCCCGATAAGCAGCCACCAAGGGGTGAGCCGGTGTGTACCTAGACGCCCATCCCCGGACACAAAGAACCACCAACGCACCGATGTCTGAGGGCGTCTGCCACTGGTAGGGGAAGTGGTGGGGGAGATAGGCCTCCATACCTTGGAGGACCTGGGATGTCCCCAGAGAGGTGGCATCTGATACCTGACCTGACATATGGACACAGACAAACAGGCACACACAGATACAAACATCCATTCCCACCCTCATCTCTCATATGCAATTACTCAACACTCACCCAACATGGAGACAGACATAGAGAGACACTGTACACACAATCACACTCCCCAAGCGTACTCCAAGCCCCGGGTCTAGGTACCCTTGCCCCTGGAGGGGTAAACTGCACCCAGACCCAGGTGGTGCTACCCTTTTCCCTGGGGTGGGGAGAAGCAGACCGCTCCGATTCCGCAGCAGCAGGGAGGCCCCACATTCCAGACCCCCGCTCCAACAGGCCGCAGAGAACGGGGGTGTGTGAAGACTCCAAACCTCCCTCCGCCCACTCATATATGGTGTTGATGCATGTGTGTTCTAAGGTGCGTTTAAAACCCAGGAGGGTTTGAGAGGTGGGCAACGACGCCAGGGGTG
>NW_005187542.1:216654-221654 GCF_000239375.1 Pundamilia nyererei | reverse complement strand
GCATGCTACAAACTTTACCCGAGTCATTTAGACAGCCGTTAGCACATGATTCTCCTTATGGGGACCTGATATCTTTAATATGCTGCTGAGAATATAGCCCAGAAGAAGCGTATAGTATAGCTTTTATTTTGGAAAGAGACATTTCTCTGTAATAAACTCTCTTTTCCAAAGATGAGTGATTTCTCGATCAGATAGATTTATTATTTTATCCCTTTGTTGTTTCAGCAACATTAAATTTAAAAACTGTACTTTTGAGTTAAATATATATTTATAATTTTAATAAATGACAAATTAAAAAGGCATGAACAATTTTTTTTGTATCGAAAAAATACCGAACCGTGAAACCAAAGTATCGAACCGAACCGTGAATTTTGTGTATCGTTGCACCCCTAATAAATATATATATATATTAGGGCTGGGCGATATATCGAGTTTTTTAAAAATATCGATATATTTTCATACGAGATATAAGATGTGACAATATCGTTTATATCGATATAGCTTATGTTACGTTATAATTATACTTGTGGGGCCGCAGGTTTGCCTCTCTTTCGTCCACTTTTGTCTCTACGCAACGTTACTCGGCCTCGCCTCTCCTTCACTGAACACAACTCCCCCTCCCCCATAGCTTCACCTGCAGGCAATGACGAGATGAAAGCGGAAAATCTCCGTTAGCGAGTTACCGCGGATCGTCCCGTGCGTGGGGCTGGACGGCGTCAACGTGTTAGCGAGCTAACCATGCTAACGAGCTAACTGCGCTAACGACATGCAGCCCGGAGGAGCTGCACGGCCTAAAATCCTTTCATTTTCTCGACAGTGCGCCTTATGTATGAATTCTGGTTGTGCTTACTGACCGCAAACCGATTTTATGTGGTACACAGCGCTCATCAATCTGTCCAAAAATGTTTTAATATGACTTTGCTAAGCTACGGAGCTGCACCGCTTGATGGATTGTCGGAGGATTACGGCTACCGGGGAGGAGCCTCGCGGAGTGATACCTACTGTGCTTCAAGGTAATATTACCGTACTGTGTGTGTATAAGGACCACAAATGGCACCTGTTCAGAGACGTGGTGCAGCTGTGAAATCTGTCTCTTTGTTATTATGCTCAGCGTCTATTAGTTTACATTTTGACTGCACAATTGTGAGCTTTTTGTTATGCACAAAAACAACATTGTTTTCTTTTATTTATGGACCATGATTATTTAATAAATGCTGATAATTTATTTTTAAGTAATTTCTTCATGTACATCTACGCTGTATGTAAATAAAAGTGCCCGTGTGACATCTGGGACACAGTGTTGCTAAAGAACTCTCTTTTTTATCTTACGGTTTAAAAAAAAAAAAAATCGAGATATATATCTTATATCGCCATCCAGCTAAAAAATATCGAGATATGAATTTTGGGTCATATCGCCCAGCCCTAACATATATATATATATATATACACATATGTATAGGGGAATTATGCAAATCATAGCATATATTGATGGATCGATTATCAACTGATATGAGAATTTTTGTGATAAGACTGTTTCCACGTTGACAAGCCCTAGTCTGAAGCTGCAAAAGTTTCTAGATCGAAACCTGCACTGAAACTCTGAGCAGTGGCTTGGAGCGCAAACACAAAGATTTATGGCTGATTTATGGCTCCAGTCGGCTTGAAGGTGATGAGAAACTGAACAAACTGTCTCCCTGTTATTCCACATTCAAAATTCCAGGCAGAGGAGTCACTTAGCCAGGTTTAGTGCACAAACTACACTCCCTATCTAACACTTAATGGGGACCACACACACACACACACATTTCTGGTTCCAAAAATACACTCTAAACATCTAGTGTGACCCATTTCGAAGGAGAATGGTGTCGGCACATCTATGACTGTGTGAATGCATCCTTGTCTGACTGTCATTGATCCCTAAAAATACTTTGAGGACTGCAAAACTGCATATCTGGATATGCTAATCCTGTAAATCATTTTTAAATGTCTGAATCATCCTCACATGATGACAAATCCTCCCTCAACTGGCTCTCTGCAGTCTTGCCAGCCTGCTGCATTACCCATGCATGCAGTATTCTGTCATGGACTCACATAGAAGAAGTAGGGTTTCCATAAGCCCCAATTTTTGATGTAATTTCTGCCTCCAACAGATCAATACCAGTTCTTTCCAGTATATTTACTGGCCAGACTTAACAGGTAAAAAAAAATCCCAGAGCTCTTCTCAACAAGCAGGGATTTGAGTAACAAGTAGTACATCAAAGTATCGATCTTGGGTAAAGTTTTAAAATGACAAGTCAACACAACTTTTGAAAGGAGCAGTTTAACATTTTAAATAAACCCACCCTCTTTCTTGCTGAGTCTAAGACGAGATACTCGTCATGCCTATAGAAGCTAATGCTGGAGTCACCAGCTGAGTAGCTTACTATAAAGACAGTATCAGGTGGAAACAGCTAGCTTGGTGTAGCCCAAACTCAATACAGTTTGACTAAAAGCACTTTTAAAGCTCAAAATGTTACATCCCATTTGCCTAATCTGTACAAAAAACCCAAAGCGATTCAGGACTTGTGTTAGGAAAAACAGCAAAATGCAGTTTCCACATTATAGCTACTATAGAGACCCAAAAACCAAACTAAATAGCCAAAACATCTGTTTTATTACGTGTAGTTGTCAAAATCTATGTTAAATCTATACAACAGTCATCTCAAGGGGGCCTGTATATTATAAGATAAACCTTATAAGAGCGAGAACTCCAATGAGCCAAAAATCCCCTATTTGCAAACACTTGGCAACAGTGTAGTAAAAGAACTCCCTTCTAACAGGAAAAGATCTGCAACAGTGCCTTGAAGGAATGTAGAAATGTAACTACACGTTGGGTTGACGTAGTCTGCAACTATTACAATACAGGAATAAAAATCATAGCATCAATGTAAGGACTCAATAATGTCTGCAGGTTCCTGGAGGGAGATTGCTGAAACTATCGGAATGGATATAACTGAATATACAAAGATGTGGAAAAACTTGAGGGATAAATATGTTTGCCCCTGAGGAAAATTAGTCCCAGCATTATATTGGTCTTTATCATGGCTAGCACCGCATATAAAACACCAGGACACAACCTCATGGTAATTAACACAATGCACCAGCACACGCATAAATGCCTGCAATGACATCAGCCACTTGCTGGTTACATCATAGGCTCAACAAAGATTCCTCAGAGAAGTCTAAATCAGGCCATATGGTCAACCTCTGGCTTTAACCAGCATGGCAGCAACCAAAATGTTAATGTTGAGACTTCAGAAAGCAATGGATGAAGTCACAGTGGCTATATTTGTCTTTTATATACGGTTTATGATCACAGGAACATTTTCTGTAGGAAAACAGGCATTACCCGAGGCTACTAGTGGCTAACACTCAGAGGTGTAAATACTAGGAATTTTTTTTCAAAATTACTCTAACTACTCTTAATTTCTACCTAAAAGTATTAAAAAAAGGTTTTCTCCAAATCAAAAGCAACTATAAAACCAAAAAAACTTTATTCTGGTGGCTCAGCCAACAGCTTGCCAGCCTTGGTTAAGTGGTCCAACCTAGTGCTCTCCTGCAGACTACATCTACTGAATGATGTGCGCTAAGTGAGCTGGACATGTCGCAGGTGCATTTCCAATACCTGGTTTAATCCTCTTAACAGTGAGGGCACGCAGCTTCAAGAGGGATTAATTGGGTTAAATGAGAGCGTGGTCCAGGTTCAGTCTGAGTGCAGGCACGGGAAGGATCAGCCGGGTTAAAAGCTGATCGATTATTTCCTGCTTCAGTGCATGCAAAAAAAAAAAAAAAAGGAAAAAGAAAACCCAGCATGTTTTTCCTTGCTCGGACACTTACCACTGAGCACCTCTCCCTAATAATGTATTGTGAAACGGGATATCCGAGCGCTGTCGCATGCGGTTTCTGTCTTTGCCATGCCAGAGAGAATTGGTAAGTGGAACCACTTCAAGTTTGCAAGTCCAAAGCTGAATCCCTTCTCTTAAAGAGGGAAGCAACCCGACAGATTCTTCACAGTAATCCAAGACCCCTGCTGAGCTGCCGGCTTGTCTGTTTGCCCTCGAAAACACCCGCAGCAAGCAGTGGGAAAAGAGTAGGGGCTATATTATATCACTGCAATCAAGCATGAAGGGTATAGACTCTCACAAGGCCCTTTTGTGCGCTTTGTGAAAACATATCGTTCAATTAAGTGACTCAAACCCATCAACTAAACTCTGAAAAATAAATGGTAGAAAGATTATATACACTCCAGTCTAATATAACCTAACAGGTACAACAACCTGAGCACATACATAGCATATAAACACTCAGCAGACATTAGTGGGAATGGAAACAAACAACCTTGCGTAAACAGCCCAAGAACATACTTTCATCTGAGAGCAGAGTTCCTCTGTGGCCACGAGACATCTGCTGTCAGCCACCAGCTACACAGTGCTGCGTAGCTGCCCCTTTCCCATCACATCCAATAAAAGCTGGCAGCATGGCAAGATCTGATTATTACCGGCTTCAGTGAACACATGTATGTAATTTAACTAAAAGGACTTTGGCATTGTAACATAGCTCAAAGATAATTTTCTTTGTTTATCCTTTAGACAGCAGACAAAGAGTGCTCTTTGTAAACTGAAATTTAGATGAAAATCTAGCTATTGTGTTTATTTTCAGCGTCACGTTGTTATTCTTGGACTGAACCTAGGATAGAGTGGTGGAAAACGGTATTTACCCCCATCTTCATTTCTTAGTTTTTAGCATATTTGTCACCTAATTTTAATATGAGACAACAAAAGTTGTCCAAACGTGCAGAGTAACTGAATACGTCGTTCAGGTGCTAAAGCAGCAAAGGAGCCCCAGACCATCACACTTCCACCACCATGTTTGAATGTTGGTCTGATGTTGTTTTTATGAAATGCTGTGTTAGCTTTATGCCAGATATTAGAGCAGGGCGATATGGCCAAAAATATTTATCA
>NW_005187542.1:194768-214693 GCF_000239375.1 Pundamilia nyererei | reverse complement strand
GTTTAGGACCCAGATTACTCCCAGATTTAAGAGCCTCTTAGTCCGACAAATACGACAATAACGACGGCCGGCTTGCATGTTCTGCAAAAAAATGTGCTTTGTTGTGTATCTGACGGACAAACACCAAACCAGTTCCACATCACGAAAGTTGCACCATTTTTACAAACCAATTCTGGTTCATCTGTTTCACTCAACAATCGGCCATGTGCGTATGAAAACAAAGGCACTGCGCATGCGCGTTTTACTCCCATTCTATCGCGATATTTCATTTTCCTATCGTTGCCTAACATTATACCGGTATTACCGTGAACGGTATAATATGGCCCAGCCCTACCAGATATAATGACAAATTTATAACATTACAAAAAGTTCAGCTTTTTTTTTTCAAATCAATCAAATAACCCTTTCCAAATTTCTCATCCATTTCTTTATATTGTGCTTTCTGGGAGCTTTTAGTCTACTTCACTTTGTCAGACAGGTTCTAATTAAGTGATTTCTTGATTCAACAGGTCTGGCAGTAAACAGGCCTGGGTGTGGCTTGTGAAATTGAACTCAGCTTCCCAAAAACTGTGGTTAATATTAATAAGCAAAGCAATTACACAGGACCAGCTAGGCTTGGATAGCTTTTTTTCCTTTAATAAATGAAATCATCATTTATTCACTCTGGTTATATTTATCAAATATTAAAATTTGTTTGATTACGTGAAACATACATGAAAAAAAGAATAAGAGAAATCAAGAAGAGGACAAGTGAGACCACCCAGTTTTTAAGCGAGGGTTCTTCTGACTGGCTATGGTTTGAAAACTGTGATTTCAACAGCACATGGGTGAAGCTGTTGATTCACAACCAGAGCTGCGTGCCAGAGGCGATCATATCAGGGATAGCTGCTCTAACCGACATCGTACAGATCCAAGAGAAGACAAAAAATGTACAAAACAGTCTGAAGCCTGAGCTTTTGTTGCATTAGGATTCACGTTTTATGAACATAACATGGTAAAGGTATGCTGACTAATAAGGGGAAGCATAATAGATTCACTTTAAAAAAAATGCATAGTATGTATTTTAATGAGAATGTTGTGGTTTGGAAGGCTAAGATAACTTCCAGGGAAAGTACTACAATGAATATGTAATAGTTATAATAGCAGACATGCAACACGAGCCACAGTGAATATCTTCCAGCCATTGTAAGACGATGCTTATGGACTGATGGACGTTTGTTCGTGGTGCAACAAATCTAAAATCCAGAATGCAAACTGTGACTCAAAACATCTGGAATACTGTCTGCATCTTGCTCTGTAGCAGGCATGCCATCGTTAATGTCCGGTTAAATTATGCTAGTCTGCTGAAAGATGTAATATTTAAAGATGTAATTTATTTTTTGTATATGATAAAATTATCAGTGGTAAAAAGACTGATGATCTTCCAGATGAAGATCATCAGCTGTACTAATAATTTCATAGTGATCTGAAATAAGGTGAAATAAATGGAACTCTCTTAGCTTTAATATGTCATAAACTGGTAGGATCATAAGAAAAGAGGAGTAGACTGATTATAGCAATGAAGTAAGTAAACTATACAAACATGTTACGTGTTAATTCTCATACAAATGCCATCACATATCCTGTGCCTTTTCACAAACTAGAGTTCACTTAGAATAGAACTAAGGGTCCCCGAAAAGGTCATTTTCAGTCTGGGTGTCTAGTCCTGAGCAGACCTGACTGACAGCTTCACAGCAACCAGCCTGAAAGAAAAATATGTGATGTTTTAATACATCAAATTGGAAGCACTTAGTAGTTACAGCTGCATCTTGAGGGGATTAACAATTATTTGTGAGACTGACATTTGTGAAGCTGTTTACGGAAACTCCAGGAAGCACACAGCTCACTCACAACCTACCAAATTACTGGTCCCATAGCACACAATGAACTTTTACAGCAACAGACGAAGAGACATGCAGCCTGTACAGAACCTGTTGTTTTCATGCGGGCCGAAGTCACTGAACCAACAAGGTGATTTGCTGCAAGCTGATTTCCTCCTAAACCACGAAGGCATGCTCATTATACGAGTAGGAGCCAAGTTAGAGGCAGAAATGGCACTTTCCAGTGTTGAACAGCAAATTAGGCATTTAATGAAGCAGCCAAGATTATCTATCATGTTTTCATTCAAAACCTCCTTTCAGGCAGCCTGCTTATCCGTTCTTCCCCTTTACAGAGCAGGAGTGCAAAGCTCTGTGGATCATTCACACCCAGCGCTGATTAATCCTGAAATCCCACAGCCTTTTATGGCAAATCTTTGATTCCTGCACTGTTTCAACCCTAATTTTATACTCAGTAACTGTGGAGACACTCACTTTGCTTTAAAACAACAAAACCCAACTGAACCACAAGTTTAAAAGGTCGAATGTTCCCGGCATATTGGTTGAAATGATTAGGGCCAAATCTGTAGTGAACATCTCATCTCTGAGTGATGCAGGTTTGAGGAAATATACTCAGGATGCACAGAAGTATTGACCAAGTATCAGTATTTGATGCGGGTAGAGAGGTATTTACTGATAACAGAGGTTTATGTGTTGCTCCTCATCAATGTTGTGCTTGATAAAGGTCAAAAAAATGATGTGATGACGCGCTGACAGACTTTCTAACAGGTGGATGAAATTCTCCTTCAGCCCAGACTGTCACAATTTGTGCATCCCTATAAGACGTTATTAAGAGCTAATTATGTATGAGCCCCGTGTTTTATAAAATAACTGGATAACCTGACTTTTGACATAATCTCTACACAATGATGTTTTTGTCATTCATTACAATACAAATTAGCGTGCTCAGTTGCTCCCCAACATCAGCACGCAGCTCATTCCTTCTCCCTCGCCGCCCTGCTCCATAGCCACAAGGCCCTCGCAGCACTGCCTCTATTACCACCATGATAAAACATCTCCCTTCGCTGTAATAAGACCCAAGCAGCTCCCAGTTCAAAGTACCGACTTCACTTCACTTGGAGAGAAGGCAGCTCAATGACGGCTGCAGTCATGAGGCGTGCCGGGACACGAGGTAAGCATGTCGCAGTGGAAGTCTGGCCCCGGTCACAAGCTCGCTGTGTTGTCATCTATGACTGAGCAAATGAGGGCCATTAATTCTGTGGAATTCAATCAACATTCCCAAGTGTCATGAAAGTGAAGCCCAGAGAAAACCACTGAGATGAAAACAGAGCCAGAGAACCAGCAGCAGACACTTACAGACTCCACGAGCATTTCATATTTGGAATCTGAGGATTTCTGACTTCACACTTTTTCAACGTGCACATTTCGCGCTGCTGCAGAGTGGCAGGCTCACTGACACCGACTCCACACCTTATGCTTGATTCACAGCTGGCCTTTACCTGTTGCAGTTTTGTGCCGGTGTTACTAGGCAACCGCAATGAGCTGGTCCTCGGTGGTCAGTCAATAAACTGACTTCTGATGAACGCAATAGCTACAGTCAGATTATCTAGTTGATATGAAGCTCCTGGTTTATACAATAGGGCTGGGCAATATGCCCTCAAACAAAATCGTGATTAATGGAACATTTTACAGATTGGTGGTATTAGCTTTCGATTCACTTTTGACTCTATTCAATTCAATTTTATTTATACAACACCAAATCACAACATCAGTTGCCTCAAGGCGCTTTATATTGTAAGGTAGACCCTACAATCATACATACAGAGAAAGGTCCAACAATCATATGACCCCCTATGAGCAAGCACTTCGGCGACAGTGGGAAGGAAAAACTTCCTTTCAACAGGAAGAAACCTCCAGCAGAACCAGGCTCAGGGAGGGGCGGGGCCATCTGCCGTGACCAGTTGGGGTGAGAGAAGGAAGACATGATAAAGACATGCTGTGGGAATGAATGAAGTGCCCAATCCTACTTTAAAAGAATTTTTAAAAACTATTTACATCTTGAATTACACAAATTAGCTACTGGCAACTGCTCCCTCCTTTTTAACAGGAAGCAGCCCTTTTAAAAAAAAATTCTGTTTTCAAAGTGCTTCCCTACATTAATATGCCGATCAAAAAAAAAAGTTTCAATAGGTTATGAAGGAGTAGTGAACTTCTTCGTTTTATCCTGTCAAAGCAAAATAATAACACAAGCCTCACTGATGTGAGACTTTAAATATATCCAGTTTAGGATCCTCTTCAACCCCATTTTGTCTCACACTTTAAAGAAGCTGTTGTAAACGCGAACAGTCACTACAAAAGGCGTTTCTGTTTACACTTCATCTGGTTACCTGTGTATCTGACGTTGCTCCAGGACAATCGTTTAAACTGATCAGTTACCTCTTTGTGATGTCATGGTTTTGTAAGACAAAAGGGAAAAAAGACCACACATATGAGAGGTTTGCCTTCAGGGCTTTCAGTCAGCAAGATAAGCAAGATAAGCTTTTCAAAACATGGTTATCATTGCGAAAGGGACTAATTTGACACAAACCATAAGCTTTCCCCAAAACTCACCGAGTCGTTTAGAGGTCTCATAAATAACTACAGTATTTTCTTTGGTTTGTTTTCTTCCAGGCAGAATAGTGACAATAAGTCTCAAAATGTCACTATGAATTATTAACTACATTTTAAATATTTTATTATTTCAACCACTGGACATGTGAAAATGCCAGCATACTTTAAAAAAAATCATTTCACAATCATTATTGTTGTTAAGCAGTAGAAAAGTAAAAAGAATTTTAAAAAAATCACTCCACCTTCACATGAACGACATAAATTAACATGATTACACAAATCTTATTTTTCTTAGAGAAAGCCCTGTTTCCTCTATGATTCTACTTGAACAGCTCGTGTAACTATTTCAATAGAAGCTATTCAGCACATCACATTATACTGCAGCAGTGCATGTAAAGTGGCTGAGCCTCTTGTTTATCAGAACCACCCCAGCAATGTAAGGAATTCTGCAGAGCTCACTGATTTCTAACCAGCTAATGCAATGCCTAGAGTTCATGGTTATTTTACAGAAGTAATTCTGATGTCAAGCTTAAGAATTAGGTCCAAATATGCTGTATACACAGACGCACTGTCAAACACACATTTTACATATGACAGACAGACCATTGATAAGCTTTGAGGAAACCAGAGACACTGTTCTAGAGCAGGAAATGAAAAAGAATCCATGTGCACTGTGAATATAAAGTCCTTATGATGATGAGGGTCTTACATAATTTATGGAGAGGAAGCTGTTGTCACAATGTAATGTCGGTCAGGGATCTCACTGCATCACTCATGCAGCTTTTATTTAGACAGATTTCAGAAAGTGTGTGAAAACATCAGCCTTTATATGACTGACTGTAATTATATATAAAACTTTTTTATTAAGGCTAACCAAGTGGTTAGTCGTTTAACAAGTACTTCAGCAAGTCTAAGTGCCACAAATCTGTTGTTCTGCTCCGTTTTGTATCATTTATTACAGTTTGCAGTCTTTGGCTCATAGTAATGAGCTTTCTTTTCTTTTCTTTCTTTATTACAGCAGCTGATAATTAGATGCTACCCTGTCTAAACTAACATGGCAAAGGATGGCCTGGTGTGTTTCACTGGAAATTAAAGTTTCTGTCAATCACACACTGGCCTGTAGACAGAGCAGGCAACCACTGATGATGAAAGCAGCTCAACAGAAACCATTACAGGTTATTAATTAGAAGTCACCTAACTTGCACGTGCCACATAAGCACCTGCTTAACTTAATTTAGACTTTTTTTCCCCTCGTGGAGTATTTTAGCAAGTCACACACGAAAGCAAAAGCTACCTAGCCTAAGCCTACACGAGGGAAAGTGATACCATTTAGCTAAACAGAAGTCATGTTTCGGTTTGGTGGAGCTGCTGAGCAAGGTTACCCGCCCAACCTCTACCTGTGACCCGGCACGCAGGCGGACCTATAGTGGCAGGAAACTCCCCGGTTTTACCGTGGCCTCGGACGCCCCCCTCTTGCTCTCCCTAACCTCTGTAGCCCATATTTACGACGAGCTGAATACCCAAAGCGTGCTGCAGTGGTCACAGGCGGGCGAACCGGGTGTTTTTCGGTTTACTGGTTGCTTTTCGAGGCTTGAGGTGTCATTATGTATCCGTCCGCGACAACTCTGCCGCCGCAGGTTACAGTTAACAGCTGAGCTGCGGTGCACCAGCCGGGGTTATGCGGATCCAGCCATCCGTATGAAACATAGTTCACTTTTCTCTCTCTCTCAGTAGCTCTGGGAGTTTGTGTTTGAGAGAGCGACAGTAATAAATATGTATATCTACTCGATCCGAGACGATTAGAAACTCCAAACTGCGGTCAAATATGAACAAATACGGGTAACTTTCCGAGTGTGGATTTGTGCGTGGGTCTGACCGCAGTTTAAGGGTATTGAAATTAAGTTAAAAATATTTCCTTTCATACAGGTAGGAAAAAAGCAAGGGCGTGTTCCCAAGTCTTTCTCTAAAAACACACATTCAGCGGATAACTGCCTTTGTTGTGTGTATGGAAAAACAGGTAGGCACGCTGACACACATTTTTGTAGGCGACAGGAATCAAGACAGGACGTTATAGGCTATAAGACTGAGCTTCACACACTGCTGAGCCCGCACACTAACATCTGCAGAACACACATGGCCGACACAATCTCAGGTGTAATTAAATCATAACTCACCCTTTATCGCTGGGGATATCATTCCTGTGGTTGATAATTTATCCAGAGGTTATAAAATAGTTTGCCACACAGCACACGGTAAGCTACAGTAGGAAGCAGCCCTTGGTAACCGTAGGAATCACCCTGGCAGTCAGGAATTTCACAGGGGGCAGTGCTTCTCGGCGTGAGGGGGTGCAGTGCAGATACATGGCGCTAGGAGGGTGTCTTTGCTCCCAGTTTGCCACTGCAAAGATCACAGAAACACCGAATTAAAGTGAACCTGCTGGATAAGCCGTTTAATAATATATAAGATATGAAGGACCAGAAGAGTCGAAATAAAGCATTCGATAACGAACTGTGCAATAAAAAATGCCTTAGTAAATTCCTGGATAAGTAATGAAATGTTTCACCCACTGAAAACTGCGGTGTCCAGAGGGACTTAATGTTTGTAGGAAAAAAAAGTGTTGTTAGCTGTTGAAATGGTCAGTAAAGCTGATGAAAACAGAAGGTTCTTGGAATATATGTGAAAATGACAACTTTCACACATGTTAGTTACATAACTGATGACAGATCATCCTCCTGAAATTCTTGTTTCCATTTTCTATTATTCTGTTTGGGATTAATTGGAAGTATAAAAACTAAGCATCACTTTACAGTGAATAATGAATCATTTTTAAAATGTGTAGTCATATTGGATTTTACAGCACAATCACCATTGTTTAACAAAGTGTAAAACACTTTATTGAGCATAAAGTGTAGAAAAGACTAAATGTAATGGGAACACATTATGTCAAAAACTTAAAAATTATCATTTACTCGTAGTCTTTGTTGCAGACTTTGTGTTGCCTTTTCCCATTTCTTGCTTTGGTCAACCACTGCTGTAGAAAGGAATCGATTTCTGGCTGATCTTGATGAGTGGTTCTTACTGTTTTTCTCTTTCTCTGGAGTTGTTTCACAGAGTTGCTAAACACTGAGGTTTGTCTCCTTGTCAGGATTATAGTGCTGTGTGATACTGTGAATTTCAATATCCATCCAGTACCAAGTAAATACAGAGCAAGTATTGCCAATACTAATAATGATACTTTTACCTTAAAAAATACTTAATGATAAATAGCTAATACAACAAGACACACCTTTTCAGCTGTTCGTCAATAATTGGAGATAGTTCTGCCCACTTCTACAGGATTAAGCCATCACAGGATTAAGCTTGTAGGTAAGCCAAAGTGGTATAAAAGATCTAAGGAAATACTCAAATACATCCTTCCAGAGCTGCTGATGAATTCTAAAAAAGAAACCGTTTCTCACAGAGACTTACAGTCGTGGTTGTTGCCAGACACAAAAACAAAAGAGAGACTTATAGCAAAATGGACCCTTAAAGAATATCTCAATGTGAGAGGAAAATAGAAGAGAGCAGGTGGAAGGCAACAAACGGTCTAGAGCAGATTCAGTCACCAGTCGCTGCATGAACCTTGTGGCGTATGCGTCGTCTCCTTAACCTGGTGAGATAAACAAAACCCTGGTAAGGCAGTCTAAGATGATCTGAGCTTTGTCACATGGAGCATTTTACTGCTGGTAGCACCCATCAGAAGATAGGTACAGTGTAATCATAAAGTGATCAGCAACAATACCCAGGAAGTCTCTGGCATTTAAACAACACTCAGTAATAAGGGGCCCAAAGTGTGCCAAAAAACTATGCCCCAAACTGTTACATCACCAGCTTCAGTCTGGACCGTTGATATTAGGCAGGTTGCATCTATGCTTTCATGTTCAGCTTTCAGATTTTGACCCTACCGTCCAGATGTTGCAGTAAAAATCGAGATTCATCAGACCAGGCAACATTTCTAAAAATTGTTTACTGTTCCATTTAGAAGAGACTTTTCAAATATTAGCTGACAGGAGGGGCAGCAGCATGGTCTTTTGCTGCTGTAACCCATCTGCTTTGGTTTGACACCTTGTGTGTTCATAGATGCTCTTTTTCACTTTCTTGCTTGGTTGTAAGAAGTGCTTATTTGAGCTACTTTTGTCTTCTTTATCAGCATGAAGTAATCTGGCCATTGTCGCATCTCCTGCATCAGTAAGGTATTCTCATCCACTCACGGGAGACTTTCTTTTTTTCAGACCAGTCTCTTTAAACCCTAGAGATGATTGTGTGGGAAATCCCAAGAGATTAGTACATTCTGAAATACTCAGATTAGCTTATCTGAAGCCTATAAACATGGCAGACTCAAAGTGACTTAAATCACCTTTCTTCTCCAATCCATTGCTCGGTTATACCTTTAGCAGGCTGTCTTGACATGTCTACACACCTAAATGCATTGAGCTGCTATGTGATTTGTTGATTAGCTGTTTGGCTTTTAAAAATAGTTGAAAAGTTGTACTTTAACTGTGAGTGTAGGGTTTTAGCTGTTCAGTAGTCCTTGCCTTGGTCTTTGTATGCAGAGATTTCTCTCATTTAAAACAAAACATCTTAAAAATAATAGCGCTGCTTATTGAATACACAAATACTGTGCAAATAACATGAGAAACTAATTTAGAACATTTGTAAGGAAAATTATTTTACATGACTTAACTATTTGTACAGTTAGTCCATCCATCCACAGTGGTAGTAATAGAGAGAGAACCTCTACACTGTGACAGTTTCCTGTGAGCAAGTGTTTAGTGACAGTGGGGAGCAAGAACTTACTTTAAACAGGAAGAGACCTGGCAGTTTTTCATAGTGCTGAACTTCTTATCTCTGTTTCTTCATATGCAACAATATTACAAATGAATCGCTTATTTGCGCAATTTGTTTTTTGTTGTTTTTTTGTTGTTGTTTTTTACCGGGTACATTTGTTTTTGAATTCATTTTTAATATTTTACTGTATATCTCAACTTTTGTAAGACATGTTAAGCATAGGGCTATATTGGAAAACGCAAATACAATAATTTCAATTTGTTGTTGTTTTGTTTGTTTTGGGGGTTTTCTGTGCTTTTGTAGATTGAATATAATATCCTTCTTTAATCTGGATTTTTAAGTGAAAATTGCAGGCATTTATATCAAAATAGCACAACATTAAGAAAGATTTAAAATTAGATATTTTAATGTAAAACTGCATGAACTAAATGGGCAGAATATGAAAATCTAGCACAGTTCTAAAAAGATATTTTTCCTGTGATTTATTGATATATTAAATGTATTTGTTTATTTACAAAAGCACCAATCTCTTTTCTCCCCTCCCACTTACACAGAGAGGCAATGTTTTTGTCACAGCTCATGATGCTGAAAAAGGTAAACAGTCGTCAATGATGTCAGTCACTCACTCAGAGCAAAAAAACAAAGCAGTGGAGCGATAGCAATCTGGCTTGGACACAGTTAGTGAAACAAACACAATGAAGTCAGTGAGGCCTTGGGTAAGCCTCTGAAAAGAGAATGTAAACAAGCACTCCAGATAACTACTCTTCTTTTGATAAAGGCAGACACGAATGTTATGATGCTATAGTCAGTGTCGCCTGAGCATTTGGCTCTTCAGTTTTAGAGATAATCACACTTCTGTGGATTAACAGTTCAGCAGTGGTGGAAGAAGTATTTAGATGATTAACCTTACTAAAAGTACCAATATAAAGTATTAAAGAAAAATAAGTTATTGTGCATTAAGATATTTCCTGTTAGCTGGTTTTTCTAAGACAAACAATACATCCACTCATCCATGGTGAGAGACCAGATAATGGGTTTCAGAAAACCCCCTATGATGAAGAAACAATCGAGGGACATGGGTGATGGACCGAGGCTGGAAATTGCATTAAAGCAATACATGGGTCGGTCTGTGGGCCCGCCACTCGCAGGACGGACTGTAGTGGTTCAGTGCCTTCACGTTGGGAGTTTTCAGTGGTGGACAAGAGGACTGCTTCTCTGCACCTTCATATCATTTGCACTTACTGCTCAGTGTACCCAGTCTCCTTGGAATCCATGGATGTGGTGCTTGAAGGTACCCAAGCTCGGCTCCATTGTCCCCTCCGGGGGACTTTTTATGTGGACATCTGTGTTAACCACTGTTTACCCATAACACACACCATATGTGAGAATAGGGGGGTCCACAAGTGCACCTGGCACCAGGCTGCCCTAGGTCGCAGGTCGATCATTGATTTTTTAATTGTATCATCAGACCTACCGCTATATAGTACATGTGTATGTTTCATTAGATCTGTGGCTGCATGTTTGAACAAGAAGGGAGTAGAGCTGTCAACTGATCATCACCTGATAGTGAGCTGAATCTGGTGGTGGGGGAGGATGCTGGATGGACCTGATGTAGTCTAGGGTAATGACGGTGCATTAGCAGCATCTGACAGAGGTCCCAGTCTGTGAGATCTTCAAATCCAACTTCAACAGCATTACAAAGGAGGCTGTAGACACTGAGTCCGTGTAGACCATGTTGCACAGCCCTATTGTCGAAGCTGCAATATAGAGTTGTGGCCCCAAGGCGGTTGGTGTTTGTTATGGTGGTAATTTACCGACCAGATGTCAGAGGTGAAGGCAGCTGAAAAAAAGAGTCTTATCAAGCTTGGCTGGCTTGTGGGATTTTGGAGACAGCTGACAAATACGAAGATGCCGAGTAAAGCAATGTGGTCCTAGTAGTAGCTAAAGCAAAACCTCAGGTGTTGATTACTCGGTTAGGCCATGGAGCAAGATTTTCGGTCAGCCTTGAGGCAATTCTGGCAAACCATCAGGAGACTCAGGAAGGAAGGAGACCTGGCTTCCTGCTATGCTATATGCAATGGGGATAGAATGCTGATGACCTCAACTGAGGATATAGCCAGGTGGTGCAAAGAATAGTTTGACAATCCCTATTGACACACCTGGAAGCAGAGTGTGGGGGAGAGGGGGAGGAGGAGAGAAAGGTGAGTCCTCTAAGACTCTGGATATTGTAGGGCTGTCTTGGTTGACACACCTCTGCAGCATCTTGTGGAAGTCAGGGACAGAGCCTTGGGATGACCGGAGTGATGGTCCCCCTTTTTAAGAAGGAGGACTGGAGGGTGTGCTGATTCACACTCCTCGGCCACTGTGTGAAGGGTATGCCAGGGTGCTGGAGAGGATTGGATTTGTTAGTCAAACCACTGATTTAAGAAGAGCAATGCAGTTTCTGTCCTGGTACAGCTTGTGTGAAGGTGTGTGGGAGGTAGCCCAACCAGCCAAATTGTGTATTCTGGACTTGAAGAAAGCATTCTTGGAGAATCCTGTGGGGGTTCTTTGGGAATGCAGGGTGAGTGGCCAATTACTATGGGTCATTCGGTTCATGTATAGCCTTAGTGAGAGCTTGGTTCGCATTGCTGGTAGTATAAGGATGTCAACGCAATGGTATACCTGCTGGTCTGTGTCTTTTTGTCAGCCTCAGGGACCATGGTATAGTTTTTGTGCAGTCATTTCCCTCATTGCTGGGTTTCAAAAATGTTGGTTTTGACTTTCAAGAAAGAGATGTTCTTGTGACTCATCAAGTGATGCCACTGACTAGCCAATCATTCAGTCTGTTGACATCATATTTTCAGATTGCCCTGGATCGCTTGGAACCCTGGCCGAGTAGGCGCTAAAAACATACCTGATACAAGGAACCACCACCTAATGGAAAATCCTACAAACTCAGCTGTGCTGAGCCAACTTGACTAGGTAGTAGTGGAAAAGGGCTGAAAGTGTGATACAGTGGTCCTCACTGTAAAGGGTGGATTGCTCACTCCGGGTCAAGCACAAGTTGCTGAAATAAGTGTAAGAGTTTAAGTGTCTTTGGGTCTTGTTCATGGGAAAGTGAAGTGGGAGACTGAAAGACAGACTGGGTGGCGTCTGCAGTGATGGGTCTGTACTGATCTATTATAGTGAAGAGAGAGCTGAGTGTCAAAGCAAAGCGTTTGATTTACTGGTCAATCTACATTCCCATCCTCACCTATGGCCACAAACTCGTTGTAGAGACCATAAGAACAAGACTGCTGAAACAATCAGTGGAAATTTGCTTCCTCTGAAGATTGGCTGGACTCTCCCTAAGAGATAAAGTAAGGAGCTTGATGAGGAGAGACCCAAAGTAGAACACCTCTACTTAGACTTTCCCCTGCAGCTTCTATACATAGCAGTCTAACCTTGATAAACAAATTAAATAAAGGCTACAGAACATCAGTGATAAATATATATCCCCACCAATTGATTTCACATTTCCCTGTTGTTGTTGTCTTCTCCATCTATTGTGTCATAAGACAAAGAGGGCTCGAGCCAGTTCATTCAGTCTCCAAACACACAGTGCTCAATCCACAAGGCAACAGATGCCTCCAGCAGTTGCACAGCTGTATATGAATCAATATTCTGTCCTGCTTTGAAATGCAATGCACACACACACACACACACACACACACACACACACACACACACACACACACACACACACGCAGCACTCTTTTAGATATATCTAATCCCCTCCAGAACACAATGGAGGTCATGACTGGGACACGACCCCGGAGCTTCCCTCTTTTCTCCCCCCTTTGGAGAACCAAATAAACACCAGTCTTGTGTCAAGCCTGGGGGGAGGGAAGACATGGGTGAATGTTAGATTCTCCGTCACTTTATACGAAAGCTAAAAGAAAACACGTGTGATTTTAAAAAATCAGCAGTGAAAATGTTTTCACAGTTTTCACAACTTTTCACAATTTAGCTGCTTTATTTTTGAATAATCCCGTTCACGTGCAGCAGCAGTTTCCAGGCATCGTAGTTTAAGATTAGTGCGCCACCAAGTGGTAATCTGCCACAATTACACTCCCCAAATGACTGACCAGTGTATATCAAGCAGCTGGCAGACGTATATATAATAATTTCTATTATTGCAGTAACGAACGCCATAAAATTGAAGAAACGTGCACATTATTTTTGCGATAACGTGTTATTTTGTCTGTAATTCGCCATTATTTTACTCCTCGGTTAAAAGTGAAAAGTTGGGATTTTAACTTAGAATTAATAAAGCGCAACGTTTCAATGTAATTACAGGACACTCAAGTTAACACACGGCCCCTCCGCCCCCACGTGAGTGATAGTGAAAGCACGAGGAGCCCTCATTGGCACGCGCGTCGTGTGACGGCAAGCAGCAGGAGCAGCGGCAGCAGCGCGTGCTGTCACTTTTCACGTTTATTCAAAGCGGGAAGCGCGCGCAGATGGCCCCTTTTGAGAAAACGAGGCGCCCACCTCCCCACCCATCCCACCCCCCGAGATCAATTCAATTTGGTGTTGGGAAGATGGATGGATCCCTCCCCAAAGACACGGAGTTTATGAGTTTAGAGGGGCTTTTTTTGGTAAATAGGGGAGAAAAATGAAAGCGCGTAAAAATGAAGACGAAGTGGGAAGAGATGCCGTTTATGAGACCACACGCATGCATGCAGAGAAAGAGAGAAAGAGATGAATGCCAGAGTTTCCAGAGAAACACCGCTTCGCAGTCAGCCAGATGAGATTCCATGTTCAGGGCCTGTTTCATTCAGTGTATGTGACAAATTAACTTTAAGTTCAAGGCTTCCTCTGAGATATATATATCATAAAAATATTTTTGGCGCATTCACAATTCAGACTTTATTTGTGTATCATCTCTCATGAAGGTTGGTGTATTTCTGATCTGCTTCACAGACTGGGAAACAGATAATCAGACAGAACATGACGTAATTAACATAATAATAACAACAAACAGCCTTAAAATAATTTTTAAAAAAAGATTAAAGATTAAGATTAAACAAGATTAAACGATTCAGTTATATTAAGAATAGCTTGTAAGTACAATATAAGATGCCTGTAAAAGAATTCAAAAACAAAGTTCAAATATTAGAAATATTTAAAAAGTACTAAAAAGTAAAACATAAATACAATAAAATGACCAGTCAGATATCAATAAGTTATAATCAGCAAATAAGAAGGTGTGATGCTGAAACATTAAAAGATTTAAGGCCAAATAATTAAACAGAATAAAACTACAGGTCAGATGAGCAGATATAAATAAAATAAAATGAAGTTATTTCAATAAAGATCAACTGAATCAAAAGCCAGACATAAGAGTACAGTTTTAAGACTTACAGACTTACATTTCCAGCTGCTTTCAGGTCCACTGACTGTAGCTGTTCAGGTCATAAAGGGTGAAAATCTTTTTGTCCTGCACTTTGGAACTGCTCTATACTGGAGGTAGGTCATGAACTTCTTTAAAAACAAGCTTTCCAAACAAGCAATACTTTTTAGATAGGCTATATACACTTACAATACATGCTAGATGTAAACGCATGCATTAGTGTCTTTGAGGCACTCAGACAGACAAAAGGATGAACATAGCACTATTTTTAAGTTGATGAAGGGTAGATTTACTGGAAAGTCCACATGAGCCCTTAAATGAAGTCACTTTGTTATTTTAGAGGTTGTCAAGAATTCTCTATGATAAAGATAAACAAATAACAATTTAAATGTGTTGCTTTCAGCCCAATGCTTAAAATGATTATATGATCAGCTGTATCAGATTCTAAAATAAGATCAAGTACTGATTGTTAACATCAAAAACAAATGAGCAATGTTATATATATTCATATTATCTATGGTTTAATATTGTTTATATAGTAATGGTTTAATAAACTTTAATACTAATAACATACAATTTTATATATGTAGTGAGAATCAAACAAGACAAAATCATTAAATCTGATATAAAATGACACAAATAAAGTTAATTAAGACAAAATCCAAAAAGACAAAAAGCTGGATTATCAACAGACAAAATGAGCAGCTACAGGGCACTAAAAACCTAAAACCTAAAAGTTAGGTTGCAGGAATAAAGTTCATTTTATTTTATTTTTTAACAAGTGTAAGTTTAATATCCATCACAGCAATATTAACTGAAATGATGTTGTCCAAAAGGCCCTACCTTTCTAAATGTACCTAATTCATAGAGATTCGTTGCCAGTTTTTGCCTCCCAGCATGTTGAGCGGCCTTGCAAATAATTCAAGGAGAAGAGCAACACTGAATGCCAAAATTGCCCTTGAACATCAGTTTAAAAAAAAAAAAATACAAATGAAAAAACATGACCAGGTTCTATGTCTCACGTGAATATTTAATATATTTCTGTGTGTTTCATAATGCCAAATCTAATATCTTTTGTGTTTTTTGCGCTGCAAAATGAACAGTTGTGTCTATAACTTCTGTTCCCTGAAGGAGAGCCATGAAGTACAACAGAGAACAAAACCTTTTTTTAGATTAATTTTATTTTCACTGTGGAGTCTGGGATCATATTTTTATACACCGAACAGTGGTGTGGCAGAGTAACTAGAAATTAGTAACTAATATTAGCTACCCTGTTCTGCAACAACCTGAGGGCTTGAGTTCAAAACAGGGCCACAAGGAGCAAAAATGTATTTCACACTAAAATATAATAACAGGATTAAAGTAGAGATCATTCTTCCTTAATGTCTTTAGGATTTGCTAATTAGAAATCTACATCTTGGCTCTGTCCCTGTGCCCTCTGAGACTTAAAAAAGGGACAGCAGGATGTTGAATAAACTCCCCTCCTCACTCACAGTGACTCACATCCAATGAGGCGTCCGCAACAAAGGTCCAACAATTGGATTTAAACGATCTTAACCAAATAGAAACCCAATGAATATCACCATTTTAACTCGCCAGACTGGGCCGTATGCCGGGGCCTAATGCATGCACGCACACCTTATGACAGACCCTGTGGTACAGATGGTCTGAGCGTGAGCCTGAATGAGAGGGGGAACATCCACGGTTGCTGACGCATTGTGGGGGGACGTCTTCTTCAATACAGCACTTAATGAGAACAGACTGACTCTTTCTCCCTCCCCTTTGCCTTCTTCCATCCATTCTATTCCTTCCCTCCTCCTCCTCCTCCTCCTCCTCTCCGATTCTCCACTTCTCCTCTCCTTTGCCCATTTCCATCTGTTTGGAGACAAAGGACCACGAGCCAGCTCGAGCCCCGGGACCCTGCTGGTGAAGTAGGCAGGGATAATACGGTCCATCCCGGGGGCTGCATTTCAACACATGGACCAGGCTTTGTACTTCTGCAGCACGAGCACCCTTCATACTGCACACACACATACACACACAGGCAGGGATGTGCACACTCCACGCACTCTCCCAAAAGCACACTGCAATGATAGAGGCAAGCAAGAAGGAAAGGTGGGGAAGGGGCGGGTGTGGGTGGGGAAGGAGTTGCAGTGGGGAGTTCTCGCCTTGAACATGAACACTTCCATAATACCCGGTGACGTGGAGAATAAAAGCGAGGGAGAAAAAATGAGGCAGCACAAAAAGCCCCAAATGTTGTTCCTTGTACTGTGAACATATGGCTGTTTGTTGTCATACTCTTTCTCCCTGTCCAATTTACACAGAGCTAGTGAGCTCTCAGAATTAAATGTGTGTGTGTGTGCTTCTCCTGGATTTGAGTAGCTCTATACCTGAATGATGATGAGGAGAAGGATGTCCAAATGCTGCTAATGGCCCCTGTATAATCCCCTGCCGTCTGCACACACCTCCTGACATATGGTCACTCCTCGGCCTCCGCCGTTACATAAGCCACACGGTGCAAAGAGAGTGGGGGGATGTGGTGAAACGTGGCACTTTCTCTCACTCTCTCTCTCTCTCTCACACACACACACACACACACACACACACACACACACACACACACACACACACACACACACACACACACACACAAGCACCGGCCACACTGTCAGCCAGGCTGTTCAGTGCCCTCAGCAGTTTGGGCTTCGCCTGTCACTTTTCTCTCCCCTGCCCCTTCTGGGGGTTTGTAAAGAATAAATTGAAGAGGACTGATGCTATGGAAGCTTTTGGGATGAAGAGCACAAATGGCCTTGTAGTGCTTCGTGGCAATGTACAGATGGACTCCTCCATTCAATAAGCTTGAGCAGAAGTCTGTCTCCACGCCATGCCAGAATCACAGAGCTTGTTTTGTGTTTCTGAAGAGGACAATCTGTTGATGCAACATATTGGTGTTCTTTTCTTTCTTTCTTTCCTTTTTTTTTTTAAAATGAAAGCGTTGATAGACTCTGAAATACTGGGCCAGTCAGATTTGGATAATGTAAAACAAATAATCTCGTGGAAATCAAAATGAAATGTCGACAGTAATAAGAGCTGAGTGTAGCAGACCGCGTCCTTTCAACATGTGACAGGTGTGGTGTTCTTGTCCTCAGTGACGTGTTTTAACAGTTGTTGTGACTTCAGGTAAAATGGGAAGCAAGTTTAGGCATGAACTCATTAAAAATGTTTAGCAAGAGCCTTAGCAAAAAAGTTTACACACATATCCCAGGGTGTACAGGGAGCAGAGAGCGGGAACGAGTCAACAGGGACGTGGAGTAAAGAATCAGATTTTCTGGTGTTTTTGGTCAGAGGCTGAGCTGAGCACAAGTTTAGGCTATATGTTAACACACTCCCACACACACAGCAGCAGTGCCTGTTGCTATCAAACTTGGTACAATGGTAAATAAACCCGCCAAGTGGATCGTATGTGCACTTAGTGCATAAAAGGTGCAGCGTCTTTGTTTATGCTAGCCTAACATTAGATTTAGATCAAATTAAAGTTGCTTGAAAAATAAGAAACGGTTCCTTCTAGAGATATTAACTCATTGTTGCCTTTAGCTACTTAAAAAACTTAAACCTGCTATCCAAGGTAAAAGTCTTTTGCTTATCCCACTGTCTCATCACATCTTCCTTCAGTTCCAGCTTACAGCCATACCACTGTGAGCCCTCCTGAACTCAATGTGATTGTTGTATCTCAGATTAACTGTAAATTCATACAAGCAGTTATTTTCTATGGTTAAGTACTTTCTATCTAACACTCACACACATTCATACTCCGATGGATGACCTGTTCGACCAGGTAGAGTAGGTCATCCACTGATTGGGAGGTTGGTGGTCAACTCCTGGCTGCTCCAGTCTGCATGCCAAAGTATCCTTGGGTAAGATACTGAACCCCAAGTTGCTCCAATGTGTTTGTCAGATTATGAAACGTGTGAATAGGTGCTTGTATGTACATTTGTGTGAATGGGTGAATGTGTCATTTTGTATAGAGCGCTTCAGTAAAGTAGAATAGCGCTGTAAAAAGAAACAGGCCATGTATCATTCCTGTGTGTTTCTTCTTAGACCAACTTGATAGCATTACTTACATAATGGCGAAAGCTTATTATGGAGTTCTGTTTATTGATACCCAGAATGTGTTGTCAGCCTTAAGGTGTGGTTTGTGAAGAAAGATCCTTCTACTACAGAATCCAGAAAGTACTGAGATTGAACCTAAACCTTTAGTTAGAGGCCTGACAGCCAGACAAAATGCCGAAAGTCCATGCTGGTGGCTTTTTCAAACTCTCAAGATTTCATGTAAATGTTGAGACAAACTGAGAGTGGATAGTATTTGACCGCAAACAGAAAAGCTACCTGAGTAATGTCTGTTGTCTGTGTCATGTAGCTGGATGGGAAATCTGCAGCAACTTCATGATGCTATCACGTGAATTTGGATCAAATCTCTGAGGAATCTTACTAGCACAAAGAATTAAGACAGTTCTGAAGTCAAGGGTCTAATCCAGTACTAGAAAGGTCTACCAAACAAAGTGACCAGAAGTGTAGAAGTACAAAGCAAAGGCAGCAGTGGAGGGTTTTTATTAATTTTACTGACTTTATATTCTCAGAGGCAGGGCCTAAACAGAAGGACCAAAAAATGCACAAACATGAACAAGAGTGACCTGTGTTGTTCCATGTATTTTTGCCACTTTTGCTTCTAGTGAGATTTAGACATGAGTATGCAAAGCTCTGCGCAGCCCCCAAGGACTCCTTACCCACAGTTTAAGCTGAAATCATCAACTACTTTTGTCTTTTTCAGAATATGAGACATGAATGAGTTTTTCTTTTATATTTCAGAAGGCATATACTGTATGCTGAATTTAATGACTGACGTGTCAGTCTGATTAGTGAGTTAGCAATGTCGGCCAGCAAACTTTCCCAGTCTGCAGTTGAAGTTAAAGCAAGAATGTCTGGAAGATGACTGACTGAGAAATACCAAATAGAAAAACAAGACCCAGGAGACCCTTGAGCTGAAAAGGAAACAAAATGTCCTGCTACCTTCAGTGTCTACAAAAAAAAAACTTTAAAGGAGAAATGTGACTGCACCTGCCACCGTAGGTAGGTAGGTAGATAGATAGATAGATAGATAGATAGATAGATAGATAGATAGATAGATAGATAGATAGATAGATAGATAGATAGATAGATAGATAGATAGATAGATA
>NW_005187542.1:189714-193931 GCF_000239375.1 Pundamilia nyererei | reverse complement strand
TGTGTGTGTGTGTGTGTGTGTGTGTGTGTGTGTGTGCTCTCAGACGCCCAGAAAGCATCTGAGAGCTTGCACTACATGCATTCTGAATGATTTGCATGTACACTTATGTCACTCCGATCGTGCGTATACGCGCGTGCGCGTTACGTGAGCCTGACGTCATCAGGCCAGTAGGCTTTTCTTCATTAGGATAAGCTGAATATTCTAACGGTGGCTATGTCCTAGTTCTCTGTTACATTCCAAAACCTCAAAACTTTTTTTTTTGAGTAAAATAAAATACAAAACGTGCTTTTTCTTTTCAAGTATTACCTTTTTAATTAAAAATAACACCGAAAAATATGAAAAGTTTGTCCATTAGAAACCAGCTGTCACACAATACCTCTACTACAAAAGATCTGCATAAAGCAACAAGTAGCCTACACAACCCTGAAGAGACAAAAAATCTTTGGATAGAGGATATGTTTTTTCCCTTTCACTATAAAATTACTTATTGACTTTTCCTAATACAAAGCAGAGACAAATAAATAACCCAATTAATCAGAAAATAAAATAATAGTCAAATCAGCGCACTGAAGATAATATTTTTTTCAAAATAATAATTTTTTGGTTATAGCAAATAAATAAATAAATAAGACAAAGAGGTTGAGCTCTGAATCGTATCCCCTTGGTGGTTTGAATTATTTGACAATCAGTGTCGATGAAGCAAATGTTTTTTTTACTTAGTTTTTTTTCTTTAGCAGCCCAATTCTAATTCACAGAGAAACCTCTCAAAAAATGGGAAACAAATTCATGGGGCCACTAGACCCCATCTTGAAGTGCTTATCGTTGCCATCGATAGACAGCGGACATGAAAAATAATAACAAACAAAAAACAACAACAACAACAATAGAAAAAAGCATCGAACATACATCAAACGAATAAATTATACAATGGATTAACAGAAAGTGCCATTTTTGAAGAACACCACCACTTTCCAAGTTCAAATTCACAGCCTAAAATATAGAAGCAACAAACCATTATACATTTATACAAAAAAGACGGCAGCTTATGATATTAACATAAATAAATTAGCCTTAAATATTAACACAATTAAATAAATAATTCCATACACTTTAGGAGAAACAAAAAAGCATGATTAAGGTCACAATTTTATATGTCATAAGTGGCACTTACGCATTGAAATGTTTTTTTTTCTTCCTTTATGGAAAATCTAAGCTAGATCTAAAGCAGCTATGTTTACGTCCTTTCGTTCCGATCGGGGGGGGAAAGACCCCGTGTTTATTTTGTTCAACCTCAAAGTGACACAGTGAGGGGAGCATTCAGAAATCTATTCATGATATTAGATGAGATTAGGCTAATATCATTTTTAGATGTAAATTAAATGTGAAGCAAATTAAAATAACCAGAATCTTCTTGAATTTTTTGCAGCCCACGCGAATTATTATTATTTTTTCTGTCCTCCACTGCATCACTGCAAAGGAAGCATGAATGCCTGCGGGGGCTCTTCCAGACCCCCCCTCCCCTTTTGCTGAATATCGGAAAAAATAATTGTCATTATTGCATCCAACGGCTCAAAACAACTCGGCGCTTGCTGCTTGCAGTGAGCGATCTGGACTGAAAGTTTAGGCTCCCGTAACTTTTTGCACCGCTGCCACTACATCAATCAACACTGGACTCACACTAAAGGGCTCAGCTCACCATTAGAGGTATGGCAGAGTGTCAGCATCCGGGGAAGTGATGCTTTAGTTTGGATGGAGATGATGCTGGGCAGATTTTGGGCCTTGAATTGGATGGAAATTTTTTATTACATATCATTAAATGAAATAGAAGTTTCGGTGAGATGAAGGCAACACTGTGTCACAGGTGTTAGACCGATATATATGTGGAGCCGATATCGACATTTTTACATCAATCAATTAAGCAAGTCCACCTTAAAACAACAGTTTCTACCCCTGCAGCAGAAGTTTCGATTGTTTTTTTTTTAATTCACTGCAAAATTATCTGATTACTTAAAAAAAATTGACCTTCCTTTTATTCAAAGTAGTGCTTTGTGGTGTTGAAAGATAAAAAAAAAATCTCCTGCATCATTCCACCCTGACCGCTAACCTTGCCATAACCAGTTAACTCCCAGCACGCCGAGCGAGTCCAGTCTCCCAACAACTCAACCAGTTTCTCTCACATATGTGTGCGCGTAGAGGGCGGAGTGGGGGGTGGAGTGGGTCACTTTTAGACATCCAGCACATGATTGAGATAGGAGATGTAGCATATAGCCAGTCTGAGGATCTCGATCTTGGAGAGTTTCTTGTCCGGAGGTAATGTGGGGAGTAATTTCCTCAGCTCCGCGAAGGCCACGTTGAACGCCTCCACCCGGATCCTCTCCCTGGTGGCGTGGGCTGAGCGGTACTTGGCCGTGGCCCTCCGTCTTCTCCTCTTCTCCTCCCTGCTCAGGGGCTGGTCGGCTTTGCATTTGGCTCTGTCCTCCATCTCCGCCGGCTCGTCCGAGGCACAACCGGCCGACTTCAACCCATTGAGCATCGTCTCCGGGTCGGACTGAGTCCAGGAGAGGTCCGCCTCAGCCTGATCCGGGCTCAGCATCATTTTTATTCTGCGGTGTTGGCAGTCCTTCTCAAGAACCTGTGCACGGGAAAAATCTGTCATTGAAACATTAAAACATTGCTGCTTTTTTTTTTAATGGTCATTTTAAATTCCACATTTTACAGTCAGAGAGCTACTGTGTCACATGCGCTTGGATGAAATAAAAAACTGGATTGATTTTTGAAATCATCGTTTTTGCTGTTTTCCTGCACTCAGGCACCACTATGAGAAAGCCCACAGCGGGTGCTCCAGTCCCTCCTGTGCCTATTGCATAATAAAATTAAACTCCATAAATAATGAATGGTTCAAAATTCGCGGTTAATTCACGAAAGCTTCAGGCCTTAAAAACAGCCCAACAAATTTGAATTTCCAAGTGTCATGTTTGCAAAATATTGTTTTTTAAACGACGAAACTCTTTAAAAATACTATTTGTTTTTAAATTAAAGAAAAAAAAAAATCTTTTTTTTGCGAATTAACATAATCAGAATTGGCCATCTGTCACAGTGTGATGAACACATCTGCTTGGCTGAGGCCGGAGCGACTTGACAGCATGAAGGCAGGAGATGGTAAAATAATGTTGACATCTGCTGGACACCAAATTATTGGAGCAGTTGCTTTTTTTCTTGATTTTTGTTAATAAAGAAAAATAGATCTACGAATCTAAAATTAATAATAATAAAAATGAACAAATCGGAAAAAATCGTATTTAATTTGTTTTTATTTAAAAGCTTAATTTTCCACAGAAATCTGAGACTCACCTTGACAAAGGGTTGGAGGTTTTGTTCAGTTTTTTTCTTGTTGGGAACTAAAAGGCGCTCTTGAGCGGAGCTTCAACTCCAAATTAACTCATATTCCACCGGCCAAAAGAACCAACAAAAAAAAAAGACAACAACAACATCAGATGTTAATGAGACGAACATTCAAAGAAAACAAAGAAAGGAGAAAAATTATTTTCTTTTCTTTCTTTCTTTCGGTTTTTTTTTTAAATAGTTTTTGACTTTTCTCAGCCGCGAACTTGCAACATGGGATCACGCGGGGTCAAACGTCAAGCGTGGAAATGTTTCTGCTGATAAAAAAAACAGCCCATCAAAAGTCTTGAGATGATTAGGTCGGACGAGTTGGAGAAAAAGAAATAATAATAATGATGATGATGATGACAGTGGCGGTGATGGTGATGATAAGCGTGGATCAGTCAGCCCCCCTGTGTGATCCCAGCGATGGAGAGACAATAGAGGAGATGGGCTGATAGCGGTGAAAGTGCAGCCAGGGCTACTCGTCCGTGAGCCTGTTGGAAGATGGGGATAAAAAGAGGGACAGATAAGCGAGGCTCTCCCTTGTCAGGAATCAGCGGATCGGAAGGCGGTTCGCGGATAATCCCCCCTCTCTCTTCCTTCTTGCGCCGAGTGTCATATGCGAGATAAGATCCAAGCGATCTGGACTAATAAAGGCTCACTTCATGGACGGAGGGGATGGAATATATTTGAGGAATGGTATTGTCTAACGCCGCCCCTCCCTCCCTCCCTCCTCTCTCACCCCTCTCTCTCCTTCTCTCGCTCCTCCTCACACACACACACACACACACACACACACACACACACACACACACACACACACACACACACAC
>NW_005187542.1:188087-189570 GCF_000239375.1 Pundamilia nyererei | reverse complement strand
TTGTGAGTTTTTGCACGTGCTCACATTTGTAGTGAATATTAATGATTATAAATAAATGTATATATGTATTTTAAATGCAAATGAGGGGGGGGGGGTCAACTTATATGCGATACAAGCCTGTAACGAAATATTTTCTAGAATGCTTTAGAAATGTTGCTTATTTTTGGTTATTTTCTTGGATTTATGAAAAATAGAAACCATTTTTTGTAAAGAGGTGAAATAATAAAGCAGCTCCTCTGTTTTTTATATGGTTTTAATTTGGTGTTGTTGACAGGTTGAGACTTAGATTTCCCTGGCTGACACACCTGAGTGTGTTTCACCCTGCGTTTATCAGTGGTCTGTTGTACTAATGATTATTAAAATAAATAAATAAATAAATAAATATTTGTTTTATTGTCAAAACTAGTTGGTGTGGAGAGAGAAAAGGGTGGAGAAGCTGCATGCCAGTCCGAGGATGTATTAGGATTAGGTTATAAAACAAGAACAAGAATCAAAGCAACTGTTGTCAGTCAAACTTCTTCCTTTCATTTTTTTCCTCACAGTGTTTAACACTCATTGAATCTTTTTTATGTTTAAAACAATTCATATCCATTTGTTGACATCCTCACTTGATTTGGTAAATAAACAGCGAAACTATAAAAGAGAAAAACAGCACCTCAAAGAATCCTGGCTGCTAATCTACAGCAGGGGAAAATATGCTTTAATTTGCTCTATGCTACTCAATGACTGCCCAAATAAGTGCCCAGAGGTGTTACCAAGAAGGCCCTGATTGATGACACTTGCTTATTAAAGGACTTTGATATTAAAGAATAGCAAAGAAGCATCAGGGAGAACATTTTTCCTATTTTCTCAGATATGCGACTTACAGTATAGCCTACACATCGCTGACTTTTATCCAAGTTCTGCAGCTCTTTCCTGTCCCTGTAAAAAAAGAGAAGTGGAAGTGTAGTTTAAGGGCCTCGGAGAAACAAACCTGATATCCAGACACACAATAAAGATGGATGTAACAGCTGAGTCCAGCGGAAGAATGGCTGGTGAAGAATATAAGTGGGGATAAATGCCAACATATTGTCCCGCTTGTCACATATATATCCCAGGATTATGTCATATATAATGTTTTTGGAGTAGAATTGACACAAACATAAACATAACTTTTTCTTTTCCTTATTATATTGACATTTAGATTTAGGAAAACTTCAAATCAAGCAAACTTGATCTCTTCTCTTCTCCCATCATGCCTCCCTGTGCCCGGTGGCACCACCAGCGTCGGGTCAGGAGGGCATGGTTCCAGAGGAGGAGCAGCGGCCAGTAAGTGTGGGGACTAGCTGCGCCTAACGAGGTGATTAAAACGATAAGGGGAAGCACGGATGACTTGCCGTGGCCCGCAGCCACCGACGTGTTTATTGTCTCACGCACACACACACACACACACACACACACACACACACACACACACACACACACACACACACACACACACACA
>NW_005187542.1:175300-188067 GCF_000239375.1 Pundamilia nyererei | reverse complement strand
ACACACACACACACACACACACACACACACACACACACACACACACACACACACACACACACACAATATGTGAATGAGGGAGAGAAGTACTACCACAGTGCCAGAAGGACCATATCACTGAAAAATCAGCGTGTGTGTGCATGACAGAGAGAGAGAGAGAGAGAGAGAGAGAGGGAATGCTTGTGTGTGAGATGACGGACAGCTCGCCTTGGGCTCTGGCCGGGTCCGTGGAGTGTGTGTGTGTCACAGAGGGACTCACAGCGGGGCGTATCGGAGACATGTCAAGACCAGGAGACAGAGGCCTCCTGACAGCTGGAGCCCACAGACACACACACACACGCACGGACCACCACCCTAATTACTTCACAGATGGAAGAAGTGGAGATAGTATAAGCTTGGTGGTCTGCATCGTCCGGACCCCTCCTCAGACCATAAGGCCCTTGGCCAAAGACATGAAGGACCCCTCCAAGGCTGTTTTGTTAGTGCCTGCTGCAATTACATCCCACAGCTGATGTAGTGATTCCGGAGACAGACAGGCAAGCTGCAGGGTGGTGGAGTCACCAGAGAACAGTTAATGGATGATGTTTGCTTTAGTCATGGCGGTGCTGGTAAAGAAGCTGAGCTGGTTCCGAGCTGATTTGTGTGCACGTCAAGTCGTGCTTCCGCTTATGAAAATGAAATTTTGTTGTGACACAACACTGCATGTTAATAACAACCTCACACGTGTCATTTCCAGCAGGTCAGTGGGCGCAGAGATGATGCAAAGAAAGTTTTAGAGACATTGCACACAGACATTGTAGCAATATGAAGATAAAACAATCCAATAAGTCATTAGGTTTTGACCATTACACACCTCCTTAAAAAATGTAATATGATGAAAATGTAAACAATGAACAGTGTCATCTCATACTTAAAATTTCAACAAATCAAGCGCACACTCATTTTTCCTTAAGCGGCTAAAAAAGCATTATAAAGAACTAATGAAACTTTTTTCAGACTGAGATATTCCCTCGAAACAATCACCTTGTGAACACGAGTTTGGCGTAGGCTGATACTCTCTCTTGCTGTGGTTCCCATAATCATTCAGACCGGCAGACACACGGGAAGGAAGCCGTTCGGTGATTTATGATTATGATTATTATTTGAGGGGTTCATATCAACCAGCTGAGGCCGAATACTGCTGCTGAGTTTGTGAGGAAATAAGATGCAAATTTGAAACCTGAAAGGATCAAATTGTTTTCCGGGCTTAGTCTAAAAGCCGAAAAGACTTAAAAACAAGCCTTTTTGTGTGTGTGTTTGTGCGTAGGTGGACGTAGGTGGTGACGAAGCTGTCAACAAGAAGTTGGGAGGTGATATCACTCTGATGAGATGTCTGTAATGGAGTTATTTCTCTAATCAGTCAGAGCTCTGTAGACCCCTGTGGCTGTCTGAGCTGCTTGTTACAACAAAAAAAAAAAACCCACCTTGAACCTGTGTGACATACTCCCTCCTGTCACCTATCAGACACACTCGCACGCACATACACACAGTTTTGAACATTCCCAGAGAGCAGTGGGATGGAGCTGTGAAATGGGAAGGATTAGTCACTTTGTCAGGAGATGTATGAGGCTTCTCTCAGGTGGACGGTGAGCCACAGGGGGCGTCTGCACGAGGCAGAAGGGAGAGAGGAGAACTAAGAGGCTGAGAGAGAAAAAGAAAAGATGGAGAAGAGCAGGCACGCAGGCCAGGAGGTTCCACGAAGGTGAGTGAAATGAAGACAAAGTGGGAGAAAAGACAGTTTGAGAAATACAAAGAACACATTGAGGAAGTTGCTGCGACTGATCATTTAGCCCCAGAAGCCAAAAAGTTGATAGAACTCTAACTCGACCCCTCTCACCTTTGCTTCACTTGCATCACTGAGACACACGCTCACGCACTGGGGAACACTCTGGGCAGCGTGTGACCGCCAACTCGTCCATGTGTTGTGTTCTCTCTTTTCTTCCAGGCTAGTGAAATAGGCAGCGGCCTGGTCTTTGGCCTCGTGTGTGTTTGTGTGTGTGTGTGTGTGAGAGAGAGAGCGAAAGAAAGTGAGTGTGTGTGTGTGTGTGGATGGGGAGGGGAAGCGTTTGTCAGTTCAGGCCTGAACAGGAGGTGTGGGATCCAGAAAGCTGGAGGTCCCATGTGAGAATGTGGCCGTCGTCAGCGCTGCCGTGGCAGGCCTCGGCACCATCTGTGCTCCCAGCAGGGCGCCCAGCACGTTCTACGCCACCCAGACGCATATGGACACACAAAGGTGCTCGCTTTCTCTCTTATGAATGTGCAGTTACGCGCACACTCACTCATCAGGAGTGGAGAGACACACACTTGGGAACGAATAGTGAGAGGTGCAGGAGGACAGATGATGAGTTTGTTGATTGTGCAGTGAACAGGATGAAAATGTCTTGGTGATGATGCTGATCTAAGTGTGATGACTTCAGAGGCAAAGATTAGTCAGCAAACGACCCAGATGTGCTCTGCTATTTACATAAAACGTTCAGTTTCATTTTAATAAAGATGACAATTCATTTTCTGTGCTTTTTAAAAAAAGTTTTTTTCTTTTTTGACTAATTTAAGCAGAGTCATTATTATACCTGTGTGCCAATGTTGGCTCTGACACACCAAATTCAATAATTACATTGATTCAATTTTATTTACATAGTGCTAAAACAAAACAGCAGTCACCTCAAGGCACTTTATATTGTATGGTAAAAATAAAGAAACCCCAACAATCAGCAGCAACTTCCTTTTAACAGGTAGAACCAGGCTCAGGGAGGGGCAACGATCTGCCAGGACGAGTTGGGGGTGAGGAGAGGAAGACAGGACAAAAAACGTATTTATCACATTATTACTGGGTGGCTGTAGCTCAGGAGGTAGAGCAGGTCATCTACTGGGTTGGTGGTTTGATCCCTGGCTGCTCCAGTCTGCATGCCAAATATCCTTGAGCAAGATACTAAATCCAAGTTGCTCTGAATCCAAGAGAGTGTGAATGTTAGACAGAAAGCACTTAAGCATAGAAAAGAAATGGTTGTATGAATGGTGGATGAAGCTACTGGAAGTTCTCAAGTAGAGTAGAAAAGCACTATATAAGAACCAGTCCATTTACCATTTACTTGCATTAAAAAGGTTCCTCAGTTATCTGCATGCTAAGAGGATCCATTTTCCTGCGCTTACCCAGTTCAGGGTTGTGGCGTGAAGAGGAAAGACAGAAAAATAAAAGCAAACAAACATACCTTTTTCTTCCAACACATTTATGCTACACTTGGCTGGTTCCCATATTTGTATGGAAGGAGGAAAACGGTGGAGTGGTCTACAGATTTTAAAGAGTGGAGATTATAAAGGAGAAGGACATTACGGGATGGTTGTAGCTCAGGTGGTAGAGCAGGTCACCTACCATGTTGCTCTCTGATGCATCCATCGGAGTATGAATGTGTGTGGATGAAGTGATTGTGTGAATGGTTTAATGCACAAGTTGTGTAAAGCGCTTTGAGTACTCAAAATAGAGTAGAAAAGCACTATATAAGAACCAGTCCATTTACCATTGCTTTTATTTTTATTGCATGAAAGGACAACAGCACAATACTCAAATACAGCCTCTGTACAGAAACAGCCGTATTATACTGTTAATACAACTTCAGCTCTTTATAATCTTTACATCTGCACAGATAGCATGCTAACACAAAGCAAGCCAAGAGTCCAGAATGGTATTAAAGCTGAGTCCAAGCAGCCGAGATCCTGATGAGCAGTCATATTTGTAACATTGGAACTTTTTTCTTGTAAATGTTTCTATTGTAGAATCACTCTTGGCAGTCTCTGTGTTCTAGTTTTCAACTTTAACAAAGAGAGGTTGTGTGTTCACAGTAGGATAGGGATTTGTGTCCATCTGCAGAACTGTAGATAAGGTTTATATTGTTAAATGTGACAATTTATGAAGTAACACAAAAGGAATGCAAAAGGAATGTAATGTAACTTCTGGCGAGAAGTTCAGAAACATGTTGCATTACTTTTAAGAAAAGTAAAGAGTAATGTGTAATACATTACTTTTGTTGAGTAATGACCTCAACAGTGCTGTGTGATAACAACCACGCTACAGTCAGAGACTGGATATGCAAATGGCAAAGCTGGTAGGCGGAGCTAGGTTGACATTCATAACTTGCCAGGCAGCTGAACTAATGTAATAGTCCACAATTTTTCACGTTTGTGTGTTTTAAAAATGGGTTAAACAAGCATATTTAGAAGGATTTAGAAGTTCATTGGTGTTAGAGTACTTTAACCTAGCCTCTTGCTAGCATGATATTACATGCAAATTATAGAAAAAGGCACCATAAAATGCCCTCATGAGTCATTACTCCACCATGTACTGCCAGAACAGTTCCTTGGGATTGACTCTGAAAGTCTCTGGAACTCTAATACATGGATAGAAAACCATTCTTGGAAAACTATATTCCCATATTTAGGATTTTGAACATGGTGGTTGGAAAGTGATGTCTGACTCACTAAGCCACAGGTGTTGAGTTGGGTTTGACTGTGAAGGTCCGGCTGTGAATATAAATCATTTTCATACCCATGAGGACAGAAATGTGTCATCACAGGAAAAAGGTGATCACTCAGAACAACTTGGTATTGATTTGCATTGACCCTTCCCTCTAAGGGAACACATGACCTGCAGTGTATGGGTCAAGGGTTCATGTTTTTCCGTCAACCATCCGCACCTAAAAGAGGTGTCAGTCTTTGTATCACTCTTCTCAGCATCAGCGTACACTTTCTTCTGTGTGTGGGAAAATGCATTTGGTCAGCCTCTGCCCTTTTGTTTTTGATCGTCACAACTGTACGTTTTGTAGCTTCGTAAAGCCCTGTTTCAGTTTGCTCTGCAGCGCCTGAAGTTTTGTGTTTTTCCGGTGACTTTGTTTATTCAATCAGACTGATTTTCTATCTGAGCTCACAGCAATAATCAGCAAGTTCTTAAGCAGCTGTTGTCTCAACTTACTTTTTAAGAAATTTGTCTAACTTAACTTAAATCATTAGCTTTGTGTTGCCCAAACAGATATGAGAAAAACAAGAGTATATATGGATAATTTTCAGCTTTTTAGTTCAGATTTTAAATCCTGACTATGATCCTTTTTTAAGCATAATTATTTTTATGCACTATCCATGAATCCATGAGGTGCACTGACTTTTTTTTTTTTTTTAAACATATTTCATTCCTTTCTGCAACTTTCATTTCAGAGCAAAACTAAGCTGGTACATAATTTAGAATGGCAATAGACTCAAGAAAAAATGTAAAATATCAAATTTAATGTTCTTGTCAAATTAAATGGACTTTATTGGATTTTAGCAAATATGTTTACCTTTAAGATTAATCATTTGAATGAATAAACCTTTGTTTTCAAATATTTCATTCGACTTTTACTCAAAATGATTGCTTCCTGTATATCATTTTCTTGAAGGTTGCTCAGAAAATTGTTATTTACGATAGGAATTATATATTGAGTGGATCTGCAGCTTTCTTATGCTTTAAACAAAGAAGTCGATTAGAACATTAAAGCTCTGTTACTTTGAATGGCTTCTCTTTTCTTCTTCTTCTTTAGTGCATTTAATTCTTCTCTTAATCTTGACTGGAAACTTCAGAACTTTTGTGTTATCACCTGCACATCTGAACCCCATGTTAGAGCCATCCATCCTTTCCTCTCCTTCCTCTTTCTCTCTTGCCATCCCACCTTGTTCTGCTCATTCTCCACAGCCTCCCATACCTGTTCTTCCTGCCCGCTGACCCTCCTGTCTTGGCCCTCAGCCCTCCTCTGAAGCTGCACCTGTCTCATTTATGGTGTTCGTTAGCTATCTTCAGCCACCCCACACCTCCACTTTCCTCATACCTTGCACCCCAGCCCGATGACCCTTTCTTTCTCTCTCTATCTCTCTCTCTCCCCCTGGCCCCTCATCCTCCCCTGAGCGCACCCTGTCGCTCCATCTAGGGCCTCCAGCTGGCTGATGAGTTCATTAGGCCCAGAGCTCTGCCAAGGAGTATGGCGTTGTTTGGGCCAAACCGGGAGGGCATCAGGGGGCCCCCGGTGGCCATTGGGCACAGGCCTTGGCCATTGGAGTTGGGACAGAAAAGTCCCATAATGTCCCACATGTCAATATGCAGGCTTGGTCCCATTCCTGGAACCTGGAGACTGTTATTTTGTACATTAGCAATCTGGTTTGGGGCTTGTTTCTCCCTTAAACTTCAGAGGGAAGAACGCAAGGCGTTGTGGTCTGAAGGGGTCCACATAAACAATGAGGGTAACAGATTTCTAATAATCCCCACAGGTCGCAGTGACATCTGGCCCTGCACTTGAGCGTTGGCTCAATTAATTCGGAAAACACAAAACAAAAAGTGCCAGGGGCAAAGATCTGGGGGACGTCACAGAACACTTTGCATGTGTGTCTATCAGAGTGTGTGTGTGTGTGTGTGTGTGTGTGTGTGTATTGACTGTGGCATTTGATCAAATCAGCGGCAGTTTATGTATGTGTGAATTTTTTTCAAATTAGTCAGAGTATACAGCTCCTACACCGAGACACACATGATTATAATTTTTCCATGTGAAACAACAACAAAAAAAGGTGCGTTGGTCTATTTTTTCTGTTAAAATATCTCCAAAATACTCCATACTTCATCGTTCCCTCTGCTCTCACCTTTTCCCTCCTCTGTCCTCTGCTTCCTTGCGGCGGGTCAGCTGGGGTTGGAGCCTCCGTGGCTGGGCTCAGGTGTAGCCTCAGCTGGGCAGAAGGGGGGAGGATGGAGCGGAGAGGTGATGTGAGGAAGAGCAGAGGAAGAGGAGAAGAGAGGAGAAGGATTCTGTCCCACGGGGAAGCCGAGAGAGAGTCAGGAAAAAAAAAAAGGGAAACCAACCCGTTGGTTTCCGGCAGTTTAAAAAAAAAAAAGAAAGAAAAAAAAGACAACAGCTTTGTCCCTCACCCTTCTTTTCTACACCTCCCCCATCGTCTCTCTTCCCCTCTTTCTCTCTCACTCTTTCTCTCCTGGGAGAGGCCTGGCCGGGCTTGGCCTGCACGCCATCTGCTGCATAATGTAACGGGATGGAACTCCAAATCCTTCATTTCCACTCACTGCCTGTCATCTGTGTGTGTGCACGCGTGTGTGTGTGTCCACTCGTACAGTTGCATAGGCACACTGAAAGGGTGTGAATGTTTGGGCGCGTGTGAGATCTCATTTTACGGATGTTGTGACATTAGCTCGCCCGGCGACGATGTCGAGCGATGGGTTTGATGAAACAAAAGGTGATGCCAAATGTGTGTTTGTGTTTTATTTTTCTAAAAATACTTACTCCACCATTCAACATGCAAGTCTGGTTTTCACAGCGTCCGCCGAGGAAACAGAGTTTCAACTCTCAACAGCTCTTCGTAGCTGGCAGCATTGTGGCATCGCAGAGTTGTTTGTCTTTCTTCATCCATTTTCAGATGTAACAAAAGCTCTAAATGAAATAGTCTTTAAACACAAGCTCCTGGGAAATCGAGCTGAGAGTGGCACCTTGCCAAGGATGTCACAAATTTGCTTTTTGTTTACAAGTTAACACACAAAAGTGCACACACACAGAGTCGTGTTTAAGTGCTCCACCCCTCTCTGCAGTGCTGGTAACCTGGAGGTGCAAAGAGTTGTCCCTCCAGGTCCCCCGTGGGGCCACTATGAATTGGGGGGCCATCTGTTTTCTGGTAATAAGCTTTCTCTTCATTCAGTCTCTCTCTTTCCCTCCCTTCATCCTCTCTGTGTTTGTTTGATTCTACTTTTGTTTTGGAAGGTTTTTTTTCTGTCTCGCTCTCATTCCCCAGACATGAAAAGACGCAGACAGACAGAGAGATCTGGTGCGAGAGGCAGCGTTGCTTCTGGACATAAACACAAGCTCCACTGCTGTTTAGGGGAATGGAGACATGGCGAAATATCACAGTGTAACCTCTGAACCCTGACCAGCGATCTATGGCTGTTGACACAAAGTAAACGTGACACATCTCTCCTCACATAAACCCCTGCACCCACCACCCCTACCACCCCACTCTCTCCCCTTCCAGCTGCTGGGCAAGTGCTAAAGTCTGCATTAGATGCTATGTTCTTTGTTGCTGTGGTGCTGTATGGAAGCCCCAACAGCTCTAAAAACTAAAGGAAATGCCAGAGAATATTTGAAGTGTCTCTGTAGCCTTTGGAAAAAGAAGTGATACCACACGGATGAAGGACAAAACTCTGTTGTGTGCTGTGCAAAGCAGCAGAAAAATTAAACCCAGTGCAAAACTACAAACTACAGTTCCACATGTGGCTCCGGAAGCGTGTCAGTGTGATAAATTCTGTGGTAATGTGCAAAAATTTTAAGTGGAAATAAAGTTGTTTACTACTGGTAAAAAAAATGTTTTGCTCCTGTGAACAAGGCGATTTTTAAAACCATTTACCCTTTTTAAATTAATTTAAGTTGAACTGAATGACGAGTGGACACTGACGCTGACGTGGACCTCTCACTTGTGTTTGTCAAACTGATGTCCACAGATTCTATTAAATGTAACATTTTGCATTGTAATTATGTAACAAAACGACATGCAAAATTACATGTAAAAAAATTTATTTGAGCAGATTTATTTATATTTTCCTTTTCTTTGAGTTCAGGCCTTCCCAGAAGTCTGTGCTCAATCTCTGGTGATTGAACTTCTCGCACTTTATTTGTGTGCTACTCAGCGCTAATCTGCAGATGAGACTCCACAAGCCAATGTATGCACATCTGTTTTAGGTTGTGACTCACAGTGTAAATAGATGATCCGTTAATTTGTGTGATTTAAATGGGATTGCACAGTACTTATTATTGAACTGAATTCAGAGCTGACACACCAGCAAGCAAGGAAAGCAAACCTCGCTCTCCCATCATCCCCTCTGCTCCCCGATCCGTCGCTGACGACCTGCATGATTGTTTAAGTTTTGGTTCGGAGAAAGATTTGGTATTAGATGGCACCGGATCGATCACAATAGTTGCCATGGCTACGGTGCAGCGTGATAGGGGAGAGGCTGAAAGGGGAAAAAAATGAAGGAGGACAGTGGACTTGAATTCACGTATATATAAGCACAACCTCGCATTAAAACAACCTTGAGTCTGAATGGAGACATGTCCAAGGGCCTGCTTTAAAGCGGTCGCAGCTCCTTTGGCTTTCATAACTTCCCGTACGTGTCGTGTGGAGCAGTGTTAAGGACAAATAACGTGTGTTTGCAGCTGTTTGGCTGCTCCAGCCTGAGTGTACTAGTTCAAACCTAATATTGCACAATACGCGTTTATGTTTCATTGCGGGCTGTGCATGACAACATCAATATGTCATCTGATATTGTTCATTATCCCAGCTGTAGCATTATCCGATTTATGCCTTCCTATGGCAGATTTCAATGCAGCCCCGTGTTATATGATGATTATGAGTGGTCTGGGCCTGGGATGCTGTCTGCATCTCATTGAGGCAGAATGAAGTGGATCAATATACCAGAGGGGGCTGAATCAGGGAGTCCTGCATATATGAGAGACAGTGTGTGTGTGTGTGTGTGTGTGTGTGTGTGTGTGTGTGTGTGTGTGTGTGTGTGTGTGTGTGTGTGTGTGTGTGTGTGTGTGTGGACAGACAGCCTTGGGAGATCAGAGTGCACAACTGCTTGCAGCCTCAAACAGCTTCTCTGTTTGGGTCTCTCACACACAGCTGTTTTTTGGGGTTTCATTTTTTTTGCTGCATGCACAAGAGCAGACTGTGTGTGTGTGTGTGTGTGTATTTTTGTGTGTGTAAAACATTAAGGTGAAGCAACAATGTAATCACACAGTATATCTGCCTCCAGACTGCTTTGTTGCAAACTTCACGAGGCTATATCTCTTCAGCGGCGCAGCAGGTAAGCAGGCAGACAGACAGGCAGGAGTCGGGCTCTCACTTGCTCTCATTTAAGTGCAGATTTACAAGCTGTTTGCGACAGCAGCTTAGGTGCCTTTTCAACATGCCTAGCTGGGAGGAAGCCGCCATGTGAATACATCTGTTGTGTCATCCAAAGTGCAGCAAACAAGCTGTCAGGCATTCTGTGTTATGAAACGGAAAAATCTGAGCCCTCTAATAGCTCAGGTGCTTTGTTGGTTTGTTCTGAGAAATGGATTTGCTCTCGTTGGAGGGATATTTTTATTACGTTTGCACGCACAAACACACACACACACACGTATACAGTGCTGCTACCTCACAATTACACAATTACACTAATTTAATGCCCCATTCTCCTCTATTAATCCCGTATTCTGTCCACATTTTTATCCTTGCTTTAAATGAAGGGGCTGCCACATGCTTCACTCCAAACAAAAGCAGGGTTAGATTTATTCTTCATTTGAGGCAGTGTGGGTGGTGGTGCAGTATTTGGTGTGGAGGGTGTGGGGTGTGTGTGTGTGTGTGTGTGTGGTGGTGGTGGTGGTGGGGAGGGGGTTCATGCATGGGCATAACCCGGCCCCTGAAGGAAGGCCCCCGCTGCCAGCTGCCAGCCATAATTAAACAGCCCTGCCGTGTCTATCACTGATTATGTTTGACCTGGCTAATAAGGCGAGTGTGTGCCACCTACGTGTGGCAGGAGAGCACCGCGGCCTGCGTCACAGCGCCCATTGTCCTCTTTTAGATGAGGTTATTAGTTTGATGTATCGCCGATGCCAAAAAAATGTGTGTGTTGCTCAAACATCAGGTGCTCGGATGCTGCACCATTTGGTGCGTCACATAATAGGGAATATGAAATATCCCCACGTTTGATGGAAACTAGGTTTTTTTTATTTTTTGCTTTAAAAAAAAATCTAGAGAAATTGCAAACAGAAGCCAGATCTCATGTTCACAGTGTAACACAGTGTTTGTTAGTCGTGGAGTTTTAAGACAGATTGGACGTTGTTTTTCTAATATTGCAGTAAACCCAGCACATTTCTGCTACAGCACATCAGGTCTTTTTTGGTCAGGAAGACGAAGCAAAGACTGTATATAAAAGATAGATGCAGCCACAGTGACATCACCAACTGATTTGGATTTTTGACTTGAAAAGTGGTGGATCAGACTGTGGGCATCAGCACACCCTCTGGATTTGTCGCTTGTGGAACATCATCGCACAGTCCTTTTTATTTATACCCGCCGTTAAGGTGCAGGAAGCTGCAGTTTTCTCCTAAATGATAGGTGTCCCCACTCAGACTCACCACCACATAAGTGCTGATATAGTAAAAGAAGAAGTCAAAACCACAATCAAATCCTTTTGCACGACTGCCTGAATAGCCACAAAAAGTGTGGTGCGCTGTATAATTTGACGTCCATCGAACACCATTAGAAATTGAGGATGTGTACTTATGTGTTTAACCACAAGGTAGCCACACCCCTGGTTTTTCATCAGTTATACTCTGAACAAGGGCATTAAAATAGATATTGTGCTGTGTTCAGTAAGACATAAAATTATCAGTTAAGATCACAAACAAATCAGGAAACTGTTTACTGATCAAGTCAGAAGTTGGGTTTTTGTTGTATAGATTTCTAAACATTTTGCAGCTTGAGTGGTCCCTCTCTGCTGGTTGTTAAGAAGGATACAATTTTTGAGGTCCTTTTGCTCTAGCTTCCCTTTTCAGAGACAATATTCATTATTTAATCCATTCTGTGAAGCACATGTCTGCTGATGAGTGGGTGTTTGCACAAACACAACAAAGTAAACCTGGAGGCAATCGTGCCAAAGCAATGAACGCACAAAGATGGGGAACGTTAGGTTCCAGCTTCCCACTTAAGATGTGCTCTGCATTCAGAAAAAAACTTGTTATCGGATGTTTTTCTTAAACTTCAAATTCATCCCACTAGCTTTGGAACAGATCACATAATTACACTGTGAAATGTTTATTCCTACTTGGGTAAAGATCACTGTCTTCCCAAATGGCAATCCCAGGGAGGGGTATCCTTTAGTAACCGCTTTTGCCTGCATGTACACCAACATTGCAGCAATCAGTATAAATTAATAATAAGTGAATCAAAGTGCTTAATTTAATGGGGGCTATGAAAGATTAATACCTGACATTATCCAAGCTGCTGTGCTGTAAGGGGAACCACCCATGCCTGAGGTAAACCAATCACATTTCTATGAATATGACATTAGACACATTGATGTGATGTGTTCCATCAATGTCAGCCAGTCTTCACTACAGCAAGTCTGGATAGAAAGTCCACTGAGTGTGACTGGTCTATTTCTGTCTCTTTTTCCTCCCTCCCTCTCTCTCTTGGTCTAGAGGCGAAGGATCAGTTCAGGGTGGAGGAGAGCTGGTGTTTGGCCCGAGGGGGCCTTGGACACAGATTCTGTCATTGTTCCACAGCTGCCTCTCTGCCCCTCCCCTCCCTAGCCCTCTCCACTCTGTGGCCATCCTCACCTTAAGGGCGTCCCCTGCTACCCCGCCTCCCTAATGAAGAGTGACATGCGTCCAGAGGATCTGATCTAGTCTGAAACTGGGCCCTTGCCTCCTCTGTTTTGTCTCCTATTATTGACTGTGGTGGCTCATGCTGAGCTACGGTGATGAGAGAGCCATATACCCAAGAGGCATCGCTCCCAATTCGGAGGGGAGCTCAAAGGGCAGATGCAATTGTATGGAATCGTGAGGGCCTAATTGTCTTTATTCATGAGCTGTGTGATTGATATTAGTGGGAAATGAGACACTCTAATTGTCCTCTTATATGAGGAATTTCTTAAAGGCCCACATTTTGGATTATCTGTG
>NW_005187542.1:173281-175234 GCF_000239375.1 Pundamilia nyererei | reverse complement strand
GTGGGTGGGTGCTATGCGTGGGTGTGTGTACACACTACTGGGTGAGATATCAAACTGACAACTCCTGAAGGGCATCTATGCAGTGGTCTCCCAACATATCACTTGAAATGATTCAGGTCGCCTTGTTGTCCTTTCTGACAGTTTCTTGCCTTTTATGACATTCAGAGAATCCAAACGCAACATTGCTGGGAAGAAACATGCAGACAACCTCTTAATAGAAATGGCAAGCAACCTTTCTTGTTTACGTTATGTTCAGTGGCTCGTCAGTTAACACTGTAATTCTATTAGTTCTGTAGTTCTGTTATAATCAACTTTAAAATTATTAAAAGCACTTCTTTGCTTACTTCCTGACAGCATACTGCAGATCCATAAGTCAAAATGGTGTAAGTGACAGTTATTATGAATAGCACCGATCAGCTTGAAAAGCAATGCACTGCTGGAAAAGCTGTGGACCTGATATTAATGTGCTGCTTTCATCCGCCAACAATTTTGTAATAAATGTACCATTTACTTCAACCAGTCTCACTCATAGCTTGTCATATGCTAACACTTGGTCAGGAACCTTTGATCTACGTGGTGACACTGGGTCTCTCCTCAGTGTCATTTTTCAACAGACCTCAGTAGTCCTATACTGACTCAAATAGATACAATGTGACCACTTGGGTGAAAGTGTAGTGTTGTCACTGTAGCTGGGCAGAAAACCATGGTAACCAAGGAAGCCAAAATGTGGAATAGAATAGTATTTATGTAGACCTTTTCTAGGCTTCTACACTACAAATGGCATTTACTCTACAGAGCTTTTTTGTCCCGCTTTATGCCATTTAAGCACTTATCACACATATTAAAGGATACATCAAGGGCCACTTGGATGGGTGTCTTTGACAAATCCTTTGACATTTGAACTTTCCATGTGGCTACTAAACCACCAACCATTCAATTCATAGTCACACCCATTCAAGGTAACCAAGGAAATGTCAAAGCAACTTGATGCAGATCAATTAAGTTTGGCTCGTTGATGTGGTGAGGGGGTCTATTATAACTCAAATTATGACTTTTCCCTTGATCTTGAAGCTGTCTTGGTGTCTAGACCCAATTTAATGCCTAGACCTACACTTAAAAAGACACAAAGTGCCTTATTGTACACTTAGCAGCTTGTCACTGGGATAGTAACTTCTGAGGATCTTTCACTGTGCCCTTGTACCCACTTGTGGTTTGTAACTTTTCAATTTTATTTATATAGCAACAGTCACATCAAGATGCTATATACTGTAAGGTGAAGACTACAATAATAGAGAGAAAATTCCAGCAATCAAACAACCCCCTCCGAGCAAGCACTTGGTGACAGTGGGAAGGAAAAACTCCCTTTAAACAGGAAGAAACCTCAGAAATCGCTAATCCAGGGTCAGGGAGGGGCAGCCATCTGCCACAACTGGTTGGGGGTGATGGAAGGAAGACAAGATAGGACACACTGTGGAAGAGGCGCATAACTTTTTACAATTTTACAACCTAATTGTAAAATCAATATTACCATTAAAATCTAACAGAAATGATGTAAATATGTTTTCAGCTTTTGCATAAAGACAAATGAACCTTAAGTAGACTGCCCGTGATTGTATAGGGAAGGTTGAAACTCAGAAATAAAATAAATAATGATGCAGAAAGTTCTTCTTGTGTCATTAAAATAATAGGGTATGTAAGTATATCCATCTGTCTACCCAGCTGACCTATCTACATACTGCACCTACCTTTTCCATCCTTCCGTGGCATAATCTAAATCCATGAGGGAAAACACCTTGACGGACTCAGGTGAGCGTAAATTATCGTGTTCGCGTGTGTTATATTGTGGGCCAACATGCATGCATACGCCAACCCACAAATAAAGATGAAAATAGGGTGTGAGTGTTTATGCACGTATGCATGAGTAGGGTGTCTGCGTGTGTGTGTGTGTGTGTG
>NW_005187542.1:148387-173261 GCF_000239375.1 Pundamilia nyererei | reverse complement strand
GTGTGTGTGTGTGTGTGTGTGCGTGTGTGTGTGTGTGCACCCACCAGTGTAATGTGATAAGCTCCAGCAAAGCACATACCTGATGCCATTAAATGCAATTTCCCCTGTGTGTCAGCCGAGCCATTTGTCAGCTGCTAACACTGCACGCTTTATTAAAAACCTCATCCGCTTCAATTAACTGCGCTCGCAAAGCAGTTTAACTCCACTCTAATCCTGTCAAGATGTTTAAACAGGCCTTACGTACAGTAGGTACATCATTTCAAAAGATGTCAGTGAGGTTTTTGGGATTTTTTTCTGCCCCTTCACTTGTTACCTAAAGTTGGGGCTTAGCTCAGTGAGGGTGCTGATTTTTTTTCTTTTTTTCCTTTCTTATTGTGAAGCACCTCTCCCCAACAGTGACATAAGTTTATGTAGGCCATCATCCTGCTGCTGACAAATGTGTTTGCATTTTTCCGATAAGCACATTCTGTATGCTATGTTACATACTCTCTACTTATATGCCAAATTTTAAAGCTGTTTCTGCCTGAGTAAACAGAAAATTAAGCCTGTAACTGTAAAATCAAGCTTTAATTTTTGTGTAATAGCTAGCAGCTGTGGCCCACTATGGCTTGTCTCTTTGCTTAAGTCGGTTGTGACAGAAAGCATGGTTGTGACCAGAGTATTTGGGAACTGCAGAAAAAACAAAAAGTATATTTTTTATATGTACAATAGGATTCAAGTTACAATTACAATCACAATCTGTGCCCACTTTGCTCTGATTGGCAAGTTTGTGCTGGGCATTCATTCCTCATCTGTCGCAATCAATGTAAATAGTAGCACTAGGATTTGTTAGCATCTATAACTGTCTCTTCAGATAGAGTAGTCAATCACATCTGGTTTTCCCCCCAGCAGCAGAGTTTTGCCCCATTGAGCCACTTACTGCTAATTTTCCTCAATAAAAAGTTAGTCTGGATTTGCAGCACATTTATAGTCTCATATGTGAGAGTTTCAGAGTTTCAGAGCAGCTTAGTAAGAAATATGGAGTAAACATGGACAACACGTTCTCATCCCAAAGCGTACGCCATGTGACAAATCGTTGGTATGTTACACGTCGGGAATGAGAAATATCTGCCGAAGGATTCTTTAGGTTAGAGACAGATTGTAATTATGGCAAATAAATAATGGTTAAAATGAGATTCATATTTCAGTTCAATTTGGTTCTATTCAGTCATCCTATACTGTAAGGTAAAGACCCCAGGGTAAAGGTAAAACACTGGGATTTGAAGTATGAAGTAAAAATCGTTGTCATGCTTAACAGCGAGGTTGGACTTAATAACTAGAATCATCACACTTAGAGCAGTTTAAAAGGTTTATTGAACACTGGGGGAATGGACTTGAGGAACTGGTTAGTAAGATGTGAGAAAGGAGAGGAAAGCTTATTCCAGGTCAAGGTTGAAATATAAATATTATTAGAAATTGAGTGAATGAAGTTGCCTTACTTAGGGAGTCTTTGGTTGGCAGGCGGAATTCCAGCGGAGCAAAGTGAATAGTGGCAGGAAGTACAGGCTTGGAGTTCGTTGGGAAAATGGGTTAGTCAGAATAACTGGTGAACACAGTTTCAGAGAATGAGGAGCTGAGGAACAGATGGACTGATTGCATTGACAATGAGGGATTTTCAAAGCGTTCCAAGTGTTCAGTGCAAAAACAGTAAATAGACATAAGAGAGTGGAGAGGTTGGAGAAAGGGTGAGACTGAGGTTTTTGTACTCTTATTTAAAAATCCTAGAAACATGGTGTGTGACGACTTCCTTACTCCAGATACCATTACCACATCCAAAATGTTGCAGTGAGTACTGTCAGGGATTTCCTGTTAAAGGGGACTTTTTCCTTAGCACTGTCACCAAGTGCTTGCTTACTGGGGGTCGTCTAATTGTTGGGGTTTTCTCTGTTCCTTGAGACAATTGTTGTAATTTTTCTCTGTGTAAACAGGAATGAATTTGAGTGAATTGCTTATATATTTTGCAACTAACGAAGGAAACAAAGTGCAGGCATTTAGGTGGGTTAGGATCAGATGTCTTGTGGAAGTAGGAAGTAGTGGGCTAGGACTGGAAGGTGAGGAAACATCAGAATTTGAAGACAGCCACTCAGTAAAACTGAAGTGGAGAACTGGAAAACATGCCAAACTTCAAAACCTTTAAAAATGTTGACTTGAAACCTGCTCCTCGTTTTAACCCTGAAGTCAAGTCCTTTTTTCACATTAGGGCCTTGAAGGCAACAAAATGAAAATCCCATTGCAAAAAAGAACCTAGTCTGAAGGGCTAAAACTGCATCCCCCAAGGATACCACACATGCTCTTCTGCTTTCTTCCACTCTCGTCAGTGCACACAAACACACATGCTCACACACGGTCATGCCAGCAGGGAGGTGATGGTTAGCATGGTGCTGTCACCAGGGGATCCTGGGTGGGGTTTGCAGGAAAGGGAGAGGTGTAAATTGGGTGAACGCTGGGTGCAAAGCATTCTGAGTGAAGACTTGGTACTCTTCCTCTTGATGCTTTGTCACTCACACACCCCATGAGATACAGGTGGTGGGTAAGGTGAAGAGAAAGGGGAGAAGGAGGAGGGGCAGCTTGGCTCAGCTGTCTGTTGTATATTATGTTTGTATCAGGACTGTGAGCTCTACTGTGTCTTTCACGGCTGCTCTTTCTTTAACCTGTTTACGGACTTTCTTTGCTGTCCAACACGCTATGAAACACTTGATTGGATTTCGAACACTAGAGCAGAAAAACAAGGTGTGAGCCAGACAGAGGGAATTGGACGCAGTGGAAAAAGATGGGATTGTGATGGCGTTGACCACAAGCAAACAGGTTTATCCCGTAATTTCATATCTATCCACTTGACGTTGATGAAATTTGAAAGTGTAATCAGCGAAACGAAAGCTAAAGACGAGCAGGTGTGACTTGCCTTTGATCATAACGGAGACCAATTGCAATTAGGCCCAAAATGGCTTGACGGCAGCATCGGGGGGCTGTTTCCAGATTATGTATTTTTAATCACAGTTGTTAGCATCTGTGATGGATGCCCATTTTGCTCTCACCAGTGTGTGATGGCATACGTCATGTTTGTTACCTGTTATCAACGCGTGTAATCTGTCGATGAACTGCATGAAAAGGTGTACATTCTGAGCGCTACATGAAAACCATAAATGGCTTTGACATACACCTCCACTTGGGTTTAATAGGAGAAACAGATAAGCTCTCAGCTAATGAGAGAAAAGCAGTCCTGTGATTAAATATTAAGGTACAGAACAGAAATGCATTTAAAGCTGCATTAAAATATTTTGGTCACTTGAAATAAAAACTGCACACTCAGTCTTGACTTTCATATCTTTTATATTTGAGTCCTGAAACAGCTTTTTTCGATCTCAAAGTTCTGTCTCATAGCTTCAGACATTTTCACATAACATGTGCTCTTTGGCCAGTTTATTTGTACTTGTTCAGCCGCTGGTTAATGCAAATATCAAATAAGCCATTGGTAACAAGTAATAAGTCACATGCCTAAATGCAATGAGTTGTATTTAGGCATGCAGGCATGATCAAGATGACTGGCTGAAGCTCAAACCAAGCATCAAAATGAGAAAAAGGGGGCTTTATGGGACTTTTCACACTTGGTTGTTTGTACTGGATAGGTTGGTCTTAGTATTTCAGAAACTTTAGATTGACTGGGATTTTCCTGCAGAAGCATATTTAAGGTTTACAAACATCGGCCTGAGCAAGAGAAAATGTCCAGCAAACAGAAGTTCTCTTGTCCAAAAAGCCTCATCAATGCCAGAGGTCAGAGGAGAAGGGCCAGACTAGTTAGAGACCCAGCAATTCATTTTTGTGCACTGTAGTACACATTTAGTTTTTGCTTGTAGCTCTCATACTCTACTTGCCACTCATCTAAGTCCTGATGTTTCTTAGAGAGGACAACAGTACCTTTAAAATGATATCACATGTGTGGGGGTGTGGCCTTGCCAATTGTTTTTTTCCCACCTTTTCAAAATGGCTGGCATGCCCACAAGCACATTTTATGGAAGAAAGAAAGGTAAGCATGATATTTACATTTAAAATGTTTTTTAAAATCAGATTTTGATTAATTTTCAAAAATAAACATCTAGTAAATAATTTGAGGGGTTTTTAAGAATTAAGCTTATTTAGTTTCACAGAGGAAATGACTAATTTATTAATGTGTACTCTAGTGCACGTCGGGACTTTGTACTTATATTTATTTCACTTTTTCCTAGTAGACAACTCTTTGACAAAGGCAGAGAGAATTCTTAACAGAATCATTGAGGGAGATTCAAACATAGATTTTTCAGAAGATGAGAGTCATGTTAGCCAGATAGGAGAGGGTGAGAACCCAGGAGGAGCCACACGAAGATTATCAAGATGCAGTGGCAGATGTAATAGAGAAAGACACAGGGCCACCTGAAATCTGTCGTCCTATCTGGTCCAAAACCAACATACATAGGAGAATAAACATAGGAGAATCTGGAATTTTTGATTTTGAGTTAAAAAAATAAAATATGGGTAAAATGCAGAAATGTTTTCCAGTAAAGTAAAAAAAAACAAGAGTCGCAATTATAGCTGAATCCATGACACCTGATTGTTTCTACAAGATCACGTCTTTGCTGAAAGTTGTCACTGATCTCAATGTGTGAAAAGAACTCACAGTATCTGGAGTTCAAGCTCCTCTTGGCTGAGAAACCAGGGACAAACATGTGAACAACACCTGAATAATACCAGTGATGAAGAGTTCTCTCCAAAAATCAAGAAAAGGAGGCCCTAACCAGATGAGAGTGTAACAAAATATGGTTCACTCCACTTGCCTGAAATGGTTAACAGTCCAAGGCATTTCAGTTGTAGAATGGTTGGGTGCAACAGTAAAACATATGTGAGATGTGGGAAGTGCCAAATGTTCCTTTGTGTCTCCAAATAAAAAAAATCACAGTACTTCCTCAGATATCATACATGAATTGACTTTTGTGAAATAGAAAGCCCAGTGCAATTACTTGTTCCTGAACCAATGGCTTACAGCTAGTGAAGTGTCAGTGACTTCTAAGTTGACCCATGATCTACATTTTTATGATATTGTTATATAAATAAGTTTTAATATCCTGCTTACAAAAATTTCAGTGGAGCATTTAATTTTCTTAAATAGCTCTTGAATTTTGTTAGTTTCACATTCGTGAACAATGAACTCCCCTTGTGCACTGTAGTGCACATGTTGTAAAATTTAAATAAAATTAGTTAAAAATAATTTTGTTTTTGTAATGTGTTTTTTACCATCCCAACACTTGATTTATCTGAAAAAAATCAAAATCAAAATACTTTTTTCCCCCTGGGTCTCAGGAGGTTAAAACCAAGGTTACAGTAGGAATTTAAAAAAAAATCAGTAGACACAATTAAGGTGTGCAGAAGAGCAACATGTCAAACCTTAATTCAGTTTTATTTATATAGCGCCAAATCACAACAACAGTCGCCTCAAGGTGCTTTATATTGTACAGTCGATCGTACAATAATAAATACAGAAAAAAACCCAACAATCATATGACCCCCTATGAGCAAGCACTTTGGCGACAGTGGGAAGGAAAAACTCCCTTTTAACAGGAAGAAATCTCTGGCAGAACCAGGTTCAGGGAGGGGCGGCCATCTGCTGCGACTGGTTGGGGTGAGGTAGGCAGAGACACTGAGCTGGAATGGATGTGCAGGATAGACAGAGATGGAAATGTAAGAGAAGAGAGTATGAGCGAGAGTATGATGAGAAGGTGGAAGGAGTACTTTGATGAGTTGATGAATTAATTTAATGACAAAGAAAGGAGGACAGTGAATTAGGGTGGCCAAAGGGTTGGCAAGGAGAAGAGGGCAGCTATGAAGAGGATGCAGAGTGGAAAGGCAGTTGGTCCAGATGATATACCTGTGGTGATATGGAGATGGCTAGGAGAGAGGGCAATGGACCTTTTTGAAAAGATTGTTTAGCACAATATTGGAGGGTGAGAGGAGTCCTGGTACTGATGTGCATAGTTGTAGTAACTACAGAGAGATAAAGTTGATGAGCAATACCATGAAGCTATGGGAAAGAGCTGCCGAAGGCAGAGGCGACAATAAGTGAGCAGCAAGATGGTTTTATGCCAAGAAAGAGCACTACAGATGCAATGTTTGATTTAAGAGTGTTAATATAGAAGTATAGAGAAGGTCAGAAGGAACTTCACTCTGTCTGTTGGACCTCTTGGGGCGATCATGGCTCAAGAGTTGGGTGTTCGTCTTGTAATCGGAAGGTTACCGGTTCAAGCCCCGGCTCGGACAGTCTCGGTCGTTGTGTCCTTGGGCAAGACACTTCAGGACATGTAAGAGGACAGTGAGACAGTGATGAGGTGTGCGGTGGGAGTGACAGATGGGTTTAAAGTGAGGGTGGGATTACATTAGAGATCAACTCTGAGCCATTTCTTGCAGTGGTGATGGACAAGTTAACAGATGAGGTCTAGCAGGAGTCTCCCTGGACCATGTTGGTTTCAGAAGACATTATGATCTGTACCAAGAAGATCTGTGGAAGAGATCCTGGAGAGGTGGCGGTATGCACTGGAAAGAAGTGAAATGAAAGGTACTGGAAGCATGAAAAAAGGTGTGGTGAAGTGCGATGAGTGTCAGGGGTGATTTGTGACAGAAGGCTAGCAGCAAAAGTGAAAGAGAGGATTTAGAAGATGGTAGTGAAACCTGGGGTGATGTATGTTTTGGAAATGCTGACCCTAAGAAAAAAGACTGGAGGCAGAGCTGGAGGTGGCAGGACTGAAGATGTTAAACTTTTCACTGGGAGTGATGACGACAGATTAGAAAGAATACATCAGAGCGACAGTTCAGTTTCATGTTTGGAGACAGAGTTTGAGATGGTTTGGACACAGACACGTGCAGAATATGTGTTGAATATGGAGCTGCCAGGCAGGAGGAAAAGAGGAAAACTGCAGAGAAGATTCATAGATGTAGTGAAGGAGGACATGCAGAAGGTTGGCATTGACTGAGGGGGATGCTAGGGATAGGGTGAGCTGTGGCAACCCCTAAAGGGAGCAGCCATAAGAAGAATGAAACATAAATATTCCATATTTACAAAGACCAAAGGCTGTATTTGTCAGGTGTGTGTGTGTGTGTGTGTTTGTGTGTGTGGCCCCTAACTCGACCATGTGCTAACCCCACACAGCTGCAGAGTCCCCTTGAGGGTTTGTCACACAGGCAACAGAGGAAGGGCGGAGAAGGTGGGGTGGGGGGTGGTGTGTGTGTGTGGACTCATTTCCATGCCGCACTGTTCTGGCAAAGACATTGTACACCGCTGTGATTGTGCGTCTCTAGTGCTATTGCTCAATCTTTTTAGGCCTGTCAGTTAGTGTTTTCATCAGATAATTCTCTAGGCGCCAAGGTTGGAAGGCTCAATGTGTACTTCACTGTGGCAAATGTGTTTATTTGTGTGTGGCATTGCATGTATACAGGAGATAGAAGAAGAGACAAGGGGACTGTTTAGAGGGAATTAACAGGAGCATAATCTGATTGTTTTCTTTATGCTAAACATCAAATGGAGTTGCAGAGAATACAAATTAATTTAGTCTCTGCTCAGATACCTTAGCTGAATTTTATTCAGCTGTATTATCGTAGCACTTGTCACTCTTGTAAAACTACAAGTGTTTTCTGCACACTTATAGCAGACATACGACAGCTCATAGTCCAGCCTGAAAACAGTAATGGAGAAACCAAGGAGTCTCAGGTTCCCCAAATATCCCTGTCAATCACACACCGTTTCCTCTGAGTGCGTTTTCTATCTGTCAAGGGTCATAGAGAGTGAGGATGAGCCCCGTCTCTCCCTCCCTACTGCTGCTTCTCCATCTCCATCTCCTCCACCTCCATCCCTCCCTCCCCTCCTTCTCCTTAGAGGTGTATCTCTACCTTGTGCATCACGTCTGGGCATGACCTGTTGCTAGGTAACTCTGGGTCACAGCTGCACACTATGGCAGACCCTTTTTTTATTTATCAGTGAGTTATGTGGGAGACGGGGGCTGTAATTTATTAGTTTGATATTGGCCAGGCTGCGCAAGTTTGGGATTGTAAAAAGAAGAGACGGCCTATAGCTCATCAAAATGCTCATTCTGATCCTGGGCCTCCTTTCGCTGAAGAGATTCACAACAGAGGGGATCACAACATTATAAATTCATCTGCTTTTTACTAAGAAAATCAAGCATCTCCAACAACAAAGCCAATAGTAATGCACTTTCCATGCTGGTAATTGAACAGATGTGGTCAGAGCTTAGAGGACCGAGGAAAAGGAATTCATCTCAGTACAGTATGTGACTGATTCATGTCCAAGGATGAAGTGGCTGCAGACAAATAGCGTTATCCAGCTTTGTAGTACCTCGAGGGTAAATTTATGCAGAGCTTGCATCAGACTGATTAAGTTAACACATTTGTGTGAACCAATGATTTTGATAGAAATAAAAACTAAAAATATGATAAATGTCTGATCTGATTTCAAATGCACGGTTTCATTTAGATGTATTTTGGTTTGCTATATAGGGAACTCTGCTTCTTTGCTTTCGGTAAAGTTGCTGCCGCTCTCATATCTGTGAGGTGAACGCAAAGCTGGAGCAGCAGCTGGTTAGCTTCGCTTAGCATAAGAGCTGGAAACAGATGGCTTATGTAGTGTAATAAAAGGTTATCAGCCATAAAGAAGATATAAAGATTATATATCAAAAGATCAACATCTCTGTTGTACAGTGTCCTTGGGTGCTTTGAAAGGCACTATTTAAATAAAATGTATTATTATTATTATTATTATTATTATTATGGCATTAACTGGAAATATTACTAATATAATAGATCGAGCACAATGTAGCATTTTCATTGACCTAAAAAGAAGCTTTAGAGACAATTAATCATGAAATCCTTTGACACTGGAGCACTATGACATTAGTGGAGTGGTGTTGGAATGGGTCAAGAGTTCTTTGAGAAGCAAACAAAAATTTGTGAAAAGATGTTAATATCAATCAAAAATGCCCGGACACTGTTTTTGGAGTACCTCAGGGATTAGTATTAGGACCAAATTTGTTTATCCTGTTCATTAGTGATATATATGAAATATCTGATATATCACAGTTTAATTCATTTGTAGATGATACAAATATCTTTTTGTGCTGGAAAAAAATTCACGATAGCTTTTGGAAATTCACACAAGAAATGATTGAGTTGAGAACATGTTTGATGGAACCAAGTTTGAAGAAAACTAAATTTGGCAGTATTGGTACATACAAAACTTCACTTTGACAATTATGTAAACTTGATTAAAAAAGAGCAATCGGGAAACTTAATGGTCAAACATCAGTTAAAACCTTTTGCATTTCTGTTTGTGGATTAAAAGCTGTGGAACAATGAGCCTACAGCAGCGGTCCCCAACCCCCCGGGCCTCAGACCGGTACCGGTCCGTGAGTCGTTTGGTACCGGGCCGCGAGAGTTGAGGCTCAGGTGTGAAATGTATGGTTTTCAGGGTTTTTAGCGGTTTTCAGCGTTATTTTGTTATCGTCTTTATATATATATGTATATGCATATATATGTGGGTATACATGTATTTGTAATTGTATATATGGGTTTGTTTGTTTTATATGGCAGAAATAAAAGGTTATCATCATTATCATCATCATTAAAATTTTATGGGTGGCAGCCATCAACTGGAACAATAGTAACCATTAATATTATTACTGCTAGCTAATCACTAGCATAGGGCAAAAACACCAGAATGTCACTGCAAGGAAACCATAACTGCTTGTTTTTACTCATAAATTCTAAGTAATATGTACATACTGAAAGAGATCTTGGGGTTTCCACTGGTGCGATTGATGTTTCTAATTAGAATTAAAAATGGCGGGAATATTCTAACTAAAGTAAGCTAACCGGCGGCTAGCAGAACTGTAAGCAGTATAAATATTTTTGTTTCACTCTGAGAAAGAAAGCTTGTTCACTTAAATATACCAACATATTTCCATAAAATGGAAGATAGTTATTTTCCATTTTAAACATATTTTTTGTGGGAAAACAATTTAAAATTTTTGGAAGTTTAATGACCCGAGAGAGATTTGTAGATACCGGCAAAATGCGTAAGGTGAGACATTTCCCTAAGATTATTACTACTCCTTAAAATTTATCAGAATAAAAATTTCTACATTTTGCCGTAAAATGGCTCTCATATTAATTTATACTATATAAAATAAAATTCTACATTTCTTTTCTTTCTTTTTGTAGTTGAAATAAACAGATACATGGAAATAACTCAGCCCCTAAACTAAAATATGGCTTGTAAAATTTTAGAACAGACTGCTACCAAGTTTGACAGTTTTTGCAACACTTCAGTATGATATTAATTTGTGATGCATCTGCTGCTGTTGACTCAGCCACACATCTCTCTCTTTGCCCTGATGAAAGCTCAGCATTGCATCCCAGGTCTCACCCACAAAGCTTTTGTTAAATTCCTCTCCCTAATGTGCGTGTGATGAATATTTTTCAGATGCTTCCTTCAGGCCATAGCTGATCAAAACAAATGCACCTGCACTTTTTTTCCCTCCTTGCAACTGCAACTCCCCCAGGACTGGTAAAAATTGACTCCCTGGCTTCCTCCACCAGGCAATTACGTGCCATCTGTTCCCATCTTGGTTGTTCCAGCTCGTTTTGTTTCTGCGATTGTTCGTCTAATATCATAGGCCTGAAAGTGTTAGAGAGGATGGCGGGGTGGGGGGTGGGGGTAAGAGTGGAGGGGGGCACAAAAATGAGGAGTGGCATGAAGAGGAATTAATCGAATCTAACAGTCGAACCAGATCTTCCCCTCTGAAAGGAGATAGTCCCACTAGAATGAGGACAATTACCATATTCATCACCTAATATTGCCTGCTGTATGCAAAGTGGAGAAGAAGAGTGTGATATGACTTTCTTGACCATCTTTCTAATTCCATCTGTGGAAGCTTACAGGCTTGTCTTTTAATTGTTTGTTTGCAACAAGTCCATGTTGTACCTGCTTTGCTGTGGCGCTGCCATTTGTTGGAGAGTGCTAATAATAACCCATTAACTTCCCTGTCATATAACCCACTGATAAATCTATATGTGTGGTTGTTATGCTGCCATGCTGAATCACAATATTGTTTTGTTACAGTAACTATTGGGCCCATTACTCTCTGCCACACACACGGGCTGGTAGCGGCGTGTAGATTTAATTGCGGTGATGTTGCAGGCGAGGCGAGCAGCTGGATTGGAGAGTTTTAACAGTGATATCAATAACGGAGCGCCACCTTAGGCCGATATTATTTTCCATCTCTCTTGGCAGAGCGGAAGATAGAAATAATCAGTCACAACACCAGCCAGGCAGCCTGTAGGACCCCGTCTGACATCCAGCAACACTGATGGCTTAGGACCCATCTGTGTCCAGGGGGCAACGCTCAGTGTGTGTGTTTGAGTGTGTCGCTGACGATAATTGGTGAGAAGATGCCGGATCCTATAAGAAGCGGGAATCTGTTACTGTGCTGAAAGGCTCATACAGTAAAAACCATAACTGTGTTAATCAGTGGATATCAAACCTCTTTCGTACCATCTTAAACAAGTATCCAGTGCTTGCTTTGGCAAACCAACATTTTACGCTACAGTTTTTAGATATCAAATGAAAAGAAAGGAAAAGAAAAGAGACAGCAAAAATAGCTTGACAATAAAATATTTTGAAAAAACGAGTGACAAAAAAAGAAGATGGAAATTATCTGCAAGCAGCTGAGGACAAATTCAAGCACAATATCATTCCAGTATCTCCTTAACCTTCTTCTGTAAATTGTTACCTCTGAGAGGTTTCGAGTCTCCTCCCACAGAACCGGTGAGATCATTTGGTTTTTAATAACGGTAATTAGATAAGCAAAATCCCATAATGCAACTGAATATCGACAGGCAGCTGTTGAACATACGTGGTTTGAACCTTGTTGACAGCAGCAACAAACCCTGTAGGTTTACTGTTATTTTAAATTCATGTGCGCAGTTTCTTTTCCAAAGTGGCCACCCTGGTTGGAATGGCAGCTTTAAAAAAATAGGAAGGTAAGTGTGAGTCTTTCATTGGTTGCAAATCTGTTAAAAATGTGAGCTTCCTGTGGAGAGATGCTGATAAGATTGACCGACAGACAAATCTGTAAAATGCTATATGATGGGAAATTTTCATAGCTCAAGTTATTTAATATGAAAATATACACAACTAAGAAGTATTTTCCTCTAATTAAATTACTTTATGAAAATGATTTAATCTTTATTTATATAGTAAAGTATCTTTAAGTTGTGTGTGAAACGAAATATAGCTGTGGGGTGAGCCCCTGGGAGTTTTGGCTCCTTGTTCAGTTGGTGAGAAAGTAAGTCTTGACACTCAGCTTGAATGATAACCTCTTTCTATAGAATAAAATACATTGCTTTCTTAGAGCTGTTTAATTTGGCATTAAACAGCTCTAAGAAAGAACAAATTCTATTAACTTGCATGGCAGTCTCCCCTTCGATTCTTTATATTTGCTGACATCTAGTGGTTCAAACTTGAAATGGATGTGTAGAACAAGCGTCAATGGAGAACTTCGCTCTCAGACTGCTGCCAACGTGTGATTTCTAGGATATTTAAAAGTATAATGGGAGGCAGAGCCTTTGGCTTTCAGGCCCCTCTTCTGTGGAGTCAGCTCCCAGTAAATAAACATGCTTTTCTTTTCTGTTTCATATTTCATATGCTGGTTTGCCTGCAATAATGCCAAATAATAAGCTACTCCGTCAACATGACGTGATTCTATAGCATCACACATTACGATGTTTTATCTAATTGTCTATGACCTCAGCGCATTCGAAATACACTAAAAGCCTATTAAGAGAGATATGAATTTATTTAGAACTCACCGGAAAGAAAATGCTGCGAGCAAACCAACAAAAAATTGGGGATGGCAGAGAACTCGATATCCGCTCATCTGACCGCTGCAATCCAAGCCTGACATCTTCGTTTAGTAATATCGGATACATGAAATCCCTCCCGTTGGCTCCAGGAGGGGAAACGATTAAAAGTGAGCCCATTTTCCAGCTTCTTGCCTTCCCTATCGTGTGATCTAACGTTGCAACCGACAACACGGCACGTACGAACCATAGCTGACGCTTCCGTGTACTTTCTTTGGCCTACTGTCATGGCGGGAGGGGGCGTGGCCCAGCTCCCGTGACATCACGCTCCAAAGCCCTATAAACCTAAGCTGCTGCGGAGTTCCCATGATGCACTGAGTGTTTCTTCTTCTCTCATCTTTTTTCACTCACTTTGTGTTTATGCATCAGTCTGCATTTAATTATTAGTTCTTATTCATCTCTGGCTCTCTTCCACAGAGCGTCATTTGTCCTGTCTTCCTCCCCTCATCCCCAACCGGTCTCGGCAGATGGCCCCGCCCCTCCCTGATCCTGGTTCTGCCGGAGGTTTCGTCCTGTTAAAAGGGAGTTTTTCCTTCCCACTGTCGACATTTGCTTGCGCATTTCGGGTCATATGATTGTTGGGTTTTTCTCTGCATCAGGTCCTTAGTTTACAATATGAAGTACCTCGATTTTGTGATTTGGCTTTATATAAATGAATTGAACTGAAATGTACCGAATTAGTACATTGCTGTATTTTCATTAAATTAAAAAACTGATGGCTTTTAATATACAGTATTTGTGTTTCTAAACCTAGCGAAAGTTTGCTGATATAACACACCGAATAGTTAAGTTACATTAAAATTATTAGTAGTATTATTAGAGACAGCTATATGCCTATTGTGTATTTCGTTTATCTAGTTTAGGAGCCAGAGTCCAATCAAAGTGAGTTCTAATGTGACATAAAATAATCCATCCATCCATCCATCCATTCGCTTCCACTTATCCTTTTCAGGGTTGCGGGAGCCTATCCCAGCTGTCATAGGGCGAGAGGCGGGGTACACTCTGGACAGGTCGCCAGTCTGTTGCAGGGCTATCACACAGGGACAGACAACCATTCGCACTCACATTCACTTGCACATTCACACCTAGTGGCAATTTGGATTATCCAATTAACCTATCCCCACAAGCTGCATGTCTTTGAATGGTGGGAGGAAGCCGCAATACCTGGAGAGAACCCACGCAAACACGGGGAGAACATGCAAACTCCACACAGAAAGACCCCGGCCTGGTGGAATTGAACTCAGGACCTTCTTGCTGTGTGGCAACAGTGCTAACCACCTTGCCACCGTGCTGCCCATTTTGATATAAAATAATCAAAATTAAAAATCCATCTGTAATTATATAATTGCTGATGGATTTTATTATTCAAATATTTACAAAATAATAAGGAGTAAGTCTGTGAAAAAAACTTTTTACTTGATTGATTTTTGAATGGGAATTCATTCTTGAAAAGCAGTCATCCTCAGGATGTTTGTAGATCTTCATCCTCACCTGCTAAAGTCTGCCTCAGATCAGCAGGTATTTAATGAGAGACATTTGTCATGAGCAGACAGATGATGGCAGATGATTTCTGCAGCATCTTTCTGTGGGAGAATATGTATCATCACAAATGTACCAGCAGGATCAAAATGACAAAAACATAATACACATTACATTTGTTTCAGAATAGTTCTGTGCTCCATAAATCTCATCGTCTTGGGGTGGGGTGAAGTTTTTATGTCTCATGTCGCTGATAGGGTGCTTGAATGCGAATATACTCCGGATTAAGTTTGAAGGTACACCCTCTTAGCTATCGTTCACATATATCATGCATAAACTGTTTTTGCTTTTTCCCCCCTCATAAATTTTTCAGCTCCCCAAAATGATCTACATTTTCAAAGAAGTTAAAATGATTATCCCTTACTGTAATTCAATAACACAACAATGCAGCCTGTGAAATATGCAAGGACAAAAAAAAGGGAGGGAAGAAAGATTGGGGGTGAGGGTGAGTGGGGAGGAGGGAAGGAGTAGAGGCTGCAGGTCAGAGCAGAGTGAGGAGCAGAAGGAGCAGTGCACACCTTGGTTACAGGTAGGACCTCCTTAGCATTGCTACTTTTAAGACAAAAAGGTATACATTGTTCTGTATATTCACCTTTAAAATGCTGGTATGCTATATAAATACCAAAAATGCAAATGATGGCTTTTAGGGACAATTTGCGACTCACAGATTTCTTTCAACCAACTGCGGGACATGCGAGTTTCAAAGAGGTGTTTAGCTGTGCTGAGCTTTACACTCCGTAACACTTTCTGAATAGCTCTCTTGTTTAGTTTGGATATGCAGTAACGCTCATGACCATACTGCATAATCTTTTCAATTATGAATGGTATCATTTATTTTACACTCAGTGGAGGGCGTTTGGTAACTTAGCAACTACTGCCTCTCATTCAACATTAAAGTGGGGTAACATGAGAAGTCAGTGTCTTCTCTCCAGATAAGTGACAGGGATTTGTTACTGAATGTAACCTACAATTTCCTTAACTTTAACCGACAGATTAATTCATAAACCGTGCATCTTTTAACCCATGTGTGCATAAACTGTAGTTTGATTAAACTTGTGTTTATGTGTTCCGTGATTTCCTGCATCTGAGTTCTGTTTAAAATAATGTTTCAATTGACCTAAAAATGTACAACAAATCACTCATGGAAAATCTTAAACATAAAAGAACCCATAGTAAATAGATTTTATCCATTCAAAACAGGAGTTCACATCTTTCCTTTGGGGCCTTATTGTGAACCTGCACAGGTAAACTGATACCACCCCTTTCATCCTCGCAAAAGCTTTTTTGTTTGTTCCAAGGGAGCACAGAACTGCCTACCCAGGTCTACACTAACATATACAGTACATGCGCCTACCAACAAATGCCAGCTCCGAATATGATCCCTTTATAAATGGCCATAAAACGCATAGGCTTGCTGAAAGCACTGACCTTCTCTCACATACTTTGTGTCAGAGTTGAAAGACAGAGTTCAGTTTCAATGCTTTAAGCAGATAAGCGTGGCTGTTTCCATCAAGAGCGACAATGGGGCACCTGTGCTGCTTTCAGAAAAAATATTTGAGGCTAAGATTTCACGATGAGTAACATCAAGAGAAACAACTTGGCAAGCATAAACCAATGTGTTTTGCCTGGACTCCATGTGTAATGAGGATTTAATAATAATTTGAAGTGAGAAAAAGCAGTAGATTATAAAATAAGATATACTTGAGCCAACTGTCGATTAGCATCCTGTTAGAGACATTTATTGTTTTCACCAAACTCTTCCAACAGAGTTAAAGTCTGATTACAACACTGACCTCAGAGAAATGGAACAGTGGTTACCTGAGAGTATTTTGGAGTCTCGTGAGAAACTGGATATTGTGTGGGATAGATAAAGTTGCAATGAAAGAGACTCTGTGTCCCAGTTTTAAAACAGCAACAGATAGGCCATGTGGTTTTTCACAGGGCGGACTGTGGCATTCATTGATAAAACACCACAGACTGTGTTGATGAGACCCAAGACATCTCAGTGACATACCATACTTAATTTTGCTTCAGATCTACTTAGCTTTTATATTGACCTGGCACTTTTCTGCTGGATGAACATCTTATTTTGAATTCTACCTCCACATATCTTACATTTTTTAATGCGTTCAAATACTACAAAAGTCTGTGTATTTTCTATTTACATGAATAATCTTTTAATTCTTTACAGAAACATAAAGGAGTAAAAAGTAAAAAGAGGACTACTGAAATCTGTCCAGCACAATGTTAATGAGGTCTCACTCAGAAAGAAGAGCCCTTCCTGGGTTCTCAGCCCTGCTGACACATAGCACTCCAAAACTGAAAGATGTGACTTTCCCACCTCCACTTTCTCAAACCCCACGGGAGTCCATCTTTACTCCCATATCTCTTACTTCACCACCTCCATGGGTAACACAGGCTCTTTCCAATCTGGAGCGAGGAGAACAAGAACTTTTAAATCTCAGGGAGCAACAGCAGGCCGAAGTAGAGGAGGTGAACCGCGAATTGGACAGCGCTGCAATTGAAGCTCAGCGAGAGGAGCGTCGCCTTCTTGAAAAGGTTGAGCAAGATCACAGAGAAGCCCAACGGCACCTCAGTCAAGTGAAGAGGGAAAATGCTGCTGCGGTGAGAGTTGTGCAGTCACTTGTTGATCAGCAACTCAGAAAAATTGGTCAGCTGAGGGAACAGATACAAAGATGGGGGAGTACAGCTGGAGAATCCAATAAAAATCAACTGCAAAGAGGGGTGGGAGAGATCATCCAGCCATGGGAAATCTCTCTAACACTTAAAAGAGTCAGTTTTTTACCAAGTCCTCTGTCCAAATCTTTAATCTTAGGGGAAGTTGATGTTCGTGAGCAAGGTATGACCTACCACATTGGTGTCTGTAGTGCTCAAGGACAAAAGTGTGCTTTGCACTCAGGAGATTTGAAATTTTTGAACCTTTCCCCTCTAGAAATTAGAAAGGAACCTCAACCAAACAGAACTGGCCAAAGGTATAGTCCAGAGGAGAGCATGAAGATAAATAGTGGGAACGTGCGTATTGTCCGGAAACTACGTCTGTCAAGTTCTACAGAGAATGAGGAAGACTTAAAATCACCGAACTCTCCCATATCAAGACGCCGTGGTGTATCCGAGTCTTCCCAAGATGAAATGGAATCCGTGTTTTCAGACACACAAGGGCAAGACCTTTTCCTTGCTGTCCAACCTGTCTCCAGTCAAGGAGAATCTGAAGGTGATGACTCTGACAGAAGACCAAAGGGACCAAAGAGACGCAATACAGTGAAAGGTAAAAGAAAGCAAAAGTCTCTTGTCTTGGTGTCATGTAAGGAGCCATCCTGTCCTCCTGAAGAAACTGATACAGCAACATCTCCAAAGACTAGGCACAAATGTTCACTCTCCAGGCACAGTCTTGTAGATGTTTCTACAAGGCATCTTTCTCTTTCCCAACAAGGCCTTTCACAGAAATCTTCATTGGACAATGGAAGCCCGCCATCCCCAGCCAACAGTGAGGATTTCTGCTACACCTATACTGTGAATACTCCAGTAAATGGATCGCTTAGGCAAGAGCACTGTCGATCAGTATCCACAGCTGACCTCTATGGTAAACTCCGTCCTTTAATTAGTGATGACAAGACTGAGAGCAGTGGAATCAGAAAGGTCAACAGAATGTGTCTTGTCTCTGAGACCTCAACTTTTGAGCAAGGCCAAGGAAACTCCCCAGAATTTGAAGGGAACACAAGCCGTGATGAACAGCAGTCCACAGCCACGACTCAAGTTACACAGGGTTTGAGTTCAAATCGTGTGAGCAGATCTCTGTCAATGTCAACCATTGAAGGTGACAAATTCCACAGAGCCAATGAAACACAGCAGGATATGGAAGAGGGAGCTGTGTCTGGTCTGAAGGGGCTGGGGGAAGGAGCTGGTGGTTCAACTGCCCTAGACTCGGCTTATCTAGTCAAACAGTTTGGAAAACAAGGATCAGGCCGTACTGACTTCAACCTGCCAAGTGGTATCCACGCAACTGTCAAAGGGCAGCTATTTGTGGTGGATTGTGGTAATGCCAGAATTCAAGTCACAGATCTCCAGAAGAATGTTGTACAACAGGTGTCTCCTTCAGGACCTGAAAGGTCATCCCGCATCTGCAACTACTTTGATGTGGCTGTGAATTCAAAGGGCCTCATAGCCCTGACTTGTGCTGCTGAACGAGCTGTGCTGGTGTTCAGTCGTCATGGACGGCTGCTGCAAACATTTGGAGGCACTGCAATCGGTTCTACCACTGAAGAGTTAGATGCTCCAAGAGGGGTCACTGTTAACCGTCAAGATGAGTTTTTAGTTGCTGATATCAAGCGCGGCACTTTAACTGGCTTAAAGCTGGATCCCAAAACAGGGGCCAGGTTAGAGCGCACAGTGGTGACAGGGTACCACAGACCCTACTTGGTTGCAGCTTGTCTCACCACTGGGCTCATGGCAATATCAGAAAGAGGCAATGAAACTGGGCGTGTCCCATGCATTCGAGTCCTGGAGCCAGGCTGGAACACTATCCGAATACTGGGAGTGTGTTCTGGCCTGGGGCCAGTCCTGACCTGTCCATGGGGCCTCTGTATCGACAGTGATGGGGATGTATTGGTGACAGATTGGGGTAAACAGCACCACCGTGTTCTTATCTACCCATCCAAGGGAGTTGGCTGGCCTCTGGTGACTGACAACCTAAGTAGCCCAAGAGGTCTAGCCCTTCTCCCTGATGGCCATATGGTAGTGTCAGACAGCATGAATCACTGCATCAAGATCTACCAGTACAAATAAATGCGGTGCATGGTAAAGACTGAGATGCAACAAAATAGAGATACAGTAAGGGTGAAAAGTTTTAGAACACCCCAATTTTTCCAATTTTTTATTGAAAACTATGCAGTTTTATGTCTCATTGCACTCTGAAATGAAAGCATGTATTTTAAACTTCTGACTGATCAATGTAGCCACATTTGGCAGATATAACAGCTGAACACACACCCGTGGCATTCACTCTACAACAGAGATCAAATATTCTTCAGAAAGTTCTTCCCATATCTGTTGCACAAGTTCCCATAAATGTAGCACTTGTAGGTTGCTTTGCTTTCACTCTTCTGTCCGGCTCGATGGGTTTAAGTCTGGAGACTGTGCCGGTCACTCCATGTTTTCAAGCTTACCATCTTGTTCTTTTTTTCCTGAGGTAGTTCTGGCATAGCTCGGACCTGTGTTTTGGGTAATTATCTTGCTGTAGGATAAAACCCTGACCGACTAGGAGGATAACAGAGGGTATTGCATGGCGCTGCAGAATGCTGTGTTAGCTGTTTTGGTTCAGGGTGCCTCTCACTCTGTACAAGTCAAATCAAACTTCAAGCCATCACACTTCCTCCTCCATGTTTGACAGTTGATGCCACACATTGTAGAGCCATCCTTTCACCTACTCGAAGGCATAATACCTTTTTCCAGTCTTCAGTAGTCCAGTGGCGATGTCTCATGGCCCAGGCAAGCCTCTTTGTCTTATTCTGACGTCTTAGCGATGGCTTTCTTCCTGCAGCTTGTCCTGTCAAACCTGCAGCTTGAAGTCTTCTCACAGTTGAAACTGAGGCTTGCTTACAACAACCACTATTGAGCTGTGCTTGAAGCTGTTGTCCTGTGAGCCGCCTGTAACACGAACTGTGAAATCTCAGAAACTAGTCCTCTGATTCAGTTGTGGCTTTGGGTCTACCAGACCTTTTCCTGTCAGAGTTTGCCCAAGTTTCATTGCCTTTTGATGGTGAAAGAAACTGTACTCACTGACACCTTAACTTTCTTTGCAATTTCTCTTTAGGAAAGACTTACATTTTTAAGTGTTATGATGGTCTGTCTCTCTTCCATTGTTAATTGCTTCTTTCTTTCTTTCTTTCTTTCTTTCTTTCTTTCTTTCTTTCTTTCTTTCTTTCTTTCTTTCATTTTTGTAGCAACAAACTACTTTCTGCCGTGCAATACTGTTCAGCTGATGCTCACGAGGGTATGGTACCACAACGTGTTCCAATACTGCTTTCATGCAGACGTAAGTTGGAACACCTGTAAGAATTAGTCGCACCAGCTTTCAAGGGTTGATCAAGCTCTATTGTTGCAGAACAGCTTTAAATTGTTAACCCGTTTTGTGTTCCCTGAAAAAGGTCTTTTTGAATAGTTCTGAAATGCACATTATTTTTCAGTTTTGGGTAACCTTACCCTTTTTTATCCTCTGGTAGTTCACCACTTACCTTCTCACCATCTCAATCTATTCATTTGACTTGAATTGCATTAAATAACTGGAAAAATATGGGTGTTCTTAAACTCTTGACCGGTAGTATATACTAACAATAATTGGTCTAATAATTTGAGGTAGGTTAAACTCTTAGAAGAGTTATAATCTGACATTTTTTGAGATTCTTCTAAAATCTTGTACCTCTTACCAGTTATATTTGACATGATCATGCTTGAAGAGGTTTAAAGATTTAGTGTCATAAGTTAGAGTGGTGTAGAAAATTACTACTTTGATAGAATAAATTTTCAATATTTTCCTTTAATTTCCAATTCCAGAAGATGTAAGCAATATGGCATGCTTGGAAAATGTGAGCACAGTGCAACGGGTACATCTGTAACTCTTGATAATTGAGTGTTCCTGCGTGATATTTAGACTTTTTGTGTATATTCCCATATTGGAAAACATTTAGATGATGAATAATAATCATGACAAAATATAATAAACCCATTGTAATCTCTCCTGTATCAAACTCTTTAGTTGGCTTGGGAAGGTCTGAATAACGTTTGTACTGTCAGTTTCTTAGTTAATTTTATTAAACTTTCATTCAAATCTAATTTCCAGCTATTTTGTTGTTTCTGGAGATTTTTTTTAACCCTACACTTTCAAGGGTGGTTCAATAGCTTTTGGGTATTTCTATAACTGACAAACTGTCCAAAATTGCAGTATTTCCAGAAATCTCTTACAAACACTGTAACACAAATGGAGTCTTTTTTGACCAACGTGCAGTTATCAAATGTAGTTAGAAGTGGTAACCAGACAGATCAATGATTAACCTTTAATCTACTCCATAATGAAAGTAAATCTTCTCCTCCTTTACTCTCATCTCAAGGCAGATATAGAAATATATTTTGGTCTGCACACATTCTCATGCAGAAAGAATAAAAATTAGCAAAGTTGAGTGAAAAGTGATAAATAATTATGTTACAGCCATATTTTGCAACAACAAAACTTCCATCACTCTGGCTATACAAACACACACACAGGAACACAGGATTTCCCAACCTGTCCACCCACACATGCACAGCACAGAATAAAAGTGCAGCTTCAGCTCCTTTGAAGCTACAGCTACAGCACCAGTCCAGAGTGAGACTCCAGATCTGAGGACTTCAGCAAGAGAAACATGGAGCTGATCACCAGAACTCTGCTTCTGGGTCTGGCACTTTCCCTCACTAATGCAGCACCTGCGTGAGTGTTAATGAGCTCCATTTATATTTTGAAGTTTTAGTCAAAATAGACGATTCGTGTTGGCAGGATTTTTCCTACTATCCTGGCTTTAAAGGCAGCATGATGTCTTTTAAAATAATTTGCGAACACTTGCAGTACGAATTCTCTGTGTGTTGATTCTTTGTTGAGGTTAAAAAGGCAAAATGTGAAACAACCCATAAATTCTCTCAACTCAATTCAGGAATAATGGAACATATTAAAATTGATAACCTTTCTCAAAACATCAGTCTGTAACTATTTAGACATAATAATAGAATAATTTCTGGATTTTTTCTTCTTCTTATCAGTTGGCGATTTAGTGAAAAAGTCAGCTTCATCCATTTGGAACCCTGTTTGTTAGATTACAAAGGTCACCAGATGGATCAATTGAACAAATTTAAGACTGCTTAGTCATCATATTATTGCGTTGTTTTGTAAGTGACTCACATTTTTTCATCTAGTATAATAACTTTTTGAAATTATCTACAGGCATCAAGACGAGCCAGCACCAGAAGGTAGGATTTTATGTACATAAACTGTACGTTGTTTGTCAGTTACATAACAGCTAGATCTCAATCACAGCAGCATTCTATACCGAGCAATACTCGTATGTGTCTAATGACATGCATTTTGAATATTAAAGTTACATTAACAGTTAAAAGTATGTTACTTTTATCTTGGGAATAAAGATGGAGATGCTGCTCTACCAGACCGGTGTGAAGGAATTGAGTTTGACGCTATCACTCTTGATGAGAGTGGAAAAAACCCCTTCTTCTTCAAAGGTATTGGACATGTTCTTTTTCTTAAAATGTTGGACTAAATCATCCTCTAAAATATTGTGTCTGTGGTGTTTTCTCCTCAGAGGGCCACCTGTGGAATGGTTTCTATGGTCCAGCTAAACCCTCAACGATGTTCTTCAAGGAGCTAGATGAACACCACCACCTCGGCCATGTCGATGCTGCTTTTCGGATGCACAACCCAGCGAAACAAGATGCCCACGATCACATCTTCCTCTTCCTGGTACGATCCTCATATGCTTTCAGCTATCATATGGGTCAAGACATCTTTTACTGATCTCAGATATTGTGTACTACTGTGTACTATTCTGTACTATTTCCAGGATGACCACGTGTTCAGCTATTACAACCACACTCTGGAGACCGGATATCCAAAAACTATCCAGGAGGATTTTCCTGGAGTCCCCACACATCTAGATGCTGCTGTGGAGTGTCCTCAAGGAGAGTGCATTACCGACTCTGTTCTGTTCTTCAAAGGTATGTTGGCATTTACTGCTGCAAAACTATTCAGTAAGTCGAAATGAATTCTTTGACAGCATTTTGTTGAGTACTGTGATATAATGAGGCTACAATAAATAAAAAAGAACATTGTGATTGTGATATTCTGGATTAGGCTCTTAAAAGGATCAGGACAGAAGGACGTGGTTAGGTGCCTTTATTGAACAGCCGGACATCACACACTAACTTGTTGTTTCTTAGCGGTGCAGAAAACTACCCTTTTTTGTTGTTATATATTGGTCAACCAAGAACTAGCCCTGTAACAGGCACTTCTGTATTTTACCACTGGGGGGCAACAATTCACTCTATTACAGTGATGACTTGTGATCTCCTTCTCAAAGTGGTCATTTCCCTCCATAGGGCAAGATGTGTATGTTTATGATATAGTCACAAAGACAGTGAAGACCAAGACGTGGCCCCACCTGCCTCTCTGCACCTCTGCTTTCCGCTGGGCAGAACACTACTACTGTTTCCATGGACACAACTTCACCAGGTTCAACCCAGTATCAGGAGAAGTTAGCGGCACGTACCCAAAGGATGCCCGCAATTACTTCATGAAGTGCGAAAACTTTGGTGGGTTCATTAAGAAGAGAATCTTAGAGATTCATTTTGGAGGTTTTTTTGTCAGATACATACAATCTTGTGTGTTTCCCGCAGGTCACGGAGGTGATCACAAGGCTCCTAAATGCAGCGAAGTCAAACTAGATGCCATTACTACAGATGACAGAGGCAGAATTTATTTATTTACAGGTAATGTGACATATGTTTCAAATTCTCAGTTAGCTCTCACTTAGTGTGATCTCCCATAACTGAATAAATAGATTATAATTTAATTATTTCTAGATGGGCTTTTAGCTGAGGGAACTTCGGACAGTCCTTGTATTTTGAGTTAATTTAGGATAAAATTTAAAGCAAAAAAAATGATATTTCAGTTATTTTATTGCCATCAAACATCAAACTGTAAGAGTTTAAATACCAAATAAAATAACATTAACAGTCAACTAAATAATGATGTTACCAAGCTAAACTAAGAAGGTGCATATTAATAACACACTTAAAATAGCATTTAGCTATTTGGCTAAGTAACATATAGCCTTATGTAACTGCTAAAGTAGGATTCTTTTGCAGTTTAGTTGTTGCACAGATCAAACAAACAAATTGTCACTTTTCTTTTTTGTAACTTTACAACTTGCCAGGTGTATTTTTGAACTTTAGTGAGAGTCAGGCTAACCCGGAAAGTTTACAAGGAAACAGCTGAGCTAATAGCATGTTGATCCACACTTTATATGTAGCATACAGATTTAGGAGTGCTTCATCCAAATGTGATCCTGTAAAAAAATGTCTTTAAGTTTTCTGCCATGATAAAGAACAAGTTCAATTTCTCAGGGCTTAACTACATGCGTGTGGACAACAGGCGTAACGGCCTTCACGCCTTTCCAATAACCAGGGGATGGAAAGAAGTGACAAACGGGGTGGATGCCGTTTTCTCCTACACCAACAAAATGTACCTGATTAAGGTAGACACCATATAAACCCCCCCCCCCCCCCCCCC
>NW_005187542.1:130301-143049 GCF_000239375.1 Pundamilia nyererei | reverse complement strand
TGCCTCAGGGCGACAACATAGTCAGAAACTGCCTCCCCTTCTTTCTGGTTACGTTTCTGAAAACGAAAACGCTCAGCTATCACCACTGGAGTCGGCTTATAATGCGCACTTAACGCTCCAGTCAGCGCTGCATATCCCATGGTACTCGGTACCCTCGGAGACACAAGATTCTTTAGCAGCCTGTATGCATCTGCTCCGATCACAGAGAAAAACGTGCACACTTTCTTCTCATCGGAAACATCATTTGCCAACATCCATTGCTCCAACTGCTCCAGATATGACTCAAAATCTTCCTTCGATTCATTATACTCTTCAACACGACCCACATGCATCGCCATGTTAGCTCACCAAAAGCTGTTCCGCTGCAGCCGTGAAGAAAACGTCTTGATTTGTCTTTTTCTTTACATGTGAACACAACCCTCCTACAGCCTCTGTCACGCTGTGGAAATCTTTAGAATCCTCATCGCCAGTTGTGATATTCTGGATTAGGCTCTTAAAAGGATCAGGACAGAAGGACGTGGTTAGGTGCCTTTATTGAACAGCCGGACATCACACACTAACTTGTTGTTTCTTAGCGGTGCAGAAAACTACCCTTTTTTGTTGTTATATATTGGTCAACCAAGAACTAGCCCTGTAACAGGCACTTCTGTATTTTACCACTGGGGGGCAACAATTCACTCTATTACAGTGATGACTTGTGATCTCCTTCTCAAAGTGGTCATTTCCCTCCATAGGGCAAGATGTGTATGTTTATGATATAGTCACAAAGACAGTGAAGACCAAGACGTGGCCCCACCTGCCTCTCTGCACCTCTGCTTTCCGCTGGGCAGAACACTACTACTGTTTCCATGGACACAACTTCACCAGGTTCAACCCAGTATCAGGAGAAGTTAGCGGCACGTACCCAAAGGATGCCCGCAATTACTTCATGAAGTGCGAAAACTTTGGTGGGTTCATTAAGAAGAGAATCTTAGAGATTCATTTTGGAGGTTTTTTTGTCAGATACATACAATCTTGTGTGTTTCCCGCAGGTCACGGAGGTGATCACAAGGCTCCTAAATGCAGCGAAGTCAAACTAGATGCCATTACTACAGATGACAGAGGCAGAATTTATTTATTTACAGGTAATGTGACATATGTTTCAAATTCTCAGTTAGCTCTCACTTAGTGTGATCTCCCATAACTGAATAAATAGATTATAATTTAATTATTTCTAGATGGGCTTTTAGCTGAGGGAACTTCGGACAGTCCTTGTATTTTGAGTTAATTTAGGATAAAATTTAAAGCAAAAAAAATGATATTTCAGTTATTTTATTGCCATCAAACATCAAACTGTAAGAGTTTAAATACCAAATAAAATAACATTAACAGTCAACTAAATAATGATGTTACCAAGCTAAACTAAGAAGGTGCATATTAATAACACACTTAAAATAGCATTTAGCTATTTGGCTAAGTAACATATAGCCTTATGTAACTGCTAAAGTAGGATTCTTTTGCAGTTTAGTTGTTGCACAGATCAAACAAACAAATTGTCACTTTTCTTTTTTGTAACTTTACAACTTGCCAGGTGTATTTTTGAACTTTAGTGAGAGTCAGGCTAACCCGGAAAGTTTACAAGGAAACAGCTGAGCTAATAGCATGTTGATCCACACTTTATATGTAGCATACAGATTTAGGAGTGCTTCATCCAAATGTGATCCTGTAAAAAAATGTCTTTAAGTTTTCTGCCATGATAAAGAACAAGTTCAATTTCTCAGGGCTTAACTACATGCGTGTGGACAACAGGCGTAACGGCCTTCACGCCTTTCCAATAACCAGGGGATGGAAAGAAGTGACAAACGGGGTGGATGCCGTTTTCTCCTACACCAACAAAATGTACCTGATTAAGGTAGACACCATATAAACCCCCCCCCCCCCCCCCCCCCCCCCACACACACACACACAATTTCTGTGTTGAAGTTAAAACTAAAATCCACTTATTCTAACAAAACACTTACAGGATGATCAGGTTTACATCTATAAAACTGATGCCCACTACGTCCTAATTGAAGGCTACCCTAAATCCCTCAGGGAGGAATTAGGCGTTGAAGGAACCGTGGATGCCGCTTTCCTCTGTCCCAATGAACACACAGTTCATATACTCCAAGGTAAGTTACTGAGTGCTTATGTCTTAGTTTTTGTGGAGAAAATTGGTATTTACATTTGCTTTCTCCAAAAGGACACATGATTCGTGACGTTGACCTCACTGCCACGCCCAGGGTCATCAACCGAGAAATACCTTTGCCCTTGCCTGATATTGATGCTGGTCTCTGTGGTCCAGATGGCATTAAAGTGTTCAAGGGTTCACAGTATTACCTCTATGAAAGTCCCATGATATTGGCTACAAGCAGGATCGCTCCTGTTCCTCGAAACATCACGTCAGGAATGATAGGGTGTGAGGATTAATCAGAAAAAGAAAAATGAGGAAGAAACCTTAATAATAATTTACTGGCAAGTCAGTTTTTGGACGTGAAGACTCCAGCGAAAGCTAAAGTAATAGGGAACAGCTTTATTAGGTGACCAACGCGTTTCGGCTTGTGGCCTTAATCAGGGTCATTCAAGTCAGTTTTTGGAAAAATGATCATGTCTTGCAATGAAGTTTGACTTGCTTGGTGAATAAAGCATTTTTCATGGTGAAATCTTTATTATTAAAGCATCTATATTTTGAATCTGCAAGCTTGGAACTGAAATCAACCAAGTTCAGTTAAAATGAAGTACTGTCAGAGTTTGGCCACAAGAGGACCTGCTGTACAAAGGCATGCATATTCCCATGCATGGCTCTGTCCCAGTGATTTGCTTCTTTAATGAACAAAGTGTGACTTCTTCTTGTTGTTGCACTGATATTACAGGTCCTCTTGCTGACCAAAAGTTTTTTCATTTCTTATAGCTTTCAGAAATGATACTGGTACTTTAAAACTTATATATATTTCTTTTCTGTCAGCTTTATACAATCAATACGGAGTATTCAGGTATCTGAAAAATCCTTTTCAGGACTATTACTTGACTAAAAGGCATCAGGTCAAACAAACAGCTCATGCAGATTGTTTTCAGTCATTGCTTCTGTGCCCAAATGAGACACATCCTCTGATGTCACATCCAAGGGGGCACTTGAGTGCTCTAAATGCCTCTTTTGTAAGTGCATCTGCCTTCCAAGGGGCTCTTCGGTCGGCCCAGATAACATTTCGGTTAGCTTAAGTGCTCCTTTAGTGTGAAAACTAGGAATTAAAAAATGAACTTTTGACTTAACCCCTCCCTCTTAAATAGCCTATTGATTGCACAAATACACAAGGGCAGCACAGTAATGCACGTGATGGAGCTTTTATCCATTGTGTTGATTTTAAAATAATTTTCCTCAGACAATCTCTTTTTCACCTTAACTTTTGAATATGTCATATGACAAATAAAACTTTTACTAGATCATACCTTTTATTAGCTTCTTGAACGTGTTGTAGGTTTTACAATTATTTTTGAAATTAAAAAATGAAAACAAAGTTAATTTTTAATATGTTAACATCAAAGTCAGGTATTGCATTTCCATCATCCTTTTATTATCAATATGTATATGTAGATATATATAACAGAGTTATAAATCCAGTTCTCTCTCTTTATTGCAAAATATTTAAATTACTGTCTCTAGCCATACTGGACCATGCAGACACGTACGCACCAGCCTGCAAGAGTCCAGAGGTCGGAATAGCATTAGCAGGCATTCAAGGCCTTTTCTCTCCCCGGAGAGGTTTTTGTTCAGCCAAAATCCCTGGGACTTTCAGCCAGCATAAAAGAAGTGCTGGCCTCAGCACAGTTTAATGGGTGAGGCCACTGGGACACACACACACACACACACACACACACACACACACACACACACACACACACACACACACACACGAATATGTAAGTGCATATTCGCGCATGCGATCCAGTGTACTTGTTACTGTGATTAAATAATAAACATCTGTTTATGAATTTATTGATTGTCAATGCTTCTGTTAGCTTCTTTTAGACCGGTTTTTGTTCCGCTTTCTAGCACTGCACATTTGCATTTAACTGAAGGAGCTTGCTGAGAGTTTTTGTTTTTCTAATATTTATTTATTCATGGTGTCATGGTGAGTTATGACTTTCAAAAGACAAATGCAAATAAACATATATATTTTCCATTTCCTGTATTTAGAGGGATTGCAGGTCGAGTGAACTATTTTGCCACTTGGCAGAGAGCACAGTTCATACCTGATACATATTTTTACACTTCAACTGAGTTACTTGATTTGTGATAATAGATGTAATTAAAAGAAAATGACTCAATTCGATTTAGACTAGGAATACACTATCTTGGCTATACTTGTGTCAGTGGGTCTATCCTTTCCATTAAGTTGTATGTTGTTTGTTTCACCACATGTCAGGAGCTATGCCTTGTTTGATAGAGGGAGAGCTAGCATAGCATGGAACGCTAATAACAAAAGCTCAGTACGTTGTAACTATTTGATATCTGCTATATCAACAGCTCTTCTTTGTAGTTTACAGTAGCTTTGACTCCAAATGAAGCTCCTCAGCCTCAGCAATCGATATCATACAATATCATACATATACAAACTAATAGACTGCTTTTTTTCTATCTCACATTTTGCCTACAGGCTGCTAGAACATAATTAGGTTTACACATTTTTGGATAACAACACAACTTTTGTAATTTTGCATCTGTACACCACCACAGTTGATTTTACAGTGATGTGGAAAAGTATTTGCCCCCTTCCTGGTTTCTTAGGATTTTGCATAATTGTCACACTGTCATGTTTTGGGTCATAACATACATTTTATTATTAGTCAAAGAAAACCCGAGTAAATCCAAAATGCAGTTTTTAAATGATGATTTAATTTATTGTAACTGCCCCCATGAATTAACTACATTTTTTTTAAAGCTGACTTCAGTTCCACTAGCCACACCCAGGACTCATCACTATTACACCTGTTGAATTAAGAAATCACTTAAATCTGTCAAAGTGAAGGCATCTTCTGTGCCCTGAAATACCACAGAAGTAGGGATGGGAATCGAGAACTGGTCCCCAGTATTCCAATTCCTTAGAATGTTAGTCTACTTGTCTATCAATCCCAATTATTGGCTCTACTTACACGTATGGTTTGATCTATCAAACCAAGTCATCTATCAAACTTGATGGACACCAACACGTTCTCACTCCCAAAGCGTAACATTTTACGCTAGGTGACAAATAATCAACATATTATGCTTCTGGCCACCCAACACGTCCCTACATTACGAAACATGAGAACCGTTTGGAATGAATCTACACATGTACGTTTGTTTCGATTAAATCGCTTTGGAAAACACTATCTAACGTCATTAGAGTGCTGGTTAAGGTTAGAGATGAGGTTATGGTTAGGTATAAGGTTAGGGTTAGAGCTGGAATACATGGCTGGAACGTGTATTTCATCCATAACCCGGCTTGTAGCATAGGAACGCGGACGGTCACCTTTCGCGTTCCTCAGGAACGCGAGACTTGACAAATCATCATTATATTACTCCTCGGGAGTGAGAACAGGCTGTGGAGGCAGTGTTATAGTTATGTTATAGCATGGACATCACTAGTACTTTTGATGATGTGTTCTAAAGCTTACATGGCACACTGTCTGTTCAGATTCAAACAAAGTCTGCAAAACTGATGGGAAGGAAAAGTGCAAATATGAAGAGCATGTTTTTCAATTAAAAAAGACCCAGCTGGACGCAAAAAAGGCTCACAAACAGTGATGGCAGATGCAGTAAAAGGTCTGAAAGAGCATCTCAAGGTATCAAGCACAACATACGGTGATCAGTCCAAAGGTTCCAGAGAATCATTGACTGCACAAGATTTTAATTTAAAAAAAGTAAAAAAAAACAAAACAAAATACTCCTTGCACTTAAAATGATCGTTGTTTGCCCAATTGAAAATGGGGGACTATGTAGAATCACTGAGGGTTAGATTCAATGTATCACCAAAAATTTAATTAAAGAATCTTTAAGTGTTCCCTTGGAGCTTGGAAATAACTAGAAGTGGCTATGCATAGTGTACATTTGCACAAGTAAAGAAGAAACTGATAAAAACCCCACATTGGCTGAGAGGCAGAATAAAAGACTGATGCAACAAAACCATGAATATGCTAATTAGCACTCTCAGTTCAATTCAATTTTATTCATATAGCACCAATTCACAGCAGTCACCTCACGGCTTTGTAAAGTAAAGACCCTAAAATATTAGAAAAAAATCCCAACAATCATACAACATGGCCAAGCACTTTTTACCAGGAAGAAACCTCTAGCAGAAGCAGGTTAGGCTAAGTTTTAACTACTTTCCATTGAAATCAATTGGCGACATTGCTCCGGACCCCAAAATATTCCAAACAAGCAACAAATATAGGTATGGTACAAAATATTTATTGAGTAACAGTTCTGTAAACATCTGAGGTAAATCAACATTTACATCAACATGTTCTTCAACAAAAGGTTCAGACAAAAGGCCCTTCTCTTCAAAGACAATCATTTTACAGTGGGAGTAGTCGCAGGGGTTATTCTGTGTGTGCTCCTGCTTGTGTAGATGATAAGTCCATCATATAATCTTCATCATTTCCCATCAGAAAGTCTTTGATTCAAGGTACATCCACTGGTAAAAGCTAGAGCCAACATCTCTTCAACCATTTTCAGGACAGAAAAATATCACTTTAGTTTCATTTCTCGTCCATTCCAAGTCTAATTGTGTTTGTTATTTCCACAAATAAACTAAATATGTTAATATATCCCTCTTTATACAAAACCCTTCTGATTTTTGCTTCTCTCTAAATATTTCAATGTCTTCATAACTGTCTAACTGTGCAAAACTTTACCTACATGTCAAAGATACTAAGAACAACTTGGTACAATAAAGTTTAAAAAAAACAACATTTAAACAATAAAAAAAGATAATACCTTATTTCAAAAAGTCATCTTTTTAAAAGAAACTCTAACATAATGTATTTTCTGTATTATCTCTTTGGTGGATATTTCTTTGGTTTGGTTAAATCAACACATCACAACCTGCAACTTCCTCTCTAAGAATAGATTAAGTGGTTCAGCATCTACAGTGTGCTGAATTTATTGTCACCCAAACTTGATCAGAGACATAAACTCTATCCACAAACAGCATTTATGGGGGGGCTAATTTTATTCATTACAAAATGATTTGTTCTTAACTACAAAGTATGTAGAACAAGTTCCTTTCACCGTATATTGATTCTAATTTATCACCTTGTTTCTTATGTTCATTTATGCGCTTTAGGAGTTGAACTCATGACAAGATGGAAATCTTTAACTCCGAACTTTGAAAAGTTCCAAACATGAACCTGAGGGTGACCCCATCAATGGTATGCCATCTAGTTTTACAGAAAATACATTCTTAATCACAAACTTAATGACTGGAATAACATCATAATCAAATAAAACAGAGGTAACACTCTACGAACAGATTCAATGTCACTTGAGGCATGTCCCATCTCCAGCGAATAGCAAATATTTGGCAAGTACTGTGGCATTCTCCTTCACTGTTTTGATATTGATATTGGTATTAGGCCATTAAAAAATACCTTAAGGATGTCAACACTTTTACAGATTGATGAAACCTGAAATGTGACATAGTTAATGTCTGAAAAGGGCTCTGGTTTATACCATGAACGTGGTAGATGCTTGCAAGGGATATTGTGTTTTGGGGAAACAACCACATTTGCTATGTTTTTTAAAATTTATACTAGACAAACGATCCAGCAGATCCAGAAGCACTATTTATCTGTGAATCTGTAAATCCAAAAGATAGGTGGTTGTGCTAATCAATATGCCTGGGAGCAAGGGTAGCTATATATATAATATATAAGCTAGCAGTCTAGTCTAGTAGCGGCATTAGCATCTTTGGAACAATAGGTCAGACCCTATTGTTCCAAATTCCTGAGGCAAAGCCCCTAAGGCTCTCTGAGCAACGGAAAAGGGAAGGGGAGCATTAGTGAGTGTCAAATCCACAGTCCAGGATGAAACATAGAGCATCCACGAATACATCGGGAGGATGGACCCCAGAAATAAGCAGCTGCAAGAATGCCTCTGGCAGCTGAAGACAGAGGGCGATGGACGACCAAGCATAGGATGTACCATCGACAGATAGAGGAACTAGATGGCATCAAGATTTCCTACTAGTGGCTAGAAAAGGCTGGCCTAAGGGACAGCACAGAGGCACTGATCATGGCAACACAAGAACAGGCCCTAAGCACCAGATCCAGAGAGGAAGGAGCCTACCACCGCCAACAGGTCCCAAGTTGCAGCCTGTTCAAAGGTGCCCAGGAGACTATCCACCACATATTAGCAGGATGTAAGATGTAAGCTGGGGCCATTTACACTGAGAGGCACAACCAAGTTGCTTGGATGGCGTACAGGAGCATCTGTGCTGCATATGGACTAGAAGTCCCCAAGTCCTGATGGGAGAACAGCGCCAAAGGTGACTGAGAAAAACAGGTCGAAGGTCATGTGGGACTTTGAGTTCCAGACAAGCAGATGTTGGCCAACCAACCAGGCATAGCGGTGGTTGAAAAGGAGCAGAAGACTGCAATCGTGATAAATATGGCAATTCCAGCAGATAGAAACATCAGGAAGAAAGCGCTTATGAAAACAGAGAAGTACTGAAGGAACAACTGCAATAGGAAGGGAATGGAAGGAGCTTTAACCCTAAAACTGGAAGAGTGGCTCCAGCAGATTCCAGGCACAACATCAGCAACATTCAGTTTATTCTGGAAATTTAGAACTTAGCTTTATTAAGAATATTAAGTTGACTTTATCCACTACACCATGTCTACGCCATCCAAAAAGTGTAAAATATGAACCTTTTCAAATTGAAATGAATGCACATTATCGAACAATCACTAGATCTATGTTTATGCATTTGGTTTCAGTATATGAGCATTACTTAAAGCACTTTGATATTTGACAGCTGAGCTGTGAAGTATGTGAGGAAAAAAGTGTTTAAATTCAAATGTTAATCACTGACTGTTCTTTGGTAGGATGCTTTTTTTTTTTCAAGCGTGTTATTTATAAGCAACTCAAATCTGTTCATAGAGGAACACAAAGTTGCAAAAACACAAAACACAGTTTCCTCCAAACCACTCTCTCTTGCTGTCCTGATGCAAGGCTGACTTTTTCCCTCCAATGGATAAAAGTGGGTAAATTAAAGCTTTAGGGAAGTTACTAATAAGCAACATAACAACCTAGAATGCATAAACCATTATCCGTGTGTTTTCTTGTGTTTTTAATCTGGCAGGAATTAATAGAAAAACAGGACATAAATGAACATTCCTATGTGGGATGTGTTAAGTACTAACAGCAAAGTAAAAATGAACACTTCTTAGATCATATTGCTTTCTTTTCTCTCAAAAAAATCTAAGAGCTACAGCATAATCTACAGCTCAACTAGAAAATTAAGTTAAGAGTCCTCCTAAACAAAACAGCTCCAGGGAACTCAACACTTCCGTGCCACACTGCAAACACAACCAGCAGAAAGAAGGCAGTTTTTATACTCAGTTCAAGCTGCAAAACTTAAACCTGTTCAGTAAGGAACTTTGAAATACTGTCTTATTAGTCGACTCAACTCTTATGCTAAGGGGTTTTGCATAGTGACAAACTTTGGCTCAAAGTCAGTAAAATGTTAAAGCATTTATGGTTTTTGGTTTCTTATGTAAAACTGCAGTTTGATCAGAGACAAACTTTTTAAAAACATAGGTAGTTCTGTATAAAGTCTTGTCGTGCATATCAATGCTGTTAATTATTATGTATTTACATATTTATATATAGTTTACCCTGATGTAACCGCAGAGATATTATTTTGTAAACACGAAACATTATAAATATACCTAAATGCAGACACACACACAAGCCTTAGAACTACATCTCTGGGTGGGCCTGCTTTATGGTCACCTGCTATTTTCTAATGCTGGTGAATCCCTCTATTTATTAAAACTACAGGCTGTGTAGAGAGCGTACACAGAGATGGACGAGTTCTACACACTTACGACACTTCAGCTCCACCATCACATCACAAGAAAAATTAAAGCTCAAGAAACAAAAGTGCAAACCTTTCCTCTGATGTCTCACAGGAAAGAAATAAAAGAAAGATGAAAATAAAAAAAACTGCACAAAAACTTATTAGTAAGTCCAGTCATCATCATCATCACAATAACCTTTCCTTATATGTATTTTTGCTGGCTGTGTGGATATTTTAAGTGTGTAGTTACATTAAATATCATCTAGATTTCTTATCCTGTATTATTCTTTTGTCAAAGAGGAGTGAGAGAATGGCCAGAGAAGCAAAATTAAGTAGCAGCAAAATGGACTTCTGCATTTCTGTCTTTGTGTCAGTAAACTACTAAAACAATCGATTTGATATGATTAGCTTAAATTGGCTGGGGGTTGTTTTAGTGATACTTTTTCAGTGGGCAATATCATGGCTACAAGAAAATTCCTGAAAACTCTAAGCTGGAATGACAACCATGGCCTGACAGGATTTTTGGTCTTGAAACAATCTACATACAAAAGATATAGTTTCTTGGTCTATTTAATTTAGCCTCTAAACCTAATAATAAAAAAATAAAATAAAAATAATCTGGATGTTTTTATATGTTTGTAAACGAAAAAAATGGACCCCCATGTGCACAGCCATTACTCTAAACAATTTGAACCTCCTTTGAACTGAAAACTTACACGTTAAGAAACTAATGTGGACATACCCTGATGTTGTCAATATCTATGTAGGGCATCATTTCAGATTCGCAATGCTGACTATAAACTAAGCAGCCAACTCCAGTAGGCATCAGGCTAATGCTGAAGTGCATGCTTAGGTGTGGTTTTATGCTGCAGTGCATATTAAAAGAAAAAAAAAAAGCATGTGTAGGCTCTCTCTGTGTATAGAGCATGCATGCATAGTTGGGTAAAAGTGTGAGTGAGTGTGTGTTTTAGCTACACGGCCAGGTCATCGGGGCGAGCTCGTCCACCGCCACTCTTGCTGGCCCGACTTGGCTTGCGGTTGTCTGTCCCCGCAGCAGCAGGAGGCAGATGCATCTCCGCCCTGGTTACCACAGTGAAGTCATTGTGCAGGACCTTAGGTGCTGTGATGACAGCAGTTTCCTCTTTCATTGCCGTCTCCTTTGGCATGAGAGAAGAAAGAGGGGTGTTGCGCGGAAGTGTGGGAAATGCAGATTGCTGCTCCTCTGGTGTTGGGGTCTTTTCCACTTCAGGAGAGGAGGAGGCTGAGGCTGAATTTTTTCCATTCAGATCGTGGACTTCCAGCACCATGTTGTTCCAGTTCTGCTCCATCACCACCAGCTGTCCTTGACTTCCAACACCCACTTTCTCACTGCTGCTATAAAAAGAAGCAGCATCCAACAAGAAGTCGTCTGGGTGGAACGCCGTGTTGTCCATCTTCATCCCAGCAGGCACAGGGGTGGTCGCAGCGTTTAAGGAGGTCACAGCAGGGGAAGACTCTGGTGGGCTGTAGGCCCCTCCCTCAGCTGCCCCGTCTCCCGTCACACTCACGCTGCCAAATGTCGGCAGACAGTCGAGCACCAAAGGAGAGGTCTGCTCAGGGATCGTCTCTGCGTCTGTGGGCTCATCTTCAGCCAGAATCAGTGACTCGCTGTCAGGTGCAAACTCATTGGTGACCCCTCGCTTTACTTTCTTCCAGCCTAGGTGATAGATCTCCAGCAGGTTGAGGACCAAAGAGACACAGGCAACGACCAGCATAAAGATGATGAAGATTGTCTTTTCAGTGGGCCTATGGCAACAGAGGAACAAAAAGAGGTTGTGATTAACAAATCACACCAGTGTATAATAGGAAATGTAACATTAAAAGAAAAAGAAGGAAGAAAATCCAATGTTATTGTTGGATTTCTCATTGTTAAAGCGATAAAGGCTGCAGTGGGAACACTTGGTGATAATCAATTTTAAATAACCCACAAGGGCAAAAATGTTAGTATTTGAACAATATCTTCATAGACTAAAGTAACTAGCTCCTTACTATTCAATATACTATTTATTCATACTATGTCCTTTTACTTTAGACTCCCTCTGTAAACACAAAATCCTCTTGTGTTAACTGAAATGAACCTTATTGTACTCGCTTGTACACTGTACTTCCAACTGGGTCTCTCTCCTAGAGTAGCTTTGCATGATTGTCAGTTCAAAATAATTCAAAATAATCCTTAAGCCTTTTGGTAGGCCCTAGATTCATTGAAATAAGGCTTCTCTTTAAGCCCTTTGCCTTGATTCATACTGACTGCCACTTACAAACAAAAGATTTGATTTGACCATGCTAAGGTTATCACTATTATTGACATCATACAACATACTAATGTGATACAAACTGTCTGATAATGAGTGTTAAGAGCATTTTGTTTATTTATAAATATACTGACTTCTGACACTGAAAAGCTTCTTAAAAACAGACCTAATCAGACACTTAAACCACCCTCATTTAGCTCATTATTTCTACCTCTTCCAGGAAAGGAAAGATGATTCGTAATTTGTTTTGTTTTTTTGCCCCTGTGGTATTTAAATACTATTGGGTATCAAAATTCTAGTAATGTGGCAACTAGGGATGGGTACCGGTATCATGGCACCGGTTCTGACATAAACGGTAGTAACCAGACCGAAAAGCAG
>NW_005187542.1:122742-128577 GCF_000239375.1 Pundamilia nyererei | reverse complement strand
GGTTTGCCAGAGGTAATCCACACATGGGCCAGCACAGGACCACCAGTGTGTCTGCAACTGGCCTTGTGCTGGCCCATGTGTGGGCCACCTCTTGCAAACCAGATCTGGGCCACCAAAGGGCCGTCATTCTTTGCGGTATGTGGGCCATGTCTAAGCACATTGTGTGGGCCAGATCTGGGCCATACCAATTTTGCTATGTGGGGTGTTGTTTAGACTATTAGTGTTGTACAAGAACATAGAGAGTGATAGACTTAGTAAATATAACTAAGTGACAGGATGTATGTGTAGAGTATAATGAAGAATTATTAAACAGAGACAAAGAAAAAAATCTTTGATTGTGATGCAAAACAATAAAACTGAACTTTCTTACCTGGAGATGAAGCAGTCCACAGTATTGGGGCAGGGCCAGCGGCCACATTTATAGAGAGGCCTCAGCTGGAATCCATACAGGAAGTACTGCCCCAGAATGAAGCCCACTTCAAACAGAGTCTTGAATATTATGTTGAAGATGTAGGTCCTCAATAATGCCCCGCGTATCCTGATTTTTCCATGTTCGTCACGAATTGGGGGTTTCTCCTTTTTCCCTCCACCATCACCAACTCCATTGTGATAGAGAGGGTCATGGTCATCCTGGTGTCGTCCGGCCTTTCTGAGTTCCTCTTCCCTCTCCCTCCTCTTCTCCTCCATGCGAACAATGTGTAGTACATGGCCCAGGTAGATGAGGGTTGGTGTGGAGACAAAGATGATCTGCAGCACCCAGAAACGGATGTGGGAGATGGGAAATGCCTCGTCATAGCAAACGTTTTCACAACCGGGCTGCTGTGTGTTACAGGTAAAGTCTGATTGCTCGTCACCCCAAACTTCTTCAGCTGCTGCACCCAGCACCAAAATTCGAAAGATGAAGAGGACTGTGAGCCAAACCTGGGTCGGACAAACATGACAGTTAGAGGCACAGTAGTTAGTACTTCCTGGATAATGCAGAGGGTAACTAAAGCTTGTGGTTTCTCCACAGTGTCAGTATGGTCTACCCTTTACCAAACTGAAAACCAGAAAATGTCATCAACAATGTTGGCGTATCAAAAGTTCTATGAAAAGGAAATACAGTGAAAATCATCAAAAGGTAAGCTTAATATGTTTAACAGATCATGTTTTTGTTATCAATAGTCGGTCACCTTTCCAATCACAGTGGAGTGTTCTTGAGCATTCTCCAGCAGTCGCCCTAGAAAACTCCAGTCACCCATGCTTCTCTCAGTTTTCTAGCCTGCAGAGAGACATGAGAGTCTATGGTGAACAACAAAAAGTCAATTAAAGAACAATACCACAGAAAGTCAGTATTTAGGATTTTATCTGAACTTTTATGGCTGATACTGTTTTACCTTGTCTGATTGTAGGTGTCTGTGTGTGTCTGTGTCTCTCATCACAGCAAATCATGTCAGTATGTGTCAAAATCTCTGAGGAATGTATACAGCATCTTGTTGAATTCACAAAGAATTAAGCCAGTTCTGAAAATCAGTACTAGCAAGTGTCCTAATCAAGTGTTCGGTGAGTGTATTTTCCAGGACGTTTATGAGGAATCATTCGATCTCTGTCAGTCTGTTTCCCTTTTTTCTTATGCCAAACATTCGCTTCCTCTTCCTGTAATCAGTTTGACACTTCTTTTCCATGAAACATAAAAAACTAGCATTGTTCCATTTTTAGTCTGTGTCAAACACAGACTAGAGAGTCCTAATGAGATCTAACGGCCAGTTCATCTATAAACTCTTTAGCCTAGAAATTTTTGAAAGTATTCATCTAAGCCACAGTTATTCATATATTTAGTTCAATACAATTAAATTTTATTTATATCTCAACAGTAATTGTCTCAAGGGGCTTTATATTATAAGGTAGAGACCTTACAATATAAAGGCTATCATCATCAAAAACAAAATTCTTTGATATTCTGAAATATTGCTTCATATAAACGAGTGCTGTTAATACTTACCAACAAAATAACTGCATGAACATCTCAAGCAGTATCTTGCCTTACAATACCTAGAAATATCTTCTTTTACCATTTAAACCTTGGTGTTTCACTGTGAAATTTTACAAAAACTTGGCTGCTGCCCAAAAAGCTCTTTTCAACTGAGCACAGAAAGCATAACTACTTTCGAACTTCAATGCTAAAATCAAGAAGAGAAAAGACTTCAAAATAAAATTTCAAATAAGTTGGATTGTTTTGAAAAAAAAAAAAAAAAAAGACAAATTAAGCTGACTTACTAAAATATTGTTGTGTTGTCAGTGATAAATCCATCGACCAGAAATCAGAACAAAAACTATATCTGGAAGGAAGACACAAAATGCTTTGTATTAGCTTTTTGGGCTCATCATCATACAGACATCACACAAAAAAGGATACAGAGCTTTTTGATGCTGATGCCAATATGAATCTTTTTTTTAACCAGAAACATTTTAGTGCACAGTAGGTACAAATGATGCCATATACTTATAGTATGGCATCGGAAAGGGTCTTGTTACTCCTCACCTGATGCTAGGATTAGTACCAGTGCTAAGAACTGTCCAAATTTTTTAAACAGTTCAGATATTTAAAATTATCAATCACACAGGTCTATAGAGTGATAACTTCAAAATTAATTCTGCAGCATGATGAAAACCCCAGAAACATAGCATAAGACATAAAGAACTAGCTAAATTGAGTCCGGCAGCGAATGGTATGACCTTTCAGAGCATTCTCATTCCCAACATGTAGCATAACTACGATTTGTCACGTCCCATGGCATCTCAAAGGTAACCTTCCGCATCCCTATGATACGCTCCGGATTGTGGATGGAATCCAAAAGAATGATGCTCGCGGAGGTAACACACATTCCAGCTGTGTATTCCAGCCCTAACCGTAACCTTAACCCTAACCTTAACCATATCAGATAGTGTTTTCCAAAGCGATGCATGATCAGATGTGTAGATTCATTCCAAACGGTTCTCGTGCCTCCGAAAGCTTAACATACCGACAACTTATCTCATAGTGTCGGTATGTTACGTTTTGGGATGAGAATGTGTTGGATCTTCACAGAGTCCAGGTTTTAGCTTCATAGATTTCATGTGGAATTACATGAAAAAGGAGAAAGAGGTTCCACAGAGGACCCGGAACAGTCAAGTACTCTGAACAAAGTGTACTACTAAGAATTGGTAGCTGCAGTTTAAAAGCGCTCATTTATCACTACTTTGATTTAATTTCACTCTTTTTTCTTCATCTGACATTTTGGTGCAATCCAATGCTCACAGTAGCACTGCATGTGTCTGATTGTTTGATAGTTATTCCATGGTATACATTTGCTTTTGGATGTGCCAAATTTGTGTGTACTTGCATTGGTATGTGTGTGTGATGCGAGACTGGCTGGTTAGTGGACAATGGCTGGCCATCTGTGAGAAGTGAAGTGAGTGAATAACAGGTTGTCGCTGTTGAATGCCGGACTCATCACATCCCAGGAATGCTGATGGGGGCAAATGTTTGCCTGGGATTCCCTGATATGAACGCACACAAACATATACACGCATTCTAAAGTTTCAGCAGTGTTCTGTACTCCTGCATACTGTGTAACTTACTTCCAAAATAAAATGTAAATCCAGGAATTTGTGTCTGATGAGAGGTAGGTCAACTGAGTAAAAGAAAAAGAGAAAGAGAGAGAACGGAAGCTCCATAGACAGAAAGGAAATATCGTGGTCTTGATTTAACTGTGTTCTTAAAAAACTGCTTAGAAACACAAATAAATGAATAACAAAGACTTTTCAGATGTCTTACACGTGAAACATATTCTCAAATGACAAATGGCTACTAATTCACCAGTCTAACGGTGGTATGTGTACATGTACATGATGTGTTGACGTGATGAAATACCATCGGCCATGGCAGACAATAGGGAAGCTGCCAGATGGATATTGTTCTGGCTGCTGTGTGCTTTTGATGGATCAGAGGTCTTTGTGCTAAAACAGCCCAAACAGTTAACTCCTGGCCTGCCATTTGCACAACGAAATCCAAAAATATGCACAGTCACAATAAAAGACAATTCTGTTCATTACTCAGTTAATCAACTACCTTAGTGTATATCCAGAAACTTGAGAAGACCGTGCTCAGTGTTTAAGCAATTAGTTTCACATGGTGTGGAATAGTACTGAAGATGATTAAATGCAGTTTGCTTTTAAGAGAAGATATTTTTGATACATATATTAAAAATGTAAATGTATGTCTAAAAGTGTCATTCCAAAAATGTGGAAAGAGTTTGTAACTGTACACACAAGTGAATAAATGGGCCCAAAGTTGCCTAAGATACTAAAAGTACAAAACAAATTTTTTTTTTAAAGTGTGCAAAGATTTATAGAATGGCACACAGCATCTAAAGAGAGTATGGAAATAATCAATTCAGCAGCTGGTTGGCTGGTTAGGAGCAGCAACTTATTTCCTCCATTTACTACAGCAAGTCACACAGTACAATTCCAACAAGCAGAAAAACTACAGGAAGGTTCTTCCTTTCGTGGTAACATTAGACAGTGTGTCTCCTATACAAAAGATAAACAACTAGCAATGGTTGCATTTAAATAGCCATCAAAACTAAAATGTAAGCTAAAAACAAAAAAACAGTCCTACCGCCTGTTTTCCATTAGTTTCTTGTCCATGACTCTTTAAAAAAAACTTATTTTTTAACTAAAGTATCAAAATCTAGCTTAAGACCCCACAAAATGCATTCTTTTTTCCCAAAGATTATTTAAGCCTGGACGATATTGGTTTGGATTTGTGGCTTCCTGTCTGCCGTCTTTCCCACATGGATGTGAACGCATCATGAGAGGTGCTGATAATCCAGCAGGTGGAAAGATGATAATCCCTCTTCCCTCCCACTTCAGCCTCCAGCATCACTCTACGGTGACCCTGCTTACCGCGTTTCTTCTCTTCTTTTTTCTTTTAGTCCCACGGAGGTTCTCGGGGCAACCAAGAGAAGATTGGGCAGATTGATAGAAGGGAGAAGGGAGGGAGAGAGACACAGAGAGAGCAATACACAGAGTAACAGAGAGAGAAAGTTAACAACAAAAAAGGAGGGAAAAAGAAAAGAAGAATACGCGAGGCTAGTCTAGTCTAAAAAAAAGGGCGCGTGTGGAACCTGTCCCGCGAAGGCGAAGCACAGCGGCTGCGTCCCGCGTGGCCAAGGCCATCCGCCACTGTCAAACATTGGTGTCCCCGTGCAAGGGGCGCAGGAGGGGGGTGGTAAGGGGAAGGCGCGCGTTTGAGTGCGCGCGCGTGTATATGTGGTGTAACGCAACTATCACATTCCTGACCAGACAAAAATTTTCTTTAACAACTTCTGTTAAGGGAAAAATAAATATTTGGATTGTTCCTTGTTGCAGTATGAGGTAAAACACCCTCTGGGTATTAGCTAATAACTTACTAGCTTTTTTACTGTCATTACAAATAAACATGAATATGGAAGATTACTGATGTCAAAAATGGAGAAATCAGAAAAAAACAGACAAAAATTGAAGTGTAAAAGTAAGCTCATCTTTCTACAAGTTCTTCATATTGCAACAGTTTTTAGCCCCCAAAAGGAATTTACATGTTAAAGTGTTACATTACATACATGACATTTAGTTACAAGTAAATTACATTCAGTTACTGTTACGGCCTGGGTCTCTGACCCAGCGTTTTGTGTTTAGTTCTTTGTTGCCTTCAAGTTTCCTAAGTTTATCATTATCATGCCTAGGTGTTTCTAGTTATTTTCCCCTCGTGTTTTCCACTATGTTAAGTCTCCCCTGCTTTCATGTACTTTATGTCTGTGGCGTTTGTTGTCAGTT
>NW_005187542.1:112483-114206 GCF_000239375.1 Pundamilia nyererei | reverse complement strand
TTATTAGTTCACCCAGTTTAGGTTATTGTTTAGTTTTCACCCATGCCCCATTATTTTGTACCCTTGTTTCTTGCCTTATTAAACGGCTTGTTTTGTTATTCACATCCCATTTCGGTCTGCGCTTGAGTCCTTCCCTGCAATATACGGTCTGCCCTAGCCAGACCGTGACAGTTACAAAGATGATATTTTAAATGAAATTTAAAAGAATAGACACATTAAACACCATCAAGTTTTAATAATAAAAGATACAGGATAACAGAAATTAAACACAACAAAATACAAATGTAAAGACAAAATATAAACAGAAGCAGAAAACACAGAAACTAAAATCGGTTATCCCAAGCTTAGTACAGACATGAAAATCTTGCAGCAATAGTCAGCCGTGTGGCCAAGCTTAATATGGCCCAGAGCGCCAGTGTACAATAAAATGAATTCTATCCACCCAATGACAGCCTTATAATTAAACACTGACATATAGCCCATTTTCACATCTTTTAAACAGAAAAGACTACCTCAGTATTCATGTGAGATTAAGTGATTCATAGTATAAATGTTGACTGCAATAAATGTGAAAAGTAGAGTGATAAATAACATCCACAGTCTTAGGAATGCAGGCAGAGACAAATAAATTATAAATGTCACTGTAGCTTTTTTAAAAACCTTTTTTCACTCCAAAATGTTGCAAAGTTTTTTCTTTTTCTGTAAAAGAAAACACGTTTTTTGTTGTTGCTTCTTAACAACTACAAAGAATGGGGTGACAACATCTATTCACCTATGTTATCACTTAGTTTTGTGTCACCCAAAAAAAGTCCCTCTGGGTAGGGGAAGGAATTGTTGCAGACCTGTTTGCTCACCAGCAGGGGTCAGCAGAGTACAGTATCTCATTACAGAACAAAAGAATTCATGGGTTTGTCTTTTTCATTCCTTTAAAAACAAACATCATAAATATCATAAGAATAAACTACATAACCAGTCAAATGAAAAGAAGATTAAATGTTATCTGGAGACTTTTTGCATTCAATTAATTATTATGAAAAATACAACTTTTTGTAAATATTTGTACATCAGTGGCTTTTCATCAGGACCTTTCAATCAGGACAAGGCCCGGGGGTTGGGGACTGCTGCTTTACATTACTGCCTTCTTGTGGTCTGCTTGCTTTGTACTCATAGGAAATTGTAGCTGTCCCCATTTTTTTCTTTCTACAAACAATTTATAGAACATGATTCTGGACATTGAACAGAATAAAAAGTATTTAAAATGACTTCAACATTAAACACATGTAGTTAAATACACATGATGTATTTATATTTTTATTTGTTAAACAGCTTATCTACATACAACCTCATTTAACATGAAAGTATAGTTTTAAGATGCTAATATCCTCTCCACCCCTTGATTTTCTATAGATTATCATTGAAAATATCCAATTTGTGAGTTGTATTTACATTTATGATTCTCACACATGCATTATATCTCTAAAATGACAATGTTTTTATCAGTTTCTTCTCCACCCTCCGTCTTCTAGCTACATTTCAAAATCAGGTTGAAACAAGTGACTTCTGGTTAGTCCTGATCCGCATCTTCTCTCTGCTGCCTAATTTCCTCTCCTTCTGATCACAGAGACCGCTACAAGAAAAAATAAATAAATTATATATAATATAAAGAAGTGCATATGGAATGCACAGCTTAAAACTCAAAAACAAAAATAATGCACAAAAGAAT
>NW_005187542.1:104090-111956 GCF_000239375.1 Pundamilia nyererei | reverse complement strand
GAAGTGCATATGGAATGCACAGCTTAAAACTCAAAAACAAAAATAATGCACAAAAGAATTGCGTCAATCAGCTGATTAATCACCTGACTGTCTGAGTGCCTTTTTATCTAATATTAACTTACACACATTGATTGATGCATTGGGGGCAAATTAGGTCTCTGTCACAGCTGCCCCAAATGACATCATCATTTTGTCTGTCATCACGATGACTTTGCCGTAATCATAATAAAACAATGCACACACCTGAAGGAGCTTCCTCTTATCTCTGTGGTTACGATAGGCCACATACATGGCAACCAGGAGTGTTGGCGTGGAGACAAAGACAAGCTGAAGACACCAGAGACGGATGTGGGACACAGGAAAGAACTGATCATAGCAGACGTTTTCACAGCCAGGCTGAGGGAAAAACAAACCAACCGTCACAATTATGACAACATCAGTGTATAGTTACTAGACCCTGTGCACGAGAAAATGCTAACTTCCTGGTTTGAGACCGGATGTGGGGTTGTACATTTCCGGTAGCTTTACTTTGCGGTCAATCGCTACTGCGAAGATATCCTCCAAAATCATGTCCAAAACACGAAAAAGGAAAGATCGCTACAAAGAGCAGAAGGTGGGAACACTCACCACTGTTGTGTCATAAAAAATCTAATGATCAATTTTGACGTTTAAAGAGTTTAGATTGATCAGTTGTTTACATCACTCAACACAAGCAGAACTGCATTACTGCAGCAGAAGACACATCGTCCACATTCAGAAGCACATCTCTGTATAGTGACAGTTATTATGATTTAAACAGGAAAATGTTCAGCATTCAAACTACAGGTGAAGAATAGTCAAGCCAGATGTTTCCCTGTTATGTCGATATCAGCTAGTCAAGTACACACCTACACAGCATGTCAACAAACCGTGAAAAAAAGCCACACAAAAAATGAACGATTGCTGGTAAGGGTTTCTATACATTAGTATTTACGAAGGGTATGTTGTGACTTACCTTCACAATTACAGTGGTCCCTCGCTAATAACCCCGTTCACCTCTCACCTCGCTGTTTCGCGGATTTTTTAGTGCAAGTTTGCATGCTTATTTTTACATCACATTGTGTCCTGCGTCCTGATCGCTGCAGACGATCTCCTCCGTGACGTCTCTCCTGTACAGTACAGAATCGCTGCATCGATCGCTAGTAGTGTGACTCTGAAGTGCAGAACTGTATGTCGACAATGTCCACAAAACGTTTTGCACCTTCAAAACATAAAATTGGCTACTTGATTTCACCTATCGCCTGTTATTTTTTAGAACATAACACCCACGATAAACGAGGGACAGCTGAGAAATATAACATTTGAATCCCTTTTCTCTTTTGCTCTGAGGCGCGGGGGAAAAATATCAACAAGTCGATGAACATCATTTACAGATATATTGGGTAAATGCCCAAGACATCTAGAGAAATGTAAATCGCCGCTTGATTCATTCACTTGCTTAACTTGTTTTGGACCGTAAACAAGGCGCGAATAGGACACCGGAGACAGGGTTAGGGTTAGGGTTAGGGATGAACCTGTTTTTGCCTTCAGAACTGTCTTAATTCTTCGTGGCACCAATTCAACAAAGAGCTCGAAACACTCCTCTGATACTGCGGTCCATGCCATCACTCAGCTGTCGTTTAAACTTGTCACAGAGTCTCCGTTTCCTGGCTGACAGGAGTGGCGCCCGACACAATAAAAGCACAATAAAAATATTAAGTGGTGATAGATAGTGACTACTTTTTAGATTATTAATACTTTATGTAGTATAAAACTTTACAGTATAACTTTGAAGTCAGTTCTTAGACAGGAAACCAGTGGAGAGAAGCCATCTATTAAAACCAGTGAGAAGAGTAGATTCTGTATTCTTCGAGAACTAGGGGTGAGAGAATGATTCTTTGAGCTGCAGAATTCAAGCTCAGACAATAAAACCCAAATCTTATTTTAACAAATAAGTGTCATTATAACTTACATCCCATGTGTGGATCGGATGTAAAAATGGACACGTCCTACCTGCAATGTGTTACAGGTGAAGTCAGACTGCTCGTCCCCCCAGACGCTCTCCGCGGCAACAACCAGCACCATGACCCGGAAAATAAAAAGCACAGAGAGCCAGATTTTACCCAGGCTGGTGGCATGACGGTTCGCCCCGACCAACTGAGTGTACAGAGCGGGCCAAGACATCCTGAGGGAATGGACAGTGACAAGGGAATGGGAATGCTTGCACTACAGAACAGGGATTCATCAGCATACTCGTTTGCATTTCTTGTCATTACACGGTTGTGTTTATCTGCTACTTTTACAGCCTCTACACGTCTGACACATGGACACCGATTTCAGATTTCAGATTTACAAGGAAGTCAGTGGCAAACGATGAAAGCAGAGACCGTCGCTGAACAAAAGACGAGTTTGAAAGAGGACGGGATGAAAAGGAATGAAAGTGAGAGGAGGAGGGGAGAAGGTCCACTGCCAGCATTCATGTGAACTGATGAACCTCTCTGCCCACTGTGGACTGTACTGAACCGAGCCCACTCATCTAAAAGCACACTGAAACACACTGTACAAGCACACTGCTGCGGTTCTCACTGAGCTTCACTGTTCACACTCGGTCACTGATTGGTTCATTCATATTTTTTAGATGATGTGTACTTGCACTGAAAGAACCTGGGATATACTTCACATGTCATGCTTATTTAGAGGTTTGTTTCTAGCTGGAGATGTTTTGTCGTAAAGTAAAAACAGAAATTCTGATAAAAACCGGAAGCAACTTTTACCAAAATGAATTAAGATTAACTTTTGTTTTGTCTTTGTTGTTTTCTTACCTTGTGTCTTCAGTGTCAGGATGTCTCCATGAAAGTATTCCACATGATCCTTTTCAGTATGAAAGCGCGCACACGCACACACACGCGCACACACACACACACACACACACACACACACACACACACACACACACACACACACACACACAGCCTGTTGTTGCATCAGTCACATTTAAAAGAAAATCTCAGTCTAAGAAACTAAAACACAAACCTGCAGCTCCTGCTTTCTTTGCATGAAATCAAAGATGTGCCTCTCAGTGTGAAGTGAGACAGGATGATGTCTGATAGCTTCCTGTGATGACTTTCAAAATAAAACAACACAGCGCAGATTGTGCATTTTAGGAGGAAGAGATAACAGAGAGGAGAAATACAGATAATATTTTTAGCAGAAATGTAGCAACAAGAAAAACTCTGGATTGTGACAAGAAGCACTCTGAGAGTTTTGTTATTTGCTCTGTTAAAACCCATTTTAAAAGGCTTGACATAATTTTGAAATATTTTATGTGGATATAACGCATTAATTTCATTACTTAGTACAATCAGTTTTTTTGTTTAGGAATCAATGTCAAATTTAAAATGTTTTTGATCACAACCTTATATTGTTTTCAACAAAAACCTTATTTAGGAACATTCTGCAAGGATATTCATATTGTTACATATTTAACTGATCATAGCCTGTTATTGTAATTTACAGGGTGGGCCATTTATATGGATACACCGTAATAACATGGGAATGGTTGGTGATATTAAAGTCCTGTTTGTGGCACATTAGTATATGTGAGGGGGCAAACTCCTGAAGGTGGGTGGTGACCATGGTGGCCATTTAGAAGTCGGCCATCTTGGATACAACTTTTGTTTTTTTCAATAGGAAGAGGGCCATGTGACACATCAAACTTATTGGTAATGTCACAAGAAAAACAATGGTGTGCTTGGTTCCAACGTAACTTTATTCTTTCATGAGTTATTTACAAGTTTCTCTTTGTTCACAGCCATTGACATGTCGAAGAGGTTAACACGTGAGGAGCGGATCGAAATTGTGTTGATATCTGGTGAACGCAGTAACTGGGTCATTGCAGTAGACTGCAAGACACCCTACAAGACCACCCATCTCCCATGCTTTCGTGAAACTGGTTCAGTGTTGGATTTGCCAAAATATGGACGCAAGAAAACTGTCACTAATAAAGAAACATCAGTGGCTGTCCTAGCTTCATTCAGCAAGAGCCCACAGCGTAGCACTGGCCTCATGTCACTGGAGAGTGGCATTAGTCGATCATCCCTTCGGCGGATATTAGCTACTCACAAATCGCACCCTTACAAACTCCAGCTACTGCAGCATCTCAGTGAGGATGACCCAGATCAGCGCACAGAATTTGCAGAATGGGCAAAACAAAAATTGGAACAGGACCCTCAGTTCACGCAGAAGATTTTGTTCAGTGATGAGGCAAACTTTTATGTGAATGGTGAAGTTAACAAACAAAACCATCGCTATTGGTCTGACACTAACCCACATTGGATGGATCCCTCCAAGACTGTTGGAACAACAAAAGTGATGGTTTGGTGTGGTATATGGGGTACAATAGTGGGTCCATTCTTCATCAATGGAAACCTCAAGGCCACTGGATAGTTGAAATTGCTACATGATGATGTGTTTCCCTCTTTATGCACTGAAGCTGGCACGTTCCCTGAGTTTTTCCAGCAAGATGGTGCACCGCCACATTATGGGTGCCAGGTCCAAGCATTCCTAGATGAACAGTTTCCTGGAAAGTGGATTGGTCGTCGTGGGCCAGTTGAACGGCCCCCAAGGTCTCCCGATCTGATCCCCTTAGACTTTTATCTGAAGGCAATTGTCTATGGGGTGAAGATACGAGATGTGCAGCACCTGAAACTACGGATACTGGATGCCTGTGCTGGCATTTCTCCTGCGGTGTTGCTATCAGCGTGTGAAGAGTGGGAGAAGAGGGTTGCATTAAGAATCCAACACAATGGGCAGCACATTGAACACATTTTATAAGTGGTCAGAAACTTGTAAATAACTCATGAAAGAATAAAGTTACGTTGAAACCAAGCACACCATTGTTTTTCTTGTGACATTACCAATAAGTTTGATGTGTCACATGGTCCTCTTCCTATTGAAAAAACAAAAGTTGTATCCAAGATGGCCGACTTCTAAATGGCCACCATGGTCACCACCCATCTCGAGGAGTTTGCCCCCTCACATATGCTAATGTGCCACAAACAGGACTTTGATATCACCAACCATTCCCATGTTATTACGGTGTATCCATATAAGTGGCCCACCCTGTATATGACAAAGACAAAGATTTTTAAGCATGATTTTAAGGATAAAAGGCATTTTATTAAATTTTGATCTTATTTGACCTCAAGAAGAGGTCAGAGATCCAAAGAAAGGTGATAGCTAGAATCCCCATATATCACTCCCTATATGTCAATATACATATAATACAAACAATGGCAATAAAAAACATAGTTTTAAATAGCCTTGTCTAGAATTATTATTACTTTGACCTTCAGATCAAACTACTGATCTTGAAGCAGAGGTCAGAGGCCAAATGTATTTTTATTCAGTGCTTTCTGTATGTTGATAATACACATCAAAACTTGTGAGATTCATAGTTTCAAGTTATAAGGTTTTCGTCCATTTTCCACCAGTAACCATTAAGTTGACCTTGAAGTCCTCGATGGATGTAAATCAACTTATAATGGACTGTTCACATGACCTCACTCTACACCTCTACAAAGTTTTATCAAAATTTATTCAGGAATATAAATTCAAAGTAGTAATGAGATGAAACACCAATTATTGATCACGACTAATAAGGACAGGGCGTCGTGTGCAGGCAGGAGTGGTGAAATGGAGGACCTACAGTGCAGACTCCGGAGACAAAACATGAACTCAAAAAAACAGCTTTAATGCTGAACTCAAAAGTAACAAACTTCAAAATACAAACACTCAAGCACGCAGCCAAAACACACAGCTTGAATGAGGGTGGATCACGACACAGACAGATGAAAACACAGGGCTTAAATACACAGAGGGAACAATCAGGGAATGAGAGACAGTAGGGAAACACAGCTGAGGCAAATCTGGGCTGACAAGACAAAGGAAGCAAAACCAGATAACATGAGACAGACTTTCAAAGTAAAACAGGAACTACAGACTGAACTTACAGACACAGACTCACAAGCAGGCACTGCAACAGAGGGAACAGAGACATGGACTGACTGGACACAGAATAGAGGGAGTATGGAAACCAAAACTTAAGAACTACATAATCACACACCAAGAAGAACTTGGGAAAATAGAAATGCAAAACAGAAACCAAAACCTTCACAATAATAAACTAAGATGAGAACACAAATAAAAGGTACAAAACTGAAACCACTGGGTCAACGACCCAGGTACCCTAACACAGAGCAGGCAATTACTAAAGAGGGGGGAAAAAGATAACCTTGGCAGGAAGTAAAAGAACAAAGGGAATGCAAGAAAGGTTTGCTTCCAGTAAAGTTTCATAGAAATTTTCCACTTTTTAATGTTTCACAGGCTGGTTAGTGCTCTTTGGAAAAGAGCTCAGTTTCATGTGCAAGATGAGTGGGACTAGTCATGTTGCCTTTTCTTTGACATACTGGATTTTCCCAACTAAATAAACTTGGTTTGGATGACCATCCACTGCACCTCCTCTGCAGTGTGGAAGTCAGAGAGCAGAAAGAAGCAAAGCTGCGCTGGGGTTTAATGTGTGCGCGCGATCCGTTTGTGGCTGTAAGCTGAAACAGGTAGAGTCAGATGATTTTTCAGGTCCAAACCAGGACTTGGCAACAGTCACCCTGCAGGACAGAGCAGCTCTGTGTGTTGCTGATGGCTGTGACCGATGAGCCTTTCCCACTGTTTGTCAACGTGTGGGAGGATAAAGCACAACTTCCTCAGTTTACAATAAGGACGCTCAGAAAGCTCTAACTTGTTCTGCATTCTGTGCTGCAGTTTGAGTGGTACGGATATAAACTGTAAAACAAATATTTTGCAAACAAAAAGCTGCCAGCTTGTTAAAAGTTGATGAATGAAGCAGAAGCGTCCCCGTGCAGAATTGCAGACGTCCTGGCTGGAATCTCATGTGCATAACTACACGTAACATGACCCAGCATGATGAGGAGACACGAGCTGAGACAGAGAGGGCGTTAGTGATTGTAATGGAGTCATTAGGGGAATAACAGCGCCACTTATTCTTGATGCATATCAATGAATGAGTATCAGTGTCAGGGCCCGACTCAAAGAGCCACTGTTTGATCTCTCAGTCAGCACAGGGTGAAAACAGAGGGGTGAAAGCTGGCAGATTGGCTGCCCATTCTGATGAGAGGAGGTGGTGATGCAGTGGTGATGGTGGGGGGGCTCAAAGACACGCGCACACACAGTGAATGGGTGGAAAGAAAAAGAGAGAGGTAAAATAGAGCTGATTGTTAGAGTAGCTCCTGATCAGCCACAACTGCAGGAGAACAGAGAGAGGCACTGTTAGGATACACACACTGCACAAACACACACACATACATACTGTACAAAGACGCACTGTACAACGCTCACATATATGTTACCCAGAAATCTACACACGCTCACCCTCACACCATGTAATGAGTGAGGGGGAGAGCAGCATGTGACTGAATAGCAGGTTTCACATCTGTAGGTGGACTTGGCTGCCTGATCTCAGATCAGCCACTCTGTGGAAGTCTGTACAAGTGCTGCAGGATGAGCATTTACCCCCCTTCAGTAACATCATCTGAAAGGCTACTACAGGTGTTTCAGACAGGGGTGCACTGGCCACCCCCACTCCATACTGAGAGAGCGAATTCAGATTTCAAAATCTTATTTGCTTTCATATGTACCTATTTTCAGTGATATTAACTTTAATAGCAGGAAATTAACAAGGCATATAATTCTTTTCTTTCTCTCTTATATAACTTATATTTGACAACAACATAATAAAACCGCTAATTCTCTTTTTGGTGTGCCACCCCAATA
>NW_005187542.1:102128-103624 GCF_000239375.1 Pundamilia nyererei | reverse complement strand
AATAATCAGTTCGATAGCATCCAGCGGCACTGTTGCATATGATTTATGCAGTTTTTTTCGTTGCATATATCATGTTAACCTAATATAATTTTGCAGCTGATTAGTAACTGTTTGCTTAGTGTTTACGTCGTAAAATAGTAAGAAAAAAAATTAAATTAAATTAAAAAAGCAAAGCTGTTATTGAATCGTAATTCACAGCTGGCAAAAGCACGAGGCATTTCTTTCCTTTTTTTAAAGCTAGAATACCTTTAAGGTCTTTATCGAAATTCTGGCGTTTTGAAATGTGCCTGTAGGCAATTGCAAGAAAAAGCATTTATCACTTAATTTAGCTCAGTTGTCCTGTTAGATTTAGCGTTCAAGAACTTCAGTATGTCTTACTATGAGTTTACTTTTGTGGCATTTTGAGTAAACAAATAAAATAGCGCTGCCGTTTAAAGTTAGATTTGTACGCAAAAGTTCAGAAATTAGCAATCAGGGAAACATTGTGAAGTGCGTAAAATAAATCGGTCAGTAAAATGTGAAGGCTCTAATGTAGAGCAGGGCGATATGACCAAAAGTATTTATCACGATATACATTTGAAAATTTGCGATAACAATATAACTGATGATATAATTGACACGAGACAAAATACTTTCCAACTTTATTAGTGCAAAACAAAAAAAATCTCTGTGTTTTTTCCTTTACACGCGGCTGTTTTTTTTTTTTTTTTTTATTATTAATGTGCATTAAAAGTTATATAAAAATGTAACAGTGCAAATTCATTGCTGGCAGTTTAACCAAAAGGTATTTCCAGTGGAAATTGGCCGACAGATCCTCAGCATAACCATGTGTAATATCTACAAAACTTAAAAAGAGCTTATACACACACAATACGGTAATATTATGTTGAAGCACAGTACATATTACTCCGCGAGGCTCCTGTGTACGACCCATATTCTATCCCCATATTTCATTTTCTTAACGCATTGATCTTACTACTGTGATTGAATTGTAAATAAGCCTGTGCCTCGATCACCATAGATTCCCTTTGCTTGCTTTCTTGATTGAGATTGGGAAGTAGATCTTATATCTTTCAATGCAGAATAATGAGATGGAAGTCAAAGCAAACAAAACTTTCACTTAATTTAATCTTGCCGTAAAATAATTTTGACCACATTTCCATTAACTGGCTTCACTTACTGTGACATTGGTAGTGAGAGTTTATAGAGTCTTTCTGTCAACTGGAAAGTAAACCCAGATTTTTCCAGTCAGACTACATTATGCTCACATGAAAGGAGCTGCCTTGGCCATGCTAGTGCATTACAACTGTAAAACAATTTGTACCTTGTTCTTTCAGCTGCAGTCTCTGGAGTGTTTAGTGCTCTGACAAAGTAAAAAATAAGAATGAGTAGGGCGAAAGCGGATCGTTGAATGAAACGGATGAACCAGAATTGGTTTGTAAAAATGCTGCAACTTCAGTGGTGTGGAACTGGTTTAGCTTTCGTCCATCAAATAC
>NW_005187542.1:83327-101423 GCF_000239375.1 Pundamilia nyererei | reverse complement strand
TTTTTTTTATATCTCTTATGAATCAAATGTTTTCATTGTGTTTCTTCCATTGTAAACTGAATTTGTTCAGTAATATTATTATTATGTTTCTTTGCTGCAGACCTGCCCCCTTCTGCTGCGAGTCTTCACCACCAACAGTGGGAGACACCACAGAGTCGATGAATTTGCTCGAGGAAATGTTCCTTCCAGCGAACTGCAGATATACACTTGGTAAGATCACAGATGTGTCACTGGTTTTTGTTTTTTGTTTGGGTGGGTGGTTGGTTGGTTTTTTTGTGAGTGTGGGTGTTTTGGCCGGAGTCAAGGATTTGCCAGTGTTTTAAGCTGAGTTTGTAAAACAACAGAAACATAGTGTTATAATGCTCTCGGGGTTGGATAATTTTCTCAAATCAGTGCTTCTGGCCATCTCCCTGTAGCATCGCTGATCAGTGATAGCATTGTTGCTGCGGTGACAGAGGACGTTGATTGATTTGGCAGTCATGGTTAACATAATTGGGAGCACATCGGCTAAATAGTTTAAAGAGGACTAAATAAAAACATTTGCAGGCCCTTTAATTTTTTAAGTTAGAGCTATAGTTCGCATGAGTCGTCCAGTTTGTTTTCTCTGTGTCATATCCCACCTGTCTCTGGCTCTCTTTTCATATACGGTGGATTTTTCCCACAGACAAAAACAATATTGTGAAAAAGTTAAGGAGCTAAGGGTGTCGTTTTTCGGTTTGTTTTCTTTTTGAATAAGGACACTGGAGCTGGTCTCTGATTGTGTTTATGTGTTTCAGGATGGATGCTACACTAAAAGAGTTGACCAGCTTGGTGAAGGAGGTATATCCAGAGGCCAGGAAAAAGGGCACCTACTTTAGCTTTGCCATTGTCTACCCTGATCCCAGAGGGAAGATGTACAAGTGAGTATCACACCAAAGACTGCGCTCTTTGGATTTACGCAGCTAAAGAATGTGGTGATCTATGTATATTGCATCTTTAATAACCTCTCTTCTCCCACCTCCTTCAGGTTGAAAGAGATTGGCAGTACTGTGTCTGGCAGAAAAGGTGCAGATGACTCAATGACACTGCAGTCTCAGCGCTTCCAGATTGGAGACTATCTGGATATAGCCATCACACCACCCAACAGAGCACCGCCCCTTGGCACACGCATGAGGCCATTCTGAAAATACACATGCACAAACCTACACCTTCTGTATTTTGTCTTATTTTCATCATCTTGGGATGATTTTGACTCAGTTTTTTTAAGAATGTGATCTGTAATAAAATTGTCCCTTTTTTTCCAAAGTCTGAATAGTTTTTTCTGTGTCACTGTGAGGTGATTATTGAACTTGTTAAACTAGCAAAGAAACAGAAGTGAAGCAGGGAGCTCGCCTCTTCCTTGAATGCTGTATTAATTTCCAGGATTGGAAATGTAGCCATTTACTGAATGCACATTATTTCGCTACCTTTGTATTTGTAAGCTATAATATTAAAATTAACTGAATTGCATTTTAATTAAAAACATGAATAAATATTACAAATTAAGTGCAAAAAAAAATTTAACGCCAAAAAGTTAATATTCAATATTCACAGTACCCACAAATCACCAATGTCAAATGAGTCCAAGCTACATGTAAGGCAAGAACTGCTTGATCAAAATGTTCTTTTCTTTTGAATGCAAATCTATAGTTAAAGATCAATGAGAAAAACATGGTTGCCATCAATGTTCCCTCTAAACTGCGCGCGTGCACAATTGCGCACTGCTGGCACAGAAAAAAAATTAACCTGAATTGAAATTGAAATTAAAACTTTAACAATTCTGTTTTGCAGTGTTAGTAAGTGACTGTCTGCTCCCGTATGGGATTAGAACGATGCTACCTTATCCCATAGTCCAGCCAATAATGCGATTCACATTCGTATATACGCAGCTAATCAACGTCGTTGACAGGTTATAACAGCGTCCTTATGTGCCGACACAACCATTGGAGATGTGAGCAGGACAGACGGAACAATTGACGGAAAAAGTGTGGACTTTATACCAGTTTTTAAATTGTGTTGATAGGCCACGTAAAACCAGAGTTATGATAAAAATATCTGCAATGTTTGGTTTTCTTCCTGAATACTATCGTTGTTTATATTTACTGCGGGAAGAAACGCTCGAAAGCACTCTCTGCCTGTGAGCAAAACCAAAAACCCCACCTTTCCTATTCAACGAAAAAAGTACCATGTCGACCAATCAAAAAATGATATGGCAACATGGCATTTAGTTGTTTAGGAAGGGGGAAGTTTTAGGAGTGACGGCGGTGTTTTGTATGGAAGCCCGTTTCCGCCACTAAAACAAAAAAAAGGATCCATAACTCAAAATTTCGAGTTATTTTCTCGAAATTTCGAGTTATTTTCTTGAAATTTCGAGTTATTATCTCGAAATTTCGAGTTATTATCTCGAAATTTTGAGAAAAGCAACTCGAAATTTCGAGTTAGCGGCTGCCAATCAGTAATCTACGTGAATGACGTCATTTCCATGTTACCCGGAAGCTGAAGCCCTCAGCTACAAATGCTACAGCTAAGCTACCGGTATTACATCCAGTCGTGAATGCACAGATTGCTGAGTGTTTTCAGCCTGGCTTCACAAATGATGAAATCCCTGTGTTATTAGCTGAATCACATGGTGTTACTATCAGCAAACATACTTTAATTTGTTGGGATCCATTTTTGAGTGCGCGGTCCTGCGCCATATGCTTCCGGGTAACAAGAAAGCAACCTCATTCACGTATATTTTTGATTGGCAGAGCTTTCGAGTTATGGACGAAATTTCGAGTTATGGATACTAGCTTTTTTTTTTTTTTTTTTAGTGGCGGAAACGGGCTTCCATAGTTTTGAGATGTGAGAGATTTGCGACGTTTAGCGCAAGTTTTGTGTAGTTAGTGTGTAGTGTAGTCAATAGTTTTGTTGTGTGTGTCAGAACAATGAGGCGACTACTTAATGTTACAGGAGTGATACATCTCCTGCTGTCAGGCCTGCAGGTATCAGGCTGTTGTTCTCCTTTATCTCATAGTGGACAGAAATTATTTTTTGGAGTGGCACAAATAATTTCTGTGGCATCAAATTTGATGCAGAACACCTAATTGTTCTGTAAATAGTTTGAAATGCTTATTTTTAAAAAATGCCTTGGCTGCATTTTTAGGTAAACAGCTGCAAAAACTTTGTTGTTTGCATAGCTCAGTTACTTTTTTGAAGAAGTAACTATATAATTAATTGCCCAACAGTGGTCATTATTTACTGTATTTTGCAGACAGAGAGTTACAGGACTCTCTCCCAGACCACAGACTCATAATACAAGTCAGAGCCTTATTGATTTTTTTTTTTAAAACAACAGCAGCAAGCTTTATAAGCTGTTGTTAGAATTTATTTAATATTACTTTCTAGTATCAGCTGATGTTTGCTGGAGCCACAGCTGTAAAAACTGCTGGTCATGATATCGGATATGTGGTGAGAGGGAAACATGAAGGTGATACAAATCATACATGTATACCAACAAGACAGTGTACATCACTTTCACAACAGCGTTTGTTTTAATTCAAAGGCTTTATGGTTTTTCCTATAATACCTGGTGGTGTAGTCCGCAGATTTTTTTGTCAGTTCAGCCTTATAGACCAAAACAGCCAATCAGATTTTTTTGCATCCAAGTCTGTGATTGGCTGGTTTTGTGGCACAACTATAATGGTGTACAGAAAGAGTTGAATGTGCACGGGCAGAAATGTTGAGAGCACAAGCAACACATTGCAAGCCAGCGCAAATGCAAAAACTGAGTGAGAGGGGGCTGTGTGTGTGTGGATAATAGTAAACACTGAAATACATTTTTTTGCACACAGCAATGAATTTTGTTCACTCAAATTTAGCTTTTCTTCGCTCAAAATAAATTTCTCCTCAAAATGCAACACTTGCACCTGCAATTTTTTTTAACGCGCGCTCAGAATAGTGGCACAAAAATAACCCAAGGGACCGCTCAGGGAGTTTGTGTGTCTGCTCAGACACATGAAAAATTAGAGGGAACATTGGTCACCATTCGTTTAATTTTGTATAAACGAATTTAAAAGTGTTCAAATCAAGCTACTCTATTAAAAATAACCAACTATAACTAATCTAAGTACAGATTTCCCCGATCTAGGCTGACTATTATTATTTTGTAACTGTTTTAATTAATTAGTTTACTCTTGTTAATGTCTAACGGCGATAGTCAGTGTGGGAAAAGTTTTATTTTGATACCTATAAGAGGAAGTTGTACGCTCTCCGTCAGCGCATGCGCGAAGCTACATACTGAAGGCTAGCAGAAAATCCAAGCGACTGTTAGCTAAAAAAACTATTTGGTTTCCGTATTAAACACGGGGTGAAATGTTTCGGAGAAAACTGGGCGCTCTGGATTATCACAACCCCGACGACTTTGACTGCACAGGTAAGAATAAACTTATGAAAGAGCAGTTCGGTTGGTCAGTTGAGTTGAACGTGGAGCCGGCTAACGTGTCCTGTCTGTATGGAGACAGAGAGCTGCCAGATTAATAACGTAGAACATGTATGTTCAGTATGAGACAAACGTGTATATTTATGAAAAAAAGCAATGTACAAGGTGCTTATGCTCGACACTTTTAATAATTTTAACTAGTTTTGACTATAGGTTGTTTGCATTTTACACGCAATAAACACACACTCGGGCTTCATTAGTAGGTAGGCTGCAGATACCAGTTTAGCACAGTCATACCAGTAAGTTCAAACGCTGGCTACTCCCTGGTGCCAAAGTAAATTGTTTGCGTCCTGTAGTGAGTGATTCAGCAGATATGGTCTTGGAACCTCAGTTTTATTTATTCACTCCTTCACTTACTTGCCATGTGTAGCTGCTGATGTGTTGTTATCGGTATTGTCTAATTTCTTCTCAGATGAGACACAGTTTAGGAACTGCATTGTGTGGCTGGAGGACCAGAAGATTCGACATTATAAAATCGAAGACCGAGGCAACCTGAGAAACATCCCCAGCTCAGAGTGGCCCAAAGCCTACCAAAAGGTAAGACTGCTGGATCATCTGAAAGTAATCACTGCTGTTATTAATGGGTATTACTAACATAACACTGCATTTCTGATATAATATGAGGAGCACGGTGAGTTGTGTTTGAGTTTTCTTTACCTGTGTGCAGTACCTACAGGATGTGAACTGTCCATTTGAAGTCGATGAGAGGAAGGAGGCTGTAGATTGGTTACTGGGCCTTGCTGTGCGGTATGAATATGGAGACAATGGTAAGGGGTTTCATTTGGGTCACATTTACTTGTATAGCGCAAGAATCCCTTAAAAAAAAAAAAAAAGACTCCTGGCAGAACCAGACTGGAGGGGACCACCATCAAGTGCAAAAGGAAGTGTAAGGGAGTTTTTCCTTCCTGCTGTTTTCCAAGTGTTCTCTTAAAGTTGGTCATGTGATTGTCGGGGTTTTCTCTCTGTATTATTGTAGAGTCTTTGCCTTATAATATAAAGTGCCTTGAGGTGTCTGTTGTTGTGATTTGGTGCTATATCAATAAAACTGAATTGAATGCAGTACGTGTAGAGAGCTGTGCTACAGAGCAGAGGTTTATTGGGGAAACCTGAGGGTTAACTTGGATTTACAGGTTTGCAGAGGGGGTTCACATCAACACGGTTGTGTGCCACACTCCTAATCGGACTTTTAGTAGGTTATGGTTAGGATAAGGGATAATGTGCACAAAATTGCCACCTACTGGCCAGTCAGTTCCCTAGGGTTAGGGTTATGTTAGCCTGTGCCACCGATGACCAGGAGATGGAGACATTACAAAAGGAATACTTTTTGCTAAGTGCCAGATCATATGTCTACTTTTACTGCAGAATAAGAAGAACAAATTGTTACTCTTCTACTCGTTACTGTGAGCTCCCCTGTTAATGTATTGCAAGTCAGTCTGTTCATCGGTGACGTGTTTTGTGTGTCTCTTCACAGTGGAGAAGTACAAAAACTGTCAGCCCCTGGCAGCTTCCAGTAACAGCAATAAAGCCATGGACCCTCTGTTTAACCTCGACAGTAAGTAAAACTTGGATTTGAGCTTCCTCTGTCCTGGCATTCTTTCTTCTTTCCCTCTTTAAATCTTTGCAGGATAAAAGTTAAAGTGTCTGTGTGTGTTTGTTTGTTTTTGTTGTTTTTTTCAGGTAATTCTCCAGATTTCAAAGCAGGGGTAACAGCTTTGTCCAACATCCTCAAGATACAGCGGCATGACGACTACCTGGTTATGCTTAAGGTGAGAGCGCACTAAAGGGCTCTTTAATACTGTAGCAAAGCTTACCTGGGCACAGAGGAAGGCGAAGTTTGCGTTTGCTTCACAATAAAAGCCCTTAAAATGATTTAATGCTTTCCATGTGAGCCGGCAGCCCTGAGTCGTTCTTTTAATGCAGGGTAATGGTCAGACTGATAACACGGAGATAATAGTTGGCACTCAAAAAATGCAGAATAGAAATTTTGCACTCTCACTTGCCACTCGCAATAGAAAGTAATCCTGTTAACCATATTAAGGGAATGTTTTTGTTTTGTTTTTTTTTAATGTAAGTCTTATGTATTAGAATGATCTCAAATCATTAAGAAGAGTTTTTCTTGTTTTTCGTTGCAACTGCCAGGCCATTCGTATTTTGATCCAAGAGAGACTTTCTCCAGAAGCCATTGCTAAAGCCAGCAACAATAGAGAGGTAAACTAAAGACACATGTGCATAATATGCATCAAAAATCATATGTCTGTGTATAGACTGCTGCAAGTCTAGAGCCATGATTTCAGCGGCGTTACTGACAAAACTCAACCAGCTATATTTTCTTTTTTCCTACAGGGTGTTCCAGTAGCTTTAGACAAGCACATCTTGGGTTTTGACACTGGAGGTGAGTTATTTATTTAAAGAATTTTTTTCAGCAGAAAGGCTGAAAGCTGACGAGTAAATGCTATGACGATCGGTCTGCCCACAGTTCATAAGAATTGCTTCTCTTAAAGTATTGGTCAGCTTTTGGTAAAACTTCTGTCTTTTCTCCTCAGATGCAACTCTAAACGAAGCAGCTCAGATCCTGCGCCTGCTGCACATTGAGGAGCTGAGGGAGCTGCAAACCAAGATCAACGAGGCCATCGTAGCTGTTCAGGCCATCATAGCCGACCCCAAGACAGACCACCGGCTGGGCAAGGTTGGCAGATGAGAGCGGGGGCGGTGACGGACCGCAAAGGGAGTGAGGGACTGAACCTGATTTGATTTTTGAGAGGAAAAACCTTTTGTTTGGTTAAAGGACATCAAAGAATTTTTGTTGATTTTTTTTTTTTTTTTCCGTTGTTGCATGAGATCGGACTGTTTAAATTGGGAATCTCATAAATAAAAGACCCAAGTGTTCATGTGTGGACAGCCTGGATAAGTTCTTAAAACTTAATAATGTATAAATAATAATAATAAAAAAAATGGTTTCCATTAATTATCCAGTAACAAAGTTTAAAGGTTCTGAAACTGCATCTTTTCTTCTGCAATATTCAAACTGACTGTTATATTTGTTTCTGGTGTTTCTGATGAAATATTCTTTGCAGATGGACAGAAATTGTTATTTTCAGGTGGGAGGGGAAAATATATAAATCCAGCTGCACACAGTTTGACTCCTGCACTTCTGTGGTGAATCAGACAAATGTTCAAAAAGCATCTCCCGTAACAAGTCACATTTTATTTTATAAATATCACACCTTATGAAAAAATTAAAAAGTAGAAGAAGAAAAAGTATTTGCTAAAAAAAATGTCATTTGTGTAAAATACAATTAGTAGTGCAGCTATATATATAGTAGGGCTAATTGGATGGGGAGGCTGGAGAAACATACTCCGATTATAGTAATCGGATTACAAAAACTGGTAAGCATACAACAGTATCAGTGACAAGGGTTACAACTATCATGATTCCTTGGCAGGTATCGATACATTTGGGGAAAAAGATGCTCTTAGATTTTACTTTGCTGAAATAAAAGAATCAAGTCATCTTTAATCTTTAGTGTTAGGTGCTGTATTTTATCCCTGCTTCCACTCGTTCAGTGATGGTAAATCAGTCTTCTTCTGACTGTGGCTTTATGTTTAAGCATATACTGTATATAAAAGAAGAAAGTAGCCACTGTGACTTTACCCACTGAGGCTATGTCCCCATGTACCTGGGTATTTTTGAAAACGCAGATTTTTCTATGCGTTTGCACCTTTCGTCCACACGTAAACGACATTTCCGGTCACTAAAAACAGAGATTTTTAAAAACTCAGTTTTTGCATTTACGTGTGGACGAGGAAAACTGAGAAAACGCATAAACCCTAACCCTAACCCGCCTTTTTTGACGTCACACTGTGCGCCACGTTATTGTTTCGGTGAAATAAATTTCTACAATGGTGGACTTAGACAAAATACTGTTACTGTTAATTTTACTGTTTAAATGCTTACATATATACAGTACACACAGTTTATGTCCCGCCACACATAGGACTCAGTTCTGCTTCTATGCGCCATCTTTGTTTACCCTTTCCCACCCAGGCTTCTAGGCTTCTGATTGGCCAATATTTCTACACGGTTAGGAATATATCACCACCTATTGTTTTGGCATGTTCCTAGCAGCGTTGTCCTTCGTTTTTGCGTTTACGCGTGGACAGGATTTAAAAAAAAAAAAAAAACGAAAACGGAAAATCTCAGTTTTCAAAAATACCCGTGTACGTGTGGACGTAGCCTGAGTGAAATGCCAAGGTGTAAGACAGCATGGCATAGATCTGACTGAGAAACTAGGACTTTGCACGCTGAGAGTTTAATGTCTCAGAGCTCTTATTCTCTTAACTGTTATTTCTTACAGACGGTTTACAAGACAGTCCAGAATGAAAGGGGCTCGGTGGAGCAGTAGCCAGACAATGTCTCCTAATAACAGTCACCAACAACCAACTTCTAAAGTGTACCTAAAGTCTAACATCAATCAAGCATTTTCTGATGTAAATCTTTAACAGACATTAGCATAATGCTAGCATTTTATGGGCAGAACTAGCTTCAGTGTAACAAAGACATAAGTGTTGTTTTATTACAATTTGGACACATTATCAAACCACATAAAGTGCTGCGACACGAATTGCGCAAAAGTCGCCAAAATCTGCTAACTCAGTTACCGCTGAGTTTCGAACCTGCTCTGTCATTAACATCAGCACAAAAAGCTGTGTGCTAGGAACTTCATGGCATGGGTTTCCATGGTTGAGCAACTCCTTTAAGTGTAATGTGTGGCAAGGACTTTTGTCCATATATCCAGTTTTTTCTTAGTCTGTGTATTTAGCTCACAGATGTGAGTGCAGTATTATTCCCCAAAAGTATTCCCCAAAAAGCCAGACTGCACCTTTAATGTGCAGTTGTTCTTGTTGTTAACCAGAGACCACTATGAGTGCATCTGTAACTTCTCAACTTAATGGCCAATGTTATTTGTTGATATATAAAAAAAAAACCCAACAGCTTGATGTTAGTTTTCCCAAAAGGAAAAGCTTCAAATTATTCTTCTTTGGCTTTAAAGTACAATTAAACCCCCAAAAACTACAACCATGCATTTTAACATCTGATTTCATTGTTCTGCACCTTTATTCAACAGAAAAACAAAAATCTCAAGCAATACAAAAATACAGTAGAAAAAAACTAAAAATGAGGTATAAAACAAATTTACAAATCATTTACTTTGGGTTACATTAAGGTGAGATACTGGGGTTGAAGTGGGTGTAAATTTGCTCTGATTGCTGATCTGGCTGTCGTAAGCCATCTTTGCCCCCTGCTGAGTGTCCTTCTTCCAGAGGGACACCAGAGGGCCTGGACCTGCCTTATGTCCATGAATCGCCTCAGAACTTTAGCACCAAAGCACACTGCGGGTGCAGGCTGTCGTTAGTGGCTCCCTGTGACACACACACACAAAGATAAAAGCTCATCACTTTGAATCATCATCCCATAGTGGAAGTACTTTAAGGATAAGTTAAAATGAGAGGTTAAAGGTTTCATTTTCTGTGTGAATCCAAATGTGACAGGATGAAAACTTGGGCGCTGCAGTGCTCTAATGACAGAACAAACAGTCGTGCACTTTGTAACTGGAAGCGACTGAGAATTGTCTCTGTAAAGAATGTGTGTATATTTATGTATTGCACAATAAGAGCTTTTAAGCCTCTCGCAAGCTCCTCCCAAAACTTCAGGATCTGTGTTTTAGACCTGTCATCATGGCAACAATTACACCACACATCGTCATCTTTAAAGCTAGCGACTATAATCTAGTCTGACTGTTGAAGGATGTGACTTTTACAGCAACACACACCAGTGATAGTGTTCCTTCCGACTGTTTTCAAAGGCAGATGCATTGTGACGAGATTATGTACTCTGCAGATGTGTGTAGCTTTAATGGTGACATTTGCCAAAGTGCTACTTTAGGGATTATCCTGTGTACTTTGTACTTTAACGTGAGGCTTTGAAAGGACTCGAAGCCATCTGCAGACAACACATCAAACATGATGCGTGCAAAAAAACAGGTAGAGGGTCGCACACAGCTGTGTAATCTTTGTTCTTTGGTCTCTCACACATGCAGGTCACAAATAGAGGGTCACAGACAGCTGTGCAATCTTTGTTCCTGTCTATTTCATGGGTGTATGTGAAGTCACCCCTCAGACACATATATCTGCAGAGTGGTAGGTGTTAGCCAGCTGTGTGATGAGTGCAGAGTGATCAAACACGAGCTGTGATTACTTCCAACAACAAAGACTGCCCAAAGAAACCAGTTTGATTAACCTTTATCAGTAACATGGATTTCTGAAAAAATTAAAACGTACAGCTCTGCTATCACTTCCAACATAAATGATGGCAGGAAACTAAACAGTAGTGACGTTTGTAGGGTCACAGAAGTTGGACTAGCTGGTATATAATGAAGTGCTGCGTGGTGACTAGCTACACAGCTATGGTTAGCATAACATAGCAAACACAGTGAAGCTGGAGGATGAACGCTAACTTTTTTCCACTTGAGAAAAGTTAACATGAGGGTTCCTGATGGTTAGGGACAAATGCAATCCCATGGCAGGATCCTGTAAATGGACCAAACTTCAGTCAGGAGAACAACTGAGATAATCCATCCACAATACGAGGTTAGTTATTAATATACTGCTGCATGGGCTGGGCTGTAGTTACATCGTAAGGTTTTAAAAACTGAGCACAGTAGCTGCATGTCCTGGTTAGAGAGAACAATAATGGGTGATAACGATTCTTAAGGATAGCAACAGATGGCAGAAAGATACCCTACTCAGAAATGTTTCTGATGAACTGAGAGAAATGTAAATCTCACACAAGTAACACCATTCATTTCAGAGGAACTGTAATCAGTGGATATGCAGCCTGCACAACATGTTGCTGAAGGCATCTAGTTTCATTTCATTCATACTGTCAAATGTCATGTTTTTCAAAGGATCTGTGAGATTATAGGAAAGTGCAGTGCAGGAAAAGCAAAGTTGGTACACAAACTAATGAGTTCACTGTCTGCAACTCCTTTAAGTTAGAGTGTGTGCATAATACAGTTAGTTTTCCTTCAGTTTAGCCCTGTGACAGACTGGCAGCCTATCCAGGGTATATCCGGCGTTTCACCCAATGACAGCTGGGATAGGCTCCAGCTCTGCCCCCTGCCATAACTCTTAACTGGACAAGTGGTTAAGAAAATGGATGGATGGGTGGATGTTCCTTCAAACTTGAAAGACGGACTCTGATTACACAATATATCTCACCTGGTAGGCAGTGGGTCGTTGCTACGGTGATGCCATACAAATGAGAGCGCTGCTCAGGCAAGTACTCATCAGTGAACAGACTTCTGTGTTTGTTCACTGCAATCACACCATCCCTGTGAGTAACAGGTTAGAGAGGAATGATATCAGCGATATACACATATCAACTTATTGAACTGCAACCACCACTGTGATCTGAGTAGAAGGAGATGAATGAAGACTACCTCCGCCAGTCAGTGTAATAGAAGTGGTTCCTGTAGTAGACCATGCTGAATGGGTAGTTGAGGTTGGCGTGGATTACTCTTCGACCTGAACCATCTGAGGATATACACTCTAGACGCTTTGTACCTGACACAGGAAGACAGCATGGCTCATTACAACATCAAGAAAATATAGGTTAGGTAAATTCTAGAGTATTAACTTTTAACTGAAGAGTTTTCAACTATCTCAATAAGCAAGATATGACAGTATATAGTCTGAGAGGCAGCTGTACACTGTTTACAGATGTCTTAAAACCCTGGGACAATAAATAAGGGACCAATTCACATGAATGCAGCATCAGCATAGAGGCCATGTTTACCTGCGTCAGCCCAGCAGATCTGTTCAGAAGCAGAGTCATATGTTAGAGCATTTGGCAAACCAATCCCATCAGACACTATCACCTGGCGGTTTTGACCATCCACTGATGAGCTCTCGATCTTAGGGGCCTCTCTGTTCCAGTCTGTCCAATACAGAGTACTGCAGGGAGACACAGGAGGGGAAAACTTATTACTCTTACTCTGATTGTTCCTTTACTCTTTTCTCCATAAAGACAACATTTGATAACCTCCCCCGAAACCATGATGGTGATTTTTTTACACAGAATATATTAATAAAGATGTGATTTGACGACCGTTAGAATAGTGTCCAGGTTTTTCCAACAGGTTCTGCATATGCAGAAACCATCCTCATTAATATCTGATGCAAACCCAGTCATTTCCTTCTTAAGCAGGCCTGGAATATGACAGAAACTACTCTGTTGGGAAAAGAAATTCAAGCATTTCTTCTAGTGAGCTTTCAGGGACTAAAAGAGTTAAAAGGGACCTACTTGTGGGAGTCAAGCAAAACTACTCTAGAGTCCAACATTAAAAATATGGAGCTGGACATGAGCAGAATGAACCCCTTTCCACACCCTTCCATCTGGATTGTTGACTACAGTCATTTTGCATTGATTTGAGGTCAAGGTCAGGCTTATCTTTTTAGTTTCTGGTCATGCTTTATCTGTGTACATAGAGAACGTGGACCACACTGCCTCACACATGCAGGCATATTTATCAGTGTTTTCATATTTCCTGTTTAATGAAGATTTAAATACTATTTTAAACAGTGCACTGTGTGTGGGCTGCTTACGTGCTGGCAGTCCTCTGGGAACTACAGGTAATACACACCACATGAACGTTCAGCTTATACACACACACACACTTATGAATTTGGTGAAGGTGCAGGGCAGCAGATGTCTGACACGTTCACACGTGTATATGCTTTTATAAAGCCTTTGCGTGTCATTTTGGTGTGTCTGCTTCGCTGAGTGTCGTGGTTAGAGATGAGAATATTCAGCGACCCTCCCCAATTCGGTCTATTTGCCTGTTATTGGTTAGGGTTAACTGCATGTGCTCACTTTACAGCCTAAGAAACCACAGAGGACATGCTTAATCATAAGTGCATAAGTGTGCCCGTATGGAACAGTAATTACTTTTCAAACCTGAGTTTTTGTCAGAACACACACACCCCATATATTTACCCCTAAGTCAGAAACTAAGCTGTAAAATCAATAATGTCAAGCAAACGTTTCAGGTTTTATGACCAGGGTTATTGCTGCTGTGTTTAATCATTTGTAACAACCACATTAACTAACACACACACACACACAAACATGCACGCGCATAACTGTTGATTATGTGATTAGTTGCTGTGATGAAGAGCAGATGTTATTCCTGGCGAGTTGGCCAATCAAGGCCTCTTGCTTTCATCCTATGAGCGTGTGTGTCCAGGATTAATGGCATCAGTAAATTCAGGACAGTCTTCTTGGCTCAGTTTGCTGCGACACACACAGCACTAAAAGTCACTTGTGATAGAATTAGCAAACATGTGTTACTAAAGACAGACTCCACCATTGCCATATTTTTTCTATGAGTGCCAGTCTCATAATGATGAAGTCATGTTTTGGTCACAGTCTAAATCTTAGAATCCAGACTCAACAACCCCCCTTACTGCCAAATAGCCTTAAAACAGAGTTTGCACTGTACTAATGAATTAGGTACAGGCCTCATTGAGTCATAGCTTGTTAAAGAACTAGTGTTTAATTTTCATTCTCGTAGTAACAGACTGAAAACCATCTGTGCCCTCTTCTTCCATAAAATCTCTGTGGATACAGTGAAGGCTATCTCAGCAGAGCACCTCCAGGTTGTTGCAAGACAGTGTGTGGGCTCTTGTTTGTTTCTTGTTCCATGTCTGCAAATCCAGATTATGTTAACATACTTTTCTTCATTTCTAAGTAGAGCTTTTATGCCTTTCTGTATTTTTTTCCATATACATATGTTGTGATGTTGTTGAGGCTTCAGACTGCTCTAAACACTCAGCCAAGGCTATCCTTATTTGTATGGGAGAACTGAGTGGTAACCCTGCAAACATTTCAATGTTCAGTACATTTTATCCTATCTAGTCTGAAAAATACTTTCAAAATGAAAGCTGTGCAGACACTGAGATGTAAGTTTGCCATCAACTCGCTGTACTTCTTGAACATCACCTGCATGCCTCTGTTTGACTGCTCAACAATGGTATTCTGTGTTCAAGGCAGACTTCATATTATCCCTTCTTACAATTCTTCTAATTCTTCAAACTATGACAAAATAATTTAAGCAAAATATTCTTGATAGTGACATCGAAAAGCCCTAACCTTTTTTGTCATAATACTGCAGCCAGTTTCAACCCGACAGATTAGATTGCATATGCATATCTCTTACCCAAGCTATGGCTAGCAATCTGTATCCATGAACATATGGTGGATGTTTTTTTTTTTAAATATATATCTTAAGAACAATTGGCTGCTTTTATTAGCAGGTGTGCTGGCAGCAGATGTAGCTAGTAGCTGTTTGCTAGGTCCCTACTATTGGAATTATCTAACAACTTGCTATGTGGCACAGACTATCAAGAACTCTGTCAGCATTAGCTGACAACTCAACATTCAGTCATCTCATCCAAATGTGATTACTTCAGGGTCTTAAAAAAAACAACATAAGCACAGCCAAATTGCTAATGTTGAAGCTTTCGTATGGGGAATCCAGAACCCCGCGGAAGACGTCACTGTGACTCCATCTGTTCAAATCTGCTCTTTGTGAGAGGCAGTGGGCTTAAGGGAAGGAGAGCAGGAGTTAGAGGAAGAGACGGGTTGCTTCAGACAGTGCATCACATTGACGTCAACAGCAAGAAGGACAGTTTTTTTCAAATAACACTACGGATCTGGAAATTGGCATTTTGAAATTAGTGAAAGCAAAGAAAGATGAACAAATGGTTTTACCCGGTGGAAGAAACCACTATGATTGCACGGGGGTTCACCAAGTCTGTGTCAAACAGGGTCCTCCTCCCACTGCCGTCCAAGTTGGCTCTTTCAATCACATCAGGAGTAGAGTCAACCCAGAACATCAGCCGGCGTTTGACATCCACTGCCAAACCTTCTGGACTGACGAGATCTGCAGAAGCGAGAAGAACAGAGATCCAGACATCATAGAGGAGATATTGAAATCATTTAAGGCATTCCACAACAATCATTACAGGAACAAGCACCACACAACTGTGAAAGCTTACTTGTGTTAATGAGAACCTCAGGCTCAGCACCAGACACCATTGAAGCTCTGTTGATTGATCTCGCAGACAAATCTGTCCAATAGACTTGGTTTTCCTTGCAGTCATAGGCTATACCAACAACTATGGAACCCTGGAGACGCACACATAAATACAAGCTTCACAAGTGTTGACATACATCAGTTCACACAAGTGTACCTCAAAGATGAGAACTCACCTCCAACATTTTGGTCATGGTGTGAACCAACAACAAAACTCAAAGTTAGTTATAGATAGTATGAACTATATGCTTTTCTTCTATTGTGGTCTCTCTTTCCCATCACCAAATTGGTCGAGACAGATAGCTGCCTCTCCCTAAGCCTGATCCTGCAAGAGGTCTCTTCCTGTTATAAAAGGAAGTTCTTCCTCCCCGCTGTCACCAAGTGCTTGCTTATTGGGGACTGCCTATTCCCTGGGGTTCTTTCTCTAATATTTTAGGTAGTTTTTCCTAAAGTATAAAGTGCCCTGAGATGACTAGAAATAACTAAACAAAATAACTAAAACACCATATTTATATATCTGACAAATTTAAAACTTTCTACCCAAATATGTAATACTTTATATTTATATACATAATATTTATTATACTAGTCAGATATTTTCTATAATCGAGGTGCAGGGTATTTACAATGACATACAATTTGAAATACACGATGTGAAGTCAGTTTTTACTTATAATTCTAAGACATAATTCTGCTTAAGACATAATGCTGACAGTTTTTTTCTTTCTTTCTTTCTTTTAAGTAGCAAACAAATTTATTACAAAAATTAACAAAGATTAAAAAGATAATTTTATAGAGTATGTGATCTACCCATTAATTTCTTACATGTAGAGCCAATAGTGTTTTGGATCGGCTTTCGTCTAGTCTGGTCCCGTTGAGAGGCAGCGCTCCTATTTTCTGGCCCTGAGCGTACAGCAGTGTGATGCCAGTGTTCATGGGAGGGGTGACATCTGGACGGGATGTTGGACGCACCGTAGGCGGTGGCACTGACGAGATGCCTGGGATGTAATTGGATGGATAAAAATGTTTGAGTCACAATTAGTGAAAGACAAAACTTATATAATACAGTACAATGACATATATCTTTGACGATTATTGCTTACATGCAGGTTTGACAGCATCATCTGATTTGGTTCCGGGAACCATGCGTCCATTCTGGTCCACACACCAACAGTAGTTGGTCTCCCCGTAACACTGGACTGGACTTGGATGGTGCAGTCAAACGGAAAAATCAGAAGACTTTTAAACAGCAATGCAATTATTTTTTCCTTGAGAACTTCCTTTGATGACTGCATATCTGCTGCTTACCTGAACTCTCCATCTGGCTCACACTGAGGTACATACTGCTGTGGGCCAGGTTTCCCACCATAGTGCTCAATCAAACTGGCTCTCCATCGCTCACACATGCTCTCAGGGCGTTCTGTTGGAGTCACTGCAACTAAGGGGAAGCCAAAAACCCCAAAACAACCCATCAGTACTTCCATTCATAAAGCTAAAGATAAATTACAAGTCAGATGATATTCTTCTGTAGTTCATCATTATTTATTCAATTGTATTCTCAGGATGTTCCCTACTTTGCTGAGTTTATACTACAGTGTTAGTTGGAAGCTAATGGTGAGGGGATGCTTCGTGTTTAAAGAGGCACACATATACACACATCGTACTTTTGTCAGAAATGTTTACCGCGTTCAAATCCCTTTAATGACTCGCTTTATTGGAGAGCATTAAAACTAAACCTCAGAGCATTTCTGGCTTCTACTTGTGTTTACGCTAGCCTCGCTCTCTCAGTGTCAATTTTGAATGTGAGACTTTGCTGTTTGTAGACTGAGAAGGAGAGGAGGACACAATTTGAAAGGGAACAGTTTTCTATTGCGAGATAAAGACAAACCAAAATATTAATGCAGTTAGCTTTTCCAGAAGTGTTTATTATAGTGGCAGTTAGCATGTTGCAATTTAGTCTTCTGGATCACTTGGTTTTGCTTCTATTTAATGTTCAGACTACCCACCAAATATGGTGGTTTGGAAAAGAGTAACAACTGGATGATCCATCAGTTCCATCTGCAGACTGGCAAACTAGGATGGCAATTATTATGAGTTATGTGGGAGCAGATAAAAGTAGATTGAAAAAAAAGTCTACAATTGAATTTGAACAAAAGAAATTTGTCAGTATGACTAAATCAGACAAATTGCCTGTGTGGGTCAGATATCTTCAGATCCTGAACCAAATGTGAGTGAGAAATGTTGTCATTATGAAATAATAAACCTCGTTTGCAGTTCATAGACTATATATTAAAGATGTACTTGTTTTGCAGCTACAACTTAGGCATTTTGTCTGTTGTATTCTTGGTGATTTAAAACTGGTTGTGAGAGGTGAGGGGGCTGGGGGTGAAGAAGTCTCACCTGGTCTGTCACAGTCTACAGGTGCTGCACCAGGTGGAGTCC
>NW_005187542.1:79907-83032 GCF_000239375.1 Pundamilia nyererei | reverse complement strand
GTCTTAAGAAGAACAAAAAGAAATCACTGATAAAAGCCAAAGAAGAAACTGTAGTTATTCACTAAATAAATAAATAAAAAGTCAGAGTTTCACCTGCTGAGGTAGATACTGTCCTTCTGCATCACACTGTGGTTTGTAGACTTCAGTTTTGGGATATCCATCAGCACTGGTGGTCTTTACGCTGTCTCTGTGGTGCTCACAGTGAGTTTTAAGACGCTCTGGTTGAACTGAATGAGAAAAAAGAAAAAAGGAAATTGATGCTTTGTTGTGCCAACAGGAAATAAATCTGAATAAAAACAATCTGAATGAAGTACGGGCCACTGGAATACCAACAGCACCCAGAGAGAACAACTGCTCCTGAAAGAAAAGGACTCCACTAAAACTTTAATATTTGTGGACGCTATTATTACTGCGTGTCACCCCTCCCAGTGTATGTGCCTCCAAAGGTACTGTAGATCTCCAGAGATTTCTGTCCTGGGCCATTATTTCTAGTTGGGTCCAGGTGTAGCCAATCTTTTTTGCTTCTGCCTCAAGGTCCTGTCGTCAGGTGTTTCTTGGGCGGCCTCTCTTGGGGATTCCACCTGAGAGCCTGCCTGGTGATGTTGGTTGGTATTTTGCATAAAGCGTGCCCTGCCAAGCACTAGGGCTGGGCCATATTATACCGTTCACGGTAATACTGGTATAATGTTAGGCAACGATAAGAATATAAAATATCGCGATAGAATATGGGTAAAACACGCATGCGCAGTGCCTTTGTTTTCATACGCACATGGCCGAAAAAGCATGGCGGCAACGGAGAATGAGAAGGGGGAAAGCGGATCGTTGACTGAAACGGATGAACCAGAATTGGTTTGTAAAAATGATGCACCTTCAGTGGTGTGGAACTGGTTTGGTGTTTGTCCGTAAGATACCCACCAAAGCACTATTTTTTGTAGAACATGCAAAGCGGGCCGTCGTTATTGCCGTATTTGTCGGACTAAGGTGCTCGTAAATCTGGGAGCAATCTGGGTCTAAAACTCCGTCCGCTTCAGGTCCCAAAGTCAAACGAACACTGCGGCACATTGAGAGTTAAAAACTGTCGAAATTATTTCACCTATAATAAAATGATCAGCATTGCTGCTTTACCAGGTGTAACAATTAAGTTTAACATCCAGGCATCCATGAAAACAGAATTTATTACATTTAACGGAGTTAGAAGTTAGCAGGAAGTTTGAGAAAGTTAGGTAGCTAGCGAAACTAGCGAGCTAAGCATGATATAGCATGTTCTGACTGAGAGATTTCTGAAAAAATTTAAACGTACAGCTCTGCTATAACTTCCAACATAAATGAAGACAGGAAACTAAACAGCAGCGATGTTTGTAGGGTTACTGAAGTTGGGCTAGCTGGTATATAATGATGCGCTACGCTACCAACACAGCTATGTTAGCATAACATAAACAGTGAAGCTGGAGGATGAATGCTAACACTTTTCCACTCGATAAAAGTTAACGTGAGGGTTCCCGATGGTTAGAGACGAATGCAATCCCATGGCAGGATGCTGTAAACGGACCAAACTTCAGTCAGGAGAACAACTGAGATAATCCATCCACAATACGAGGTTAGTCATTAATATACTGCAACAACATGGGAATAGAGCAGCTGTGATAGAATACAGCATTAACGAATCAATGGTACAGAAGTGGAGGAAGCAAGAAGAATGAGTTGAATAAAGTTTGATTTATTTGACCGCTTTGTTTTGCTTAATGTGCCTTATAAACCCGTGCACCTTATGGTCCGAAGAATACGTATTTGACTTTTTTATTTGGCACACTGCAGTTTAATGTTGCAAAGCACCTCTTTTTAAACCTTTGTGGTGTCCTCGGGATTCCCATATGCTTGTTTGCCATTCACCTAGGGACCATTTGTGATCCGAGGACACCACATTACCTTTAGTGGACATTATACATGGTTATGCTCAGGATATGTCAGCCCATTTCTACTCGAAATGCCCTTTGGTTAAACTTTCAGCAAGGAATTTGCATTTGCACTGTTAAATTTTTATATAGCTTTAATTCACATAAAAAACAGCTGCTTGTTTAAGTGAAAATAAATGGATGGGTTTTTTGCGCTAGTAAAGTTGTGGAATTGTATTTTGTATTTTTGTCTCGCATCAATTATATCGTCAGTTATATCGTTATCGCAAATTTTCAAGTATATATCGTGATAAATATTTTTGGCCATATCGCCCTGCTCTACTCGGCACCATCTTCTCTGCCTGATTTCTTCCTTAGCAGCGAGTTGACAGGTTATTTCCCATAGTTTGATGTTACTGATTGTGTCTGGCCAGCGAATGTGGAGAATCCTTCTGAGACAGCTGTTGAGGAATGTCTGGATTTTTCTATTTGAGGTTTTATTTGTCTTCCAGGTTTCAGCCCCTTACAGCAGTACTGACTTCACGTTGGAGTTGAACAGTCGGATCTTGGTAGTCAGGGTCATCTCTCTGGATGCCCAAATGTTTTTGAGCTGGATGAAGGTGGCTCTTGCTTTTCCAATCCTTGTCTTGACATCTGCATCGGTTCCACCTAGTTAAGTAAAAGAGTGTATTTCCTCAGGGGACTTCCACTAAGGATGACTGGGTTGTTACTATTGGAGTTGATCCTAAGGATTTTGGTCTTCTCCTTGTTGATTGATGAGTCCAACCTGTGCTGATGTGGCTGCCAATATGCTGGTCTTTTCTTGGAGCTCCTCAAAGTGTTCAGACCATCTTTTCATCTGTTGCACTAGTTCTGTGATGGCCTTTCCCTCTTTGTCCTTGATGGGTCGTTCTGGCTTGCTGTACTTGCCAGACAATTTCTTGATTATTGCGTAAAGGTGTTTCATATTACCATTGTATGCTGCCTGTTCTGCTTCAGCTCCCATTCCATCTATATAGACATTCTTGTCTTTCCTAATGCTCTTTGTCACTGCTCTGTGGGCTTCTGCCTATTCCGCTTGGGCCTTGGCTTTATCTGCCCTAGTCCTGCTGTTGTTTACTGCCACCTTCTTGTGTTTTCTCTCTTCTATCTTGCCCAAGGTCTCAGCTGTGATCCATTCTTTATGATGCCATTTCTTTATTTGATTTAAAACTGGTTGTGAGAGGTGAGGGG
>NW_005187542.1:77043-78262 GCF_000239375.1 Pundamilia nyererei | reverse complement strand
GAGTCCTGGTTCCTGCTCTCTCCTCTCCTCTACTGTCCACACACCAACAATAGCCAGTGGAGCCATGGCACTGAAATAAAGATGAGAAATACATTATTTTGGGGGAATTTTGACCTTCATTTGATAAGCAATTAAGTGTTTTCAGACAGGAAAGACAGCAAAAGCAACTGGGACAGAATCAAACACAGGCTGCTGCATTGAGCCCTGTAGTTTACATTTGCCTGCTCAACCAGGAGAGCTAAACTGCCACCAACAAATGATTTGTTAGGAAGAAGAAAAAGAAATTATAGACAAAAGTCAAAGAGAACCTGTAGTTATTCACTAAATAAATAAAAAGTATAAATATAAAAACGTAATTTATAAAAAGTTACAGTTTCACCTGCTGAGGTAGATACTGTCCTTCTGCATCACACTGTGGTACATAGACTCCAGTTATAGGATTTCCATCTGGACTGGTGGCCTTCACGCTGTCTCTGTAGTGTTCACAGTGAGTTTTGAGACGCTCATCTGAAAGAGAATATTTAAACACTGATCTAAATCTCTCTGTGTCAACAGCAAATAAACCTCTGTAAAACAATCTGAATGAAGTACGGGCCACTAGAATACCAACAGCATCCAAAGAGGACCACTGCTCCTCAAGGGCAAAGGCTATACAAAAATAGTGATATTATGTTTTTATGATACAAAACTTTATCATCATTATACAAGAATGTGTAACAAAATGATTATTAATTTCATTCCATTACAACATGCTGACGTCAGTCTGGTTTTTAAGCTTTGACCTTGAGTGTTAACAATGAGAGTAAAAGTCAATTGGTTAGCCGACCTCGGTACTCATGTCCCCTAAGACCCTGTATATTGTTATGAAGTTTGAATGTAATCTGTATAAACTGGTGAGGAACATAAAATGTTTACTACTTTTCACATTTGGTGTGACCTGAACTGATTGTCACTAAAATGAAATTAGCTCAAGCTGTTATTGGGGTCTGCCATCACAAATCATAGACAAAGGCCAATCCAAAACTATATATTTGCAACAGTGGACGCTAGTTTGCTAACAAACAAACAGAGAGACAACCAAACCAATGGAACTGATTACATACATCCTGTCTTTGGAAGGAAACAGTCTCACCTGGTCTGTCACAGTCTACAGGTGCTGCACCAGGTGGAGTCCTGGTTCCTGCTCTCTCCTCTCCTCTACTGTCCACACACCAACAAT
>NW_005187542.1:69673-75477 GCF_000239375.1 Pundamilia nyererei | reverse complement strand
CTCCAGTTATAGGATATCCATCAGCACTGGTGGTCTTTACGCTGTCTCTGTGGTGCTCACAGCGAGTTTTAAGACGCTCCGGTCGATCTGAATGAGAAAAAAACACAAAGACAGAAAATTTAGGAAAAACAACACACAAACCAGAAAAAAGCATAAATTCATGAGTTGCAAGAGACAGTCTGTCAACATCAGAAGTTTCTGACTGGCAAAGACACCTGTTTGGAAAGTCAAGGGTGAACAGTTCAATTCCACCTGAAATCACAAAGCCCCTCTGGGGTTAAGGCACAAAGAGCTTCTAGTGTAAAGCTATGAACCATATCAAAACCCCTTGTCAGCAGGGACATATATTAGCCCTCGACACAACCCCTTCATGGTTAAAATCAGACTGAATTGGAGTCTTTGCCTTTAAACCAAAGGCATCTTTTGCAAAGGCACTGGTTGACTAGATTTAGCCCAGAATACAATATCCATGGAGTGCTACTGACCTTCCTGCTGAGAGCAGTAGAAACCATTCCCAAAAAACCCCAGCTGACACTGACACTGGAAAGATCCCAGTCCATTAATACATCTGGCATTGATGTGACATGGAGAAGAGCTGCACTCATCTATATCTGAAAAAAAGAAAAAAACAGAAGGAGAGAAAGGAGTCAAAAACCACAACTGGACTGGAAACTGCACTACCAATACAACTAAACACTCACACAAAAAATACTACCTGGCTGCTTAATAGATGTTATTTATTTCAGTGGTGATTTATCAGTAGTGTGATTATCTAAATGTAAAGTATTATACTTAGTTTTATTTTTTATTTTTTGGGGGGGCTCAAAGAAAGTTCATCAAAAGTTCACACTTTTACGTGAAAGGAGGACATGTATGCGCGCACACATTCACAGACAGACACACAAACACACACACAGCCAGGACCTTGCTCCTCCACACATTCCAAAGCAACAAACACATTGTGCCATTGCTCCATTTGTCTTTCCCTTAACCCCCACCCGCCCTGTCTAATCTCACCCTGTCGTTCTCACATTAGTTCTGTTCTCACATTTCTCATCTATCCTCCCCTCTGCCTGTGTTTTCTAGCTTTTTGCAGCTGTGGATGAAGAAATGTTGTAGCTCTGCTTGGACAAACAAGTGAACCTTTTCCAAATATTCAACTCATTTTGGAACTTGGAGGACAAAATGCTCCGAGAATACTTCTCAGGGGGACAGTTAGTCCAGCTGACAATGGATAAAATGCAACAAAGGCAGAATGGAAGAATGATGTTTTTGCCACAAAAAATATGTGTGCACATATTTGGTTAAAATTTGCATTTGCATCAAAGGTACGGTATGTGAAAGCAGACAGGATGCCACAGCTTAAAAAGTCAGCAGAAACCAGCACATTTCTAAGCAGAGATTGATCAAACTGACACGGTGTTATGGCTTTCAGTTGATTTCTTTGCACACAGGGGATATTCTTAAGTGGGATTTCTGAAATGCTAAACATTCGGTTTAGTTGAAATTAACTGTCTGTTCGCTGAAGCTAATCATCAGCCCTCCACCACCGTCATCATCATCATCAACCGAGGGACTGGATCCTCTCTAGAGAAGCAACTGAATAACACCGAGCGCCACAACACCAGTCACCTGGCTAGCCAGCTGACAAATAGTGAAAATTTTCAAAATAAGAGCTCATAAGAAAGGGTTTTCCAACAATAAACTGATGATAGATGATGCAACACATGTCAGTTCTTATGCAGAACAACTGAAAATGTTCACACTTGTTGCTGATGATGTGATTAAACTGATAGGAGGCAGTTCAGAATGTGCAGGCTGCAAGTGTCGCAAGGAAGTTGATATCAGCCCTTAACGTAAACAATCTGGGAGACAAAAGACAAAGAATTCATGCAAGAGATAGCAAAAGAGGTGGACGAGAAGTAAAGGAACATAGAAAAGAAGCACAACATTTTTGGCTTCTAATGAAATTATTGGATACAGTTCCATTGATTGATGTCAAGTCATTCATGTTTCCCTCAGAGCGACCCGTAATAACTGATGAGATCTACTGACTTTGCAAAAAAATTCCCTCTCACATTTTATACAGATGTTCTGTGCATTTCTTGAAGGAATTTCCAAACTCACCAACACAGGTACGCCCATCGTAGCCAAATTCGTAGCCCCTCTGGCAGTGACAGCGGTGACTCCCAGGCAGGTTCACACACTCAGAATTATCCCCACATGTGCCCAAACCCTCAGCGCACTCATCTATGTCTGCAGAGAGGGAGACAAAGAAATTAGCTTTTCTTTAAATTTACAAGTCTGTAAATCAGGAATTCCTTGTCAACACATGTAAAAGCTGTAATTAGGGCTCATTACTGGTGCTTTTACTGTATAAAAAGAAAAAGCAAGGTTTCATAGGACTCTGTGCAGTCTAGTAGTACACCCTTAACAGCTTCTAAAGAATTAAGAGGGTAAATAACAGGCAGGTGCTTCCCTTGATTAAGTGATCATCACCAAGTTTGAGCACCTCTAGAAAAGCAGGGGTTTTGGCAGTTTGCTGTTCTGACACATCCAGGTGTGTGCTAACACTATGCCACAATCTTCCAAGAAGTAAATGTCTAAGGTCAGTACAACTGACGAGCTACAACTCAGACTCTACAGACCTCAGTTAGCATGTTAAATATTAAAGGTTGGTGGAGGAGTGATGATTCAGGGTTAATTTGCAGGACCTGGGGACTTTGTAGCCATTAAGTCGACCAGGATCTTCTCTGCATACCAAAGTATTCTAGACAAATGTCAGGCCATCTGTCTTAGAGCTGAAGCTTGGACATACATTGGCTATGCAAAAGGATAAGGATCTCAAGCGTGCCAACAAATCTACAACAGAAATGCTGAAAAAGAAAAGAATCAAGGTGTTGCATCAAACCATTCGAAGTCCAGATCTTTACCCGATTAATATGTGTGGAGGGACATTAAGAGAACTGTGCATGAACAAATGCCTGCAAACTTCAATGACCTGAAGTGACACTGCAAAGAATAATGAGCCAAAACTCCTCCACAACAACGTGAAATAATGATAAGTCGTAAAGAAAACAATTACTTCAAGTTATTGCTGCTAAACTGAGAAATGGTGGCGAGTCTTGTGCACATTTTTTTTCCTCACATGAATGTAAAATGCATTGTGTAATACAACATGGAGATCATCTGAGCAGAAAGGCGCACTGAGGCCCATCCATGAGAATTTAGGATGAGCCTGGGGCTTTCTTTGCTGTCAGCAGCGAAAAAGACCTGCTGCTGGGCTAATGACAGACCACACACCAGCTTGAAGTCCTGAAGGCCCTTTTAACTTGGAAATTAACCTTGAAGAGACGAATGGAGAGGAAGGATGAAGAAAAGAAAAGAAAAGAAAAGAAAAGAAAAGAAAAGAAAAGAAAAGAAAAGAAAAGAAAAGAAAAGAAAAGAGTGATTACAGACGATTCTGCTCAACCAACCTGTACTTGACCCCTCTACACTGGCTGGACAGATGTTGATAAAACACAGAAACACTGTCTTGGACTTCGACATTTTGTATGCGACAGAAAACGCTAGACTAAACAAAGGCAGAGGAAGCACTCTGAAATGTACATAAACCATCTCATTGCTGCACAGTATATCCACAGAAGAATTCACTCTACGTGCTTGTTCACAGAAGGACCGACACAGACACAGATAGATACCGTAACAGTTGTGCCCATCTCCTGTATAACCAGTAGCACACTGGCACTGGAAAGCCAGGTCCTCTAACGGGATGCACTGGGCTGTGGTGTCACAGTCGTGGGTCCCGGCATAGCAAGGGTTGTGCAGCTCAGGGCCTGGAGCTTCCATTTCATGAGGGAAGAAAAAGAAAGGATTGTGTTTTTAATCACAGTGGATGCAACTTAACAGTGACCGAGAGTGACAGTGAAAAATTACTCTAAGATTCCTAACAGTGCTGCTGGAGAGAGAGGATCCGTTTGGACACCAGGTGTCTGTGATTTTTAGGGTCAAGTACAATAACTCAGTTTTGTCTGAATTTAGAAACAGGTCATCCAGATCTTTATGTCTTTTATTCATACCTACAGTCTAACTAGTTGGTATTTGTCATCTGGTTTCATAGACAGATAAGCTGGGTATCATCTGCATAGCAGAGAAAATGTATGCTATTCCTTCTAATAATACTGGCTAAGGATAGCATGTATAATGTAAATAGAATTGGCTCTTGCAAGGAATCCTGTGGAATAATTAACCTTAGTGTGTGAAGAGGACTTCCCATTTACACAAATAAGTAAGCTTAAGTACTTTTTATATGCTAACTTTCATATAACTCCCTGTAACCAGTGTCTAATATAATTTCCTTATTTAATATAATATATATACTTCTGCCATGGTGGATTTTTCATGTTCAAAGTTTCATTTGAGGTCAGCCTTAAAAATAATTCAATATTTCTTCTATTTCAGACGTTATTTTGTCTTACACTGGCTCTGTATGATGACAAAGAGAGACCATATCCCTGTTATAGTCATCTCAGTCAAATTGTTTTGGCTATGGTTACAGAAGCCCCACCCACTTGCTGGTAAAACCTTCTGTTTAGGAGTAGCAGCCAATCAGACGAAAGATGGCCTAAAGAGCCAAAAGCAGGTAAAATGGCTTGTTTCAGGTAACCTGATGGAACTCGTGCAAAGCTACTCTATTAGAAAAAATTGCTTGTGTACTGTCAGTAATGTCCATTTGATTTCATTTTCTAGTCTTTCAAAGCACATTAAAAGTGGCACCTTCAACAAATGTTAAAAAAGAAAGAATTTAAAGAAGCAGACAATAACATTAACAGACATTAGAATCTGAAAATAAACTGCATTAGACATAAAAGAGCAACATTGTTAAAGCTGGTGTGAGAAAATTCAACCAGACAACCACACAAAATCTGCTACACACCAAATATCCTGAACTCAGATCAACTGAGGTCTGGATTATTTAGTGAAACTTTAGTGATTAGGGCAATGATTACAGGGCAAGTTAACCAAACACACATGTAAAATCACTCCAGACAAACTCCCACAGGACGGACTCCTCTTAGGAAGCAACTCCCTTCATGTTCTCTATGTTCAACATATGGACAAGCTTAGACGCATATGGGGGGTAGACACATGGACAGAGGGATGAGTGAGCGGATGTGAGTTCAGGGTTTCTTCATACTGCTGCGTGGCTCAGACACACAATTTCAAAAACAAACCTCAGACGAATTTTGAGAAAATCAGAAATATAAACAAAAGAGCAAAGAAAACCATGGGGGGAAAAACAGAAATGTTAAAGATGAATAAATATGCTTAAAGTTCAAATTTGCTCTGTACAGCAGGATACAGCAATGATCCTGTTATAAGAATGCTCCAACTCTTATTTTTTTGTATTATTATAACTTTAACATTAAGCAATATTATAGTGTCGTTAAAACAAGTCTCAGCATCTTTGATCGATAACTTTGGTCTCGTGTCATGTAAAAATATTATCTAATGTAAAATAGCCCACACTGCTCAGGCATTCTTTAAATATTCCTTCTACCCACACAATTTAAATATTGGCCCAAATATGGAATTTAGATTCGGCTCAAACACAAACCTTCAGTGTCTGCATGGTTTCGCTTTTATTTCAAGGACATCTATAGTTAGTCGGCTCCAGTTGGCTGGGATGTAAAATATTCTCAGTTATGCACATGAACACATCTGTTATAATATCTGTTTTTAATAATCTTAGAGTGTTTCATGCTGGACTTTTGCTTTACTGTCAGCTTCATCATATGCCATAA
>NW_005187542.1:67169-68526 GCF_000239375.1 Pundamilia nyererei | reverse complement strand
TCTCACCCTAAGACAGCTGGGATAGGCTCCAGATGGATGAATAATTTCAAATATTTACTTCAAAACTATTTACTCCAATACTTTAAATAACAGGTGGCTACATTAGATTCAATTAAATAATTGAAAATAGGGGGCCCTCAATAAACTATACCACAACTAGTTAATTTGCAGTTTAATAAAGCGTATGACAGGTTTACTTGTCAGTTCAGCGTCTTTTCTTCCACAATTCTCATGACATCACTAGTCAGCTATTCTACCTGGCAACCCCCATTCAAGACACCCCCCATTCCACAGCACATATGTATGCCCTCTGTGTGACAGGCTCATACTTAACCCATGTTTACAAAATCCCTTATCCCCAAAAGCTCTTCCAGCTGTGGTCTGGGTGGATCATTGTGTGTGAGCATGTGCATGTGTGAGATATGTCATCATAACGTTTTTAATCAGCGTGCTGACGTCTCAATGACAGATTCCTGGTCTGAATCCAAAAACAAGGTGGTGGTGTCTGTCTCAAATTCTTTTTCAGACTTCTTTTTCCCGTCATCTTACAAGGTCACGTATCCAACTGTCACTATCTGCTTTTCAGCAGACAAAGTGGGTAAAGACAGCACAACTGCTGCATGTTGACAGAAAAAGAACACAACACATGTTCTGTCCTGTATTTATATATCTATGAACATTTTTTCTTCCATTATTTTAAGGAGAGCAGATGAAGGTAATGGACATAAAAATTAAAAACAACGCGGGAAAAATTGTTGAAAAACTTTTCATCTAATGTAACATAATTCATCTAAAAGGATCTTTTCTTTGGCTTAGCAAGCCACAAAGACCTCTGTGATTCTCAAAGTGCTTGATTTACCATTCACTTGGGTGCAGTAAAGCTTTAACAACGATAAAACTGTAAATAGAAAAGATAACATCAAATATGCCTGTCAACCACACACACTCCCCAAACACATTCAAATCCAACCCATACCTTGGATATCACTGGACCTAACTGCCTACAGTTACTATTCTGTGACCAACGCAGCGAAAAGTAGCTAGCAGCTAATTTCAGGTTTACCTTCTGTAGATCATTGATTATTGAATCATTAAATGATTGCCAAGCAATATTTGTTTATGAGACCTGCCGTAACTGTGGTCCAATAGCATGGTGGGGGGAGTTTTGTTTTTCCGGTACTGGCATTGTGTTTTAACGCTGGGGTACGCATTAAAGTTTTACAGCGGACTAACATCCAGAGTGATCATTGGCTTGTCGCATCACATGAGAATGCTACACCTTCTATTAGTAAAACTATATTAATGTCCATTCCATCCATCCATTCGCTTCCGCTTATCCTTTTCAGGGTCGCGGGGG